>NW_020174707.1:1277903-1281573 GCF_003031525.2 Neophocaena asiaeorientalis asiaeorientalis
CTGGAACGTTGTTCCAGTTACCATCTCTATGTAACAGATAACTCCGAAATGTAGTGACTTCAAGCAACCATTTTATTATGCTTATTGGACTCTGTGGGTCAGGAATTCAGACAGGGCACAGTGGGGGACGGCTTGTCCGTGCTCCACAATGTCTGGGGCCTCAGCTGGAAAGACTCAAAGCCCAGGGCTGATAGTTGGGGGCTGCAGGTTCAATCATTGACACGTCTGGTACCTGGGCTCGGTAGGACTCAAAGGCTTGGACAGTGGATGGAGCACCTACAGGTGGCCCCTCTATATAGCTTGGGCTTCCTCACAGCATGGTGGCCTCAGCGTGATGGGACTTCTTATGTGGTGGCTCAGGGCTTCAGGTGTGATTGTTCTAGCAAATAAGGTGGAAGCTGCATGGGCTTTTATGACTCAGTCTTGGGAGTCACCCGGCATCGCGTCCACGTACAGTGGAAGTGTTTACTGAAGCAGTCACAAGCCCACCTGGATTCAAGGGAAGGGGGCGGAGACCCAGTTTCTCAACAGGGAATGTCAGTGTCACACTGTAGAAGAGTATGTGGGATGGATGGTATTGTTACAGCCATTCTTAGAAAATACAGTCTGCTGTGCGCATCAGTTTCCCAAGGCTTTTGTCTTTTTTTTTTTTTTTTTTTTGCGGTACCCGGGCCTCTCACTATTGTGGCCTCTCCCGCTGCGGAGCACAGGCTCCGGACGCGCAGGCTCAGCGGCCATGGCTCACGGGCCCAGCCGCTCTGCGGCATGTGGGATCTTCCCCGACCGGGACACGAACCCGCGTCCCCTGCATCGGCAGGCGGACTCTCAACCACTGCGCCACCAGGGAAGCCCAGGCTTTTGTCTTTGATGGGTGGGAGCAATGGGGACTGGGGAAATGTGGGCCCTGGGCATCCCACACAGGCATCTTTGTTAGATAGTCCTTGTTGCTTCCTGATCATAGGTCACTGATCCAAGTCCGAGCTCAGTGGGACACGTGAGGAGGAAGAGATGAGCCTAGGAGACGGGATTCTTCACACAGGCCCATAGGACAGTGTCCCAGACTGTGTGGCCTTGGATAAGTGGCTCATCTCTGAATTGGGAATAATAAGCCCTGCCTCGGGATCGTTGTGGGGAGCAGGTTAGGTAAGGTGTGCAGAGTATAGTAGGGTGCCTGGCACGTAGTGGGTATTCAACAGATGAGAGAGCTACTATAATGATATGTGCTTTTAAGCCACCTGAGTTCAATCATCTGTGGCACGGTATTAGGTATGTATTGCGGGGTAACAACTCACCCCAAAACTTAGTAGCTTAAAACAACAGAAGTCATTTTTTCCACTCTCTTGGTTTCTTTGGTGCAGAAATCTGAAGCTTGGCTGGGCAGTTGTGGCCCAGCGCTCTCAAAAGGGTGCAGTCAGAGCGGCCAAGGCTGCAGTTGTCTGAGGGCTCAGCTGGGGTCACAGAATCCACTTCCAAGGTGGTTCACTCACCTTGGAAGTGGCTGGCAAGTTGGTGCTGGCTGGGGGCCTCTGTTCTCTCCACACGGGCCCTCCACAGGGCTGCTTAAGCATCCTCATTGCCATGGTGGCTGACATCCCCTAGAGCAGGTTTCTCCAGGAGGGCAGAATCTGGGTCTGCCTTGGTCTTTGCTGTATCTCCAGAGCTTGGCCTGGCTCAGAGCATTCTGTGAGGGTTTGAAAGACTGAGAACTGCCTTAGCTATTCTGCCCTAGTCCCTTGACATTGTTCTGGAAGGTCTTTTCATGCCTCTGCCTAGGTCGACAGCGGGCTCAAGGTCTCAAAGAGGATCCCAAGGTTGTGGAAAGGAAGAATCAGGGAGAGACAGCCGCTAAGGCTCAGGGCCCAGCTGCCCTTCCTTCCCGGAAACTCTCCTTCCAGAGCTTGACCTTGGGCTTCTGAGCGCGTTCTGAGGGAGTCCATGTTCATGAAAACCCAAATAACTGTCCTACCAGGCTGAGAGCTGTGCAAGCCCTGAGAGAAGAAAGTGCATGGGAAGGAGCTCACATCCCACTGAGGGTAACCTAGGGGCCGGGGTTTCCAGCTGGGCCAAAAAGGATGGGTCAAAGTTGTTTAAGTAGCAGATGCAAAGGCCCTGAGGTGCAGGGGCAGGTTCTGGGGCCTCTGAGCAGGAGGCTGGGCCCGATGAGGCCGAAAGATGGTGGAAGCAGAGCAGTGGGGTAACAGAGGCAGCCACGAGGAAGAGGGGGCTGGGTCGGGGAGACTGAAGTGGGGAGCCTGCAAATTTCCGGGCAAAAGTGAAGAGGATCTGAGCCAAGGCGGCAGCTCTGGGAAAGGGATGTAAGGAAAGGGAAGAGGCAGGTTCCAGAGATATTTAGATGTAAACTTAACTGGATCGGGGCTTCCCTGGTGGCGCAGTGGTTGAGAGTCCGCCTGCCGATGCAGGGGACACGGGTTCGTTCCCCGGTCCGGGAAGATCCCACATGCCGCGGAGCGGCTGGGCCCGTGAGCCATGGCCGCTGAGCCTGCGCGTCCGGAGCCTGTGCTCCGCAGCGGCAGAGGCCACAACAGTGAGAGGCCCGCGTATCGCAAAAAAAACCCCAACAAACAACTTGACCGGATCAGATAGCCAGGTTGGGTTAGAGAGCAGGAGGCAGGGATGGTGGATGAGTGGTTTTCCCTCTGAACATTCTTTCTCTCTGATGTTCAGAGGCAGCCGTGCTGTAAGGAGGCTTCAGGTGTTTGCTCAGTGTCCTGGGGCCAGAAGGAGAACCCAGCAAGCCTGGGGCCCGGCAACCTGCCCTGCGACCAGCTGGATGTGTAGGCTACCAAGCCCTTGCACATATATCACTGTCTCATTTAATGTTCCAGGGGGGAGTTGTTATTCCCATTCTACGGATGAAGCAACTGAGGCTTCCAGGCTCAGAGAGGTGTGATATGTTTTCTAAGGTCAAAGAGGTGGCAGAGCCAGGCCTGGAACCCAGCTGAGTCTTCTCTCCAACATACTTCCCTGCTTTCTCATCTCACAGGTCCCTTAATGGCCATTTGTATTGGATGGAGTTCATAAGGATTTGCAGAGGTCCTCCAGGGCCTCTGTGAGGTGGGTAGGTGTGGCAGACTTTGGGCGGGAGGGGGTGGTCTCGACAGGTGTGTTAGAAGTGTGGGCGTATGGTGGGGTGGGACTAGGGGGTGAGGGACAGAGAGATCAGAGCCGTCACTCAGAAGCGGTCCCCGAAGGCAGGCTGACGCGGCTGGGGCCACATTCAGGAAACCCATCAGGATGACAGTGACCTTGGGCAAAGACCCATGGAGGCAGGTGTCGAGTTCACAGAGATCTTGATAACAGGGCTCTTTGCTATCTCCCTCTTCTCGTGCCAGATGTTCAGGAACTTGACCCCCTTTTCTGGCTTTGTCTTATTTACTGTCCCCCGTTCCCCAGCACCTTGCCATGACCCTCTTTGCTGGTTCCCTTTTCCTGGAATGGGTGGCCAGGGTAGTACTACCACCCAGAAGGGAGCTCCCAATTCCATCCCCTTGATTCCCTCCCCAGCTCCCTTGCAGCCGGAACACCTAAATGCTTTCTGCGACAAGCTCTCTAAATGATTGGAACTTTCTCCCAGATCAGCACTTTTTCATGCTACATTAGCATTTATTGATTTGATATTTACATTTGCCAAAGGAGTGCCCAGTCCCTG
>NW_020174707.1:1281643-1282597 GCF_003031525.2 Neophocaena asiaeorientalis asiaeorientalis
ATCTACGTGAAAGCTTCTCCACTGGATTCTAACCTCCTTGAAGGCAGAGATCTGTTTTCGTTCTTTGAATTTCTCCATATTCCTCTCCAGGGTGAAGAAACAAGCTCTGCCAACCACGGGTTCTCAAGGAACATTTGTCTGCCGTGGAATTAATCAGAAGTCGCGCCCTCCCTCCCTCTGACAGCTGCAGGGGGAGAGGGTGGAGGAATTATCCAGGGAATGCGAGGGCAATGGGGGCCACGTGATAAGAAGGAGAGCTCTCCCTCGTCCCTTTCCAACGCCCCCGCAGATGTGGCCGAGGAGCCCGGCCCTGCAAGGCCATGGTGGAGGAAGGAGGCTGTGTAGTAATGTGGTTAGAGCTCGGCAAACCCGGCTCCAAAAGCCAGCGCTGTTATGTAACTGGTGTGCGCCTCAGTTTCTTCTGTGGTAAAATGGGAATGACTTGCGGGCTCCTTGTGGGGATTAAGGGAGGTCAGGCGAATAACGGCCCAGGCACACCATGGGTTTAGGAGATGGCGGTTCCTGGGATTTATGCAGACCTGTGGCCCTCTGCCCTGTGGGAGTGGAGCCCTAAGCGTAAATCGTGAACTCCTCAAAGGTATGTTTGCTGTGCCCTGGGATTTTCAAAGGGCAGGCTCTCCCAACAGCTCCAGAACCTTGCTACTCAAAAGGCCCGCGGACCGGCAGCAGCCTCGCCTGAGAGGCTGTAAGGACGCCCTCAGATGCTCCCCAGGCCTGTCGAAGCAGAATTTCTATATTAAGATTCCCTCAGGTAAGTCATATGCACGTTAGACTTTGAGAAGCTCTTTAGAAACCCCCTGTGAAATCTGCAGTGTAGAAATGACTATTCCCATTTTGAGAATGAGATCACTTCCGCAGAGTCAGAGAATTGATGCCTTCTTTTGCCCAAGCTTATGAGCTCTCTAAAAGAGGCCTTGTGACTCCTGGGGGTTG
>NW_020174707.1:1282910-1294627 GCF_003031525.2 Neophocaena asiaeorientalis asiaeorientalis
GGTCTTATCTGCGGCCCCATCGCCGCGAAGGGGGCCAGGTTGGCTGCCGGCCGTCGAAGTGCTGTGTGGAGTCCACCCTGAGGAGTATGGGGTCTTGAACCTGGGGCCTGAGGTGGGATGACCGAGAGGCCAGAAAAAAAATGTCGTGTTAAAGCGGAATTCCTGTGTTAAAGTGGAATTTCACGCAGGCGGAAACACTTGACTCTCGTGCAAATATAAAATGACCGCATGTCAAAGATTTGATTTAGCTCATTCATTAATGAGGGGACCCTCTAAGATGTTAAAACCGATTACAATGAGAATGTGAGGGGCTAGGTATTTATAGGCAGTTTAATAGAAGAATCTGGGGGTGAGATAGCTAGGTTAGAAATTATTTGCATCTCTACCAGACAAAAATCTGAAAGTGAACCAACCCCTGCAGCTATGGGGTTGTAAAATAGCCCAGTCGATAGGAAATCAATCAAAGGTGTCAGCCCCTGCACGCCTATTTCCAATTTTGGATAATTTCTTCTGACACTACCCTCGGTTAGTCCTTGAGAATCCGGAAATTGCTCTTGCCTGAGAATTACCCTCAGAATGGAATGTAGGTCTTGGCAGGAAAGGAGGAATGAAAGATGAGCAAGTGCATCTTCTCGAAGACGGGGAGTGTGCTCTCCCGGCCACCTTCCGTGTCTCCTGCGATGTACCATGCAACTGCTCTCAGAGGGCGAGAGCTGGCGTCGTGCAGGAGAAAACCGACTGTTCACAGAAGGGACGCAGCGCGGCCCGCTCCTGACTCCCATTCTCTTTAACCTTGGCTGCTGCACAGGGGCGGATGATGTATCTGCAAACATATGCAGCCTTGTCCAAAATATTTTCCCCTCCTGTATAGTTCTTGCCAATATTGTTAATCTGTGGGTTGACTTCAGACCAAAATAAATCTCCCAGCCCTGGCCACCAGCTAGCTAATTTTACTTTGTAACCAGGGAATAGAAAGTACGGGCCCTTGGCCGACCATTCTGTGTTTATTTGGCTTTCTCTCTGCTGCAGTTTCAAAATCACATTTGGAAAAGTGGACCCTCTGTGCATAAGAACAGCCACTGAGAGAAACAACAACAAAGATGAACGGGTTGAAAAAGGCAAGTTCTTCCATTGCCCTCCACGTTTGTCTCTCATCTCAGGGTTCTGATCGCCCCCACTGGCCTTTTCCGTGATGGCTAGAGTTGTAAAATGGGCCCCAGAGCAGAAGGATACATGGCCATTCGGGGAGGATTTTTTCCTGGAACTCTCCCGGGTTCTCCTGGACCAGTCCTAGAGGAAGCAAGTGGGTAGAAGCTTACCAAGTCAGCCCTGGAAGGGACCTTGGAGGGCATCTAGTCCAGCCAAGCCAGCTGAAAGGCAGGGTTACCTAGTGGTTGAGCGCACACATTTGAAGCCAGACAGCCCCAGTTTGAACCAGTTCTCCACCACTTCCTAGCTGTGTGACCTTGGACAAGTTTACTAACCCCCGCCTCAGTTTCCTCATTTGTCACACGGGGATAGTAATCATCATACCTACCTCAGACAGTTGTAGCGGTGACAAAATGAATTAACACGTAAAGCATCAGGAATAGCGCAAAGCGTACAGTAAGCGTTTGATAAGAGAAGGAAATGAGGTTCCGAGGAGAAGCAGCCTCCCTGAGGTCACTCAGGGATTTGCCAAACTGAGCTGGACTCGGTGAAAAAGAGGAGAGGTTACAGCCTCTTGGAAATTCTGACTAATAACTGTTTCTCTGCCTGTGTTACATCACCCTCGCTCAACACTTGGAGAGAGACCTCATGTGGAAGTCAGGGTGCCGCGTTCCAGTCCAGGCGTGCCGCTTACCGACAGTGGCCCTCCTAGCTAATGAGCTTGGGGCTGGATGGTCTCTGGGGTTCCTATTGGCACTAACATCTTATAATTTGAAATTAGGGTCTGTACCCTCCATTCAAATCAAGTCTGTCTTTTCCTGCAACACGCTTTACACTGTTTTTTTTTTTTCCTCCCCATTTCCCTCTGATGTTTTGCCCAACTATATCCTGTGCGCATCAACACCCGGTTTCCTTTTGGCCCTCCCACTCTGTCCCTCCCCACATTGGCCCCTCTCCCCTTCCCCCCTGCTAGGGCAATCATGGGCTCCCACTGGCCCACACCTGAGCCCTCGGTTGCCAGGTTTAAGCTGATTAAACACTGTCTTGGAGGTGTCTTGAAAGTTACCATGTAGGCACCTTGAAACTGGAGACTGGATTTCTTCCTTGTCATGGCCCACTTTAAGAGTCTAATAGAGTGCCCTAGGCAGAGTGGCTTATCCATTATGGATTGCTGACTGGCTCTAAAACGAGTCGGGATGTTGGATGAAATCTTGGATTATCGAGGCTCCCTCTGGAACATTCAGTACAGCTGTCATAGATGTCCTTCGGGAGAAAACCGGTGTTATCAAACTTGAAAGCTTGATGAAAAGAGTATTTTAGAACAATATTTCAAACTCGAAAATTGCAGACTGCAGCACAGGAACGTTAGATACTTCCTTTGCTGCCTTTCTTTCTCCCCAACCGTATCCCACATCCCCATCCCCTTTTCCCTAAAATACAAGCCTGGGTCAGATGTTAGGTTGCCACCTGTTGGTGTAACGAGGCACTGCAGCCCAGCTCTACGAAATACTCTAAATGCCTGTAGGGAAGTGTACAGAGACTGAAATGCTGGGAGATGTGATTGTAGAGTCAGGTGTGGCCCAGAGAAATATCTTCTGGATGAGGTTGATCCTGAGGGAAGGGTGAGGGCTAACAGCAGAGGGGAATCCTGGAGTAAGAGAGACACTACTAAGCCCTCTAAGTGCTGTAGAGGAAAAGCAAACAGCTATTTGGAGGCACTAACTTCTGTAATACCTAATACTACTAGTGTGTAAATAATAAGACCTCCATCCCACTGGGCTGACCATCAGTGTAATCCTGCCTTTCTCAAACCTTTGCCCTTAGTCAAAGTTGTTGGAGCCCAGCTTAAAACTACATTGAAGAGCAAAGAAAAATGAGGTTTCACTACATATTTGGGGTGGGCTGCATTTTTGAAAGATGGCTGCCACAACATCCCACATGTTTTTCTGCAGTGAGACCTGTCACTCTCCCATCAAGTAGAGAGGTCTGTGTCTCTACCCCTTTGAACCCAGGTGGGTCCTATGCCTGCTTTGACTGAGAGAATGAGGTGGAAGTGATGCCGTGTGGTTTTTTCAGGACAGGATCACAGAAAGACTTGAAGCTTCCTGAGCCTACTAGAATGCTCACTTTTGGGACAGTCCCTCTTGGAAGCTAGCCACCATGCTGTGAGAAGCCCAAACTACAATGGACAGGCCACACTTAAAGGCATTCCGGTTGAAGCCCCAGTTAAGTTCCCAGCCAGCAGCCAATATTAACTGTCAGCCCCGTGTGTGTGCCATTTTGGATGTCCAGCTGGGTTAAGCCTTCAAGACTCCAGCCCCAGCCGACACCTGACTACAGCTGCACAGAACGCCCAGAGTAAAAACCCCCCAGCTGAGCCCAGTCAACTCACAGAACTGTGAGAGAGAGTAACGAGTTGTTGTACTAAAGCCACTAGGTTTGGGTGCGTGATGTGGCAGTAGATATCAAGGACGAGAGCAACTTTGGTTAGACACATAAACCATAGGGTGACACCTAATTAGGTATAGTTTTTAAATCTTGGATTCAGCTTTAGGGCCATGAGTCCCTAACATCGTAGAGCAGTGCTATTTCAGTTCACATCTGCTGCCTCTGATCAAAACACTATCTTGCACTTCCTGAGAGAGAGAGCACTTCCTGCCAGGTGTCCCCTTGTGTCCTCCTCTGTGTGACTGTGGGGTTCAGTGTCTCTCACACATTCGAGCATGGCGCTCGGTGCCTCATTTGGAGGCCATGAGATAGAAGCCATGCTCTTGCCTCCAGAAGGTTTTGTGGGTGGGATTGTGCCATAGACAGCAAGAATCCACCCACACGTTTTCTTTGAATCAACTTTAGTGATGGATATTTACACATGATAAATGAGACCCATTTGAAGTGTTCAGATTGATGAGATTTGACAAACGTAAACCATGTGACCACCACCCATGTAACCACCACCAGAATCAAAGTCTAGAACATTTTCATCACCCTAGATTTTCCTTGTGCCCCCTTTGCGGTCAATCCCCTCCTCCCACCCCCAGCCCCAGGCAAGCAGTGATTTCCTTTGCCGTTAGAGATCAGTTTTTGTCTTTTCTGGTGTTCCATATAAGTAGGACATTTGGGTCAGTTACACTTGGGGCTATTATGAATAAAGGTGCTATGAATGTTCATCTACAAGGATTTGTGGTCACATGTTTTCCTTTCTTCTGGGTAAATATCTGAGTGCTAATAAAGGGTTATATGATAAGTGTATATTTCACTTTATAGGAAACTGACAAATTGTTTCACGTGCCCGCCAGCAAAGTATGAGAGTTCTGGTTGCTCCATATTCTTATCAGCACTCAACATTGTCAGTCTTTTTACTTGTAGCATCCCTGGTGAGTGTAATGGTACCTCATTTGCCCACAGGTTTTTGTGTCCTCCATTAGGATGTGACCAGGGACTTGTTTTTTCACTGCTGCATCTCCTAGCACCTGGAAAGGTGCCAACACCTGGAACAGCCCTCAGTACCTGGAACAGCATGCAATAAATATTTTTGGAATGAACTAGTTCATGTCTCCTCGAGTTTTCGTGTTTCCTTAAGATTTATTTCTGTAGGGGATATTGAGCAAGGAGGGGTTACACACTTACAGTTGTGAAAGATATTGCCAAGTTGCTTCACCCCAAAATGCTGAACCAACTTCCCCTCCCACCAACATGAGCTATGGTCAATTGTTTCAATATTTCTGCCAGTGGAACAGGTTAAAAATGGTATTTCATTTTGGTTTTTATTTTGCATTACTCCTTTTTAAAAGTTTATTTAATTTTATTTTTGGCTGCGTCGGGTCTTAGTTGCGGCATGTGGGATCTTTTGTTGCGGTGCACAGGCTTCGCTCTAGTTGTGGCGCATGGGCTCCAGAGCGTGTGGGCTCTGTAGTTGTGGCACGTAGGCTCCAGAGCACATGTGGGCTCTGTAGTTTGTGGCACGCGGGCTTAGTTGCCCCACGGCATGTGGGATCTTGGTTCCCTGACCAGGGCTCGAACCTGCGTCCCCTGCATTGGAAGGCGGATTCTTAACCACTGGACCACCATGGAAGTCGCTAATTTTGCATTACTCTTATCGTTAGGTGAAATTGAGCATCTTTTCTTATGTTTTGGGGTCTTGTATATTTCATCTGTGATTTGTGTTCCTATATTTTGCTTATTTTTTAAAAAATTAATTATTTTTAAGATTTATTTTTGGCTGCCTTGGGTCTTTGTTGCTGCGCGCAGGCTTTCTCTATTTGCAGCGAGCGGGGGCTACTCTTCGTTGAGGTGCGTGGGCTTCTCACTGCAGTGGCTTCTCTTGTTGTGGAGCACAGGCTCTAGGCATGTGGGCTTCTGTAGTTGTGGCACGCAGGCTCGGTAGTTGTGGCTCGTGGGCTCTAGAGCGCAGGCTCAGTAGTTGTGGTGTATGGGCTTAGTTGCTCCACGTCCTGTGGGATCTTCCCGGACCAGGGCTCGAACCTGTGTCCCCTGCATTGGCAGGCAGATTCTTAACCACTGCGCCACCAGGCAAGTCCCATCTTGCTTATATTTTATTGGACTATTTTTTTTCTAATTTGTAGAAACTCTTTGCTTATCAGAGATGGTAACATTTTGCCTGTTATGTATGTTGCAAACATTTTGTGGAGTGACAAGCAGAATGGTCCAGTGATGACTCCTGGAACCCTTCTCTTGTTGCCTGCTCAGGCTGAGGACTCCCACCTTCCCCCTAGTGGGAGTGGCTGTGACTGAACCCAACTTTGCATTGGGCTGAGGGCTCCCCTTCCTCCAGCACACATACCTCCAAGTCTTGACTGTTCCCTGTATGTAAAGCCTCTCCAATCTTACACAGTTGAAAGGTAGCATCCAGAGTGGGGAGGGGCAGGGTCCCTTCCTGGATCATAGCCCACTGTGCATCCTACATCCAGAGTCCCAGCTCCTTTCCGTGGACTGATGAGAGCACAGGGTCCATGTACCTCATCTTGCTGAGCATTTACTTGAAAACTTTCCCAATAAAATCTGCTCTTCATACCCCTTCCATGTGGCATTGTGGTGTTTGCTTTCACCTTCTCCTCCACATATTTTCTCCCAGTCTGTCATTTATCTTAGACATTGTTCATGATGTCTTTTTTCATACACAAGGTTTTACTTCTACATTGTCAATTCTGTCTGTCTCTTCCACGACTTCTAGACTTCATGGCTTGCCTAGGGAGTTTTTTCTTTACCCCAATCATGTAAAAAATTAGTTTGTGTTTTCTTCTAGTGTTTTCATAGGGTTTTAAGGTTTTGGTCCTATCTACCCGGAATACACTTTTGGATGTGGGGATGCCCACCTCCCAGGGGTCAACGGCAGAGTTTCTATCCGCAGAGCTGCACATCGAATTACACCAAAACTTAGTGGCTTAAAACAACAACAAACCTTTATTACCTCACTGTTTCTCTGGGTCAGGAATTTAGGAGCAGCTTAGCTCCATGGTTCTGGCTCATGGTTTCTCCTGAGGTTGTAGTTAAGATGTCGGCTGGGGCTGCAGTCATCCGAAGGCTTTGACTGGGGCTGAAGGATCCACTTCCAAGATGGCTCACTTATATGGATATTGGCAATAGGCCTCAGTTCCTCACTGGCTGTTGGCAGAAGGCCTCAGTTCCTCACCATATGGACGTCTCCATAGGGCTCTCCATAGAGTGTCCTTATAACATGGCAGCTGGCTTACCCCAGATAGGTGGATCCAAGAGAGAGCAGGGCACAAGCCACAATGTCTTTGATAATCTAGCCTCAGAAGTCACACTGTGTCATTCCCACAATATCCTATTGATCAGGGGAGGAATACACAAGGACCTGAATAACGGGAGGTGCGGCTCAGTGGAGGCCATCTCAGAGGTGAGCTACCGCACGTACGCATTATCCGGCCAACATTTTTGGCTTTGTGGTTCCCGGCCCTGTGAATGAGGGTCCTGTTGGTCCAAAGTACACTCAAGAAAGTGAAGAGCTATCAAAGTCAGACAACTACTCCAAATGTCTGAAAAGGAAATTGGAAATTCTGGCTATGAACGTAGGGGTCCCAAAGACTCGTTTCATTTTGCTGTTTTAGAATCCAGGAGAAAGACAAACTTTTCAGAGTGAATCAAATTGAGTGACGATGGGGCTGAGACTCGATTCTGGGGTTTCTGACATGCACTCCGTGACCTCGTCTGCTTTTCTGCAAGCACTTGCCGGCCCTTGCTAGTTATATCGGTCAAAGTCCAATCAAGGATACAGGAACTACTCTAGGTGTTTGGAGCGGATGGAACTTAATGCATAAAATTGTTTACACATGTGATGGAAAACGCCGAGCTAGGCAAGTGCAGGAAGCGTCTGTTGCCCCTGAAGCTGGAGGGAGGGAGGGAAGAGCTGGGTCAGTGGAGTCCGGAAGTGGGCTCACCAGGCAGGAGCCAGAGCTGCGATGCTTCTGTCCCCCGGGATCTGCAGCCACAGAGGTGCTCCAGCTACTGAGGCAGAGAGCAAGGAGGAGAAATTCCCTGGCTTCTCCCTTCCTCCCGTCCTCCAGTCTCCTTCCAGGGCTTTCCACGGATACCGGTGAACATTCAGGCAAAACTAAGCAGAGGAAGCGGGGCGGGAGTGGGGAATGGGGAATCTGAGGGCACGAGGCTTGGTACTGGCACATTGGTGTCAGGCTCGTGGCAGATTTTACTTCCCAACAACAATATTTCTGGTCCTACTTGTTTTTCTAGAACCCTCCCATCCACAGGTGGAGTCTGAGTCCCCCTCCTCCATCCTGGGTGGGACTTTGTAATTACCTGCATGAAGAGAATGAGTCAGACGTGATGTTAATTGTCTTCTGAGGCTGGGTCATAAAAGGCGATACAGCTTCCACCTGGGATGCTCTCCCTTCGAACCCAGCTGCCGAGCTGTGAGCAAATCCAAACCAGCCCGTGCGAGAAGCTACGTGGTGGGGCTCATGGGGAGAGGAACCGAGGCCCTCAGCCCCCAGCCTCTGAGTCCTCCCGAGGAGGGTCCAGACGACACAGAGCAGAGACAAGCTGTCCCCGCTGTCTGAATTCCTGACCTGCAGAATCTGTAAGCATAATTATTTAATTTTTTTAGGTTACTAAGTCTTGGGAAAATTCGTTCCACCGTTTATGATAGCTGGGACAGCTGGGTCGAGGGGCAGGAGGTGTTCGGGTGCATATTTGGGGCTCAGGGCAGTATCAGCCTCCTCTCAGATCTTCTGTTTTGGGGCAGAATCCCAACCAGTAACTGGCATTGGTTTGAGAGTACACGGCAGCTGGTCTCACTCTCCTGCAAATTCTTAAAACTTTGTTTTTGGAACCATTCCCTTGAGGAATTCATAAATTCATTTTACACGTATTTATTGAGTACCTAAGCCGTTAGGCACCGTTCCTAACTTCAGCCAGAAAACAAATTACCTTATAAGTAAATACATAATTACAAATTGAGATAAATGCTCTGGAGGAAAAATGCCAGATGCGGATGCTAAGAGAGTATAACCGAGGGTCTAGATTTTGTTTGGGGTGTTGACGAAGCCTCTCTCAGGAAGTGAGATTTCTCTCTCCCACCCCTCGCCTTCTCCCCTTTTCTTTCCAAAACTTACTTCTTCCAAGCCGTGGAAGGTTTTATAATACACTTTTGAAAGTTAGCAAAACGAGATTTCCTACTGAAAAAGATAGCCGGACCCACATATACTAAAAAGCATTTACTCATAAGAAACCAGAAATCATTGGGGGTTTTTTCTGGGTGACCCATGAAAACTAGGGACCCCGCCATCCCTCACCCCAGAGACTGCCTGGACGGTGCCTACGTATCAAATTTGTTACTGAGTTTTAGGAGCGTGGTTGACCGGTATGTGTGGCTGGTCTCAGCTTTAATGATTTCTCCAGAAGCTCAAGCGTAGTAGTGAGACGGCTCCAGGGAAAGAAAAGAAGGGAGGTTGCGGGGAGGCTGGGGAATTGCACCTGGAAAGCCCAGGGAGCAGGGACTGGGTTGCAGGCTGGGGGTGAGAATGAGGGGCAGGTCAGGTCCGCATCATAGCCACCGGGCTGTGCTCTGTGTCTGTCACTGCATAGGAAGATGGGCCGGAATTGCTGTTTCCAGCAGCCTCCACAGGGAAAGGGGCAGCTCTGAGACCATTCCCAAGGCTGTTGATTTCCCTATGAGTGGAGAATGCGGTTTCCTCTGGAGACGGGGTTGGGGTCTTTCCATCTGCTGCCTTTTCACAGGGCTGTCCTGGCTGCGGTGGCATCTGTCTGGTCCATCAGCATTAAGCTCACACACAGCCTCTTCCACCTGTAGTTGTCCATGGGCTTGAGTGTAGACATTGGTGGGTCACTCCATCTTCTCCACCGCTAGCTGTACCTGCGCCTTGGCTGCCGCCTGCATTCGCACAGCCTGGTTCATCAGCCCCAGAAGGTGCTCACTCAGTGTCCCTTGCAGGGGGACACTTAAATAACACGCAGCCAGACCTCAGAGCCGCAGCCCTGCTTCACGATACTGTGAGGGACATCCAGGGCTCCCACAGCAGACAGGAGGTACCTCTCGGGTCTACATCCCGGGCCTTGCTGCTGACTCGCTCCATCCAGGTCTGCTCCCTGTTCTGATTAATCCCCTCCCCCAAGATACAGAGGCCAGACTTACAAATGGGTGATCATTGTGGACACGCCCACCCCTAACTTAGTTGGGGGCCAGGACAGGAGTACACACAGAAGCCCCCATTCTGTACCTCTAAATATTTCAAAACTAAAATCAACCTTCCCGAAGTATGTTGACAAATGTAACTTCACAGTGATGTGAAAAGCCAGGTGTGAATTTCGAATTCTTGGATTCCGCAGCGTTCTGCACTAGAGCACAGCTGGCTCCTGGGCCCCCTCTGCCCGTTCCCGTTCCATACTGGGAGGGACCTGGTGCGTCTAAATGCTCCCCCCTCAGACCCGCCTGGTCCAGCGCTGTCCACTTTCTGCCCTCCCCCAAATCCCCCTGCAAACAGTCACCCCTGGGCCACCTAAGGGGGAGGTGTGAACAGATGGCAGTGTGTGCCCTTGGGAGGACAGACGAGGGGAGGAGGCCTGGGCAGTCCCTGGTAGTGAACTTAGGGCTGTCTGGAGGGGAATTCTGGGGTCCCAGGATCCCAGAGCATGTCCAGAGGGGAGAAGAGACTCCAGGTGGGTGTCCCTTTGGTCCTGTGCATGCCTTGCCTCATGGGCAGGGGTGTGGCCAGAGCAGGGCCCTCTAGAGCATGGGACCCAGGCCAGGGGCCTTGATTGCCTAGTTCTAAGGGTACTTCTTATCCTAGAGAGCAGACTAAGTCGTGCTCGGTAGAATTGCTCTGTGTCCTTCGAGCTGTCACTCATTTCTTTTTCCGTCTTCCTGTGCAGCTACTAGGAAACTTCATTTGGGCTCTTCACCTGCCTGGCACCCATCCTTCCAAGGGTGACATTCGAAATATTTCACCGCCGTATAGGACAGGCAATGACCAATCAATCAGAGCAGATGCCTGCCCAGTGCTGAACTGGGGTTCTTGAGGTCCTCTGCTGGGCTAGGTATTAACCCTCCGGTTGCTAGGTCATAGGGAGATAGAGGAGGGGTCAGGGCCACAAGGAGGGACGTTGGGGCGAGGCTTGGGGAAGGGGCCACTTATCATCAGTATGGAGATATTTCACTATTTTAACAACAGTGCTGCCATACTCGTGAATATCAACTCTGCCTTCTCCTCGTCTTCCTTGGATTTTATTAGGGGCAGTATTGGGTGCAGGTAAAAGACTACATCCCCAGCTTTGCTTGAAGCTTAGAGGTGGCTCATAATAATAAGGGCAAGTCTTCAAAGGGGCTCTTTTAACTGGGAAGAGTCCCCTTTGCCCCTTGCTCTTCTCCTTCTCCCTAAACCTCTCCTTCCTGTGATGATGATGGCTGGAGCTCCAGCAGCTATCTTGTGATGTTGAGAATGGAAGCCCCATGCTAAGGAAAGTAAAGCAGAAACATAGAAGGAGCTTGGGACCTTCTATGATGACTGTAGAACTGCCATACCAGCCCTAGACTGCCTACTGCTGGACTCTTTTTTACGAGAGAGGATAAACTTCAAGTTTGTGTAAGCCTCTGTAGTTAGATCTCTGTTGTTAGTATTTAAATTTGATTGCTAACTCATTTCAGTTCCAGTCCTCAAGGCCTGTGTCTCCAGGGCCAGGGATGTGTTTTGTCAGCTAATCCTTAAAACCATTCTGGCGACTAATGTTACTTTCCTCACTTTAACAGTTGAGAAAACTGGCCTGAGAGGTTATGTGGCTTGACTAGTGGCAGAACTGGGGCCAAGGCCTGGGTCTTGCGGGCTCCAGAGCCCACACCTGCTCTACCACACTTCTCATCTGTGCAGGCAGGACTGGGGTCCCCTTCCTGTTCGTCTCTGGGACAGTGCCTGGGAGGTCCTCCGAGGCTGGGCAATATTGGGATGGCCTTTGCAGATCCCACAACACCTTGCTGGCACCCAGACAGGCATCCTTCTGTCCAGGAAAGTGTGTGTGTGTGTGTGTGTGTGTGTGTGTGTGTGTCTGTGTGAGTGTGT
>NW_020174707.1:1294641-1295375 GCF_003031525.2 Neophocaena asiaeorientalis asiaeorientalis
GTGTGTGTGTGTGTGTGTGTGTAAGTGTAAGGAACCGTTTAAAAATCTCCTGTCTTTCCCTGTTATTATCCTTGAGAGAAAAGCCCAGAAAATCTCAACAGGGCTATGGGATAGAGGGTAGGGGGGAGCTGTGAGGCAGGTAGCAGGCAGCCTTCTGCCTTCCATGCTCAGTGAAGGAACATCCCTGGGCAGAGGGACAGTAGGGTAGGGAGGGAGGCACCTCTGAGATGCGTGTTCGGGCTCCTCAGGCTTGGAGGTCACTGCACCCCGTGTTCCGCACACTCGTTCCCTTGAAGCCTGAAAGCCCAGCTTCTCCGTGCCCTCTAAGGGCAGCCGAGGCAGAGGGACCATTCTCTGAGGCAGCTTTATTGTCCCAAAGGTCATTAGTGGATGCTGGTGGAGGCCCAGCACCTGGAGGCTGATTCACATCCCTTCTTGGACCTCTCTGCCCGGCACTTCCATTCCTAGTACATTTTGAAGGGATGGAAAACTGTCCAGAGGCCTGAAGCCCTCGCCTTCCTGCAGCTCGGCCCGAGTTCTACATGACCTGTTTGTCTCTTCAGGGCCCAAGGCCTCTCCCTCCTTCTCCCCTCCATCTGCCCGGGGACTTGCAGAGGTGAAGCAGCCTCTGACAGCTCCCAGAGAGAGCCTGCCCTTGGCAGACCGGCTTCCCGAGCACTGGAGGAAGAGCGAGCAGACGCAGGACGCCTCTAACAGTGCCTCCCTGCCCCTGA
>NW_020174707.1:1295486-1301176 GCF_003031525.2 Neophocaena asiaeorientalis asiaeorientalis
TTCAGCGGAGCTGATAATAACTTTCCCATGGATGCAACTGTATCCTTTCCCCGTGTTCCTGCGGGGATCCCGAAACTCCATACGGTTCTCATTTGCAGCTCGTTCCTGAGGAGGCCTCATTTCCTCGCCACACACCCCTGATGTGGTCAGGGTCTCCCTCCCACAGCCCAGCGGGGGTGTGGGTGCGGGCGTCCCTGAGCTTTTCCCTCATGGCTGCTCCCCGCCCCCCGTCCCAGGCCCGCTTTGCCTACCTGGCCTTCCCAAACCCCTCTCTTGGCCTCTGCCCTTCATCTAAGCCCCGGCCCCCAAGGCCTCAGGCCTTTAAGTCCCTGCTCCGCACGCCCAGGGGTTGTTGTGGTCAGGGCTGGGCTGTTCCTCAGACAAATGTGCCCTTTCTTCGAGAAGCTTCTCCCACTCAGCCTGGTAGGCATGTTGAATGACTCCAAGGGTCACCATCAGTGTGTATCCTATGTGAATGGCACCTCCCGGAGTTAAAGCCAAACGGCTCTGCTGGTAGGCCCTAAAAGGAGACTAGATTCAAAGCCCTTTCCAGTCAGGAAAAGACCCCAACCCCCTCTCGCCAGGTAGCTCTGCCCCGCAAACTCTTTTCACCACACACCTCTCATAACTTTGATCTCGCAGGAAGCCTAGAGGAGTTGAGAAGAGGAAAGAAAAGGACAATAGACATTTGGTGGTGGTGTTGGTGGTGTTTTGTTTTTTTTTAAAGTGTTCACGTTCCTGGCATCTCCCAAGTTTCATTTGACAACATGGGTAAGGAACAGGACCCAGAGAGGTTGAAAATGATGAGCCTGGATGTTAGAGTCGGATCAGGGCCCCTGAGGTCCTGATTCTGCCCGTGTGCTACCGTGTCAGGGTCAGGAGGCAGGAGGGGAAAAAACAGGGTGAGGAGACGGTGGGCTCAGTAGTGAGGCATGTGGATGGTGGAGCCAGATGGCCTGGGTCGAAGTATCCTGTCGCACCATTTGCAAATCGGGTTACCTTTTGTGAGTTACTTAACATCTCTGTACCTCAGTTTCCTCATCTGTAAAATAGGAATTACAGTAGCGTGGCCATGGGTTAGTAAAGGGCAAGTTTGAAGAAAAGTGCCGGGCGCGAAGTAAGTGCTATGATCACTGTCGTTATTAGATGTCGGGGAGTCCAATGAAAGGCCACTTCGAACTTAGCTTCTCCCACCCTCCGGCCCTCCTCCCCACGTCGCACACTTGGAGGTCTTTGAGGACAAGTAAATCCCATGGACGTTGCTGCTCTCGCCTCTGTATCCGGCTGCCACAGAGGTCATGGCCCAGTAGCTTCTACCCCCTTCTCCCCCTTGGCAGCTCTCTGGGCCCTAGTAAACCAGGTCCATCTTGGGCTCAGGGATCCCAGGACTGCCTTCTTGGTTGCCCAAGAAGTACCCACAGAACCCCAAGTACCTCCAGAGAAGCAAGAGCTCAGAGAGGTCCTCATGAGCCCGGCTTGCCCTCAAAGGCTGGTCCTTCTGGGCAGGTCTTCTGTCTCAGGCTGGACCCAGGATAAATAGATGTGATTAGGAGATCAAAGCACTTTCCACAGGTTCGGCCTGAGGGGGCCCTTTGACCTGCTGCCGCCGGCATCCCCGCCACCCCTGGAGTCCTTAAGTCAGAAACCTCTCCCTGCTTTCGTTCCTGTTCTTATCAAAATGCTGCCGCGGCCCTCTGTGCCCGGCTGGTGAGTCTTGCCTGTTGGTGGGGAGCTGGGGTCCCTCCACGACCACCACACAGTTGTTTACTAAACCACCAGTTTGAGGCTGAAGCCAGCGCACTGTAGCAGGTCTGCCAAACCCAATCGGGTTTCATTTTGAGCCTCAGTTGCAAAACCTGAAATTTTGATATGCTTGTAAGTGGTGGACGGGTGAATCACGCCTGCCTCTTGGGCTATCTAATTACATGCAGGGCCTGCCTGGTCTCCCAGAACTTGGCCCAATGAAGGAAGGAATTATTATGAGTGTCCTGTCTTTTTCCTTTGAACAGGGGAGACATTCCTGTAAGTGTTCACTGTGGAGAACCTGTGGAATTTTCCTTAAGACTTGAGAGATGGCTTTGAGGGATTGTGTTGTAACGGCTCAGAATGGACCCTCTGTCACCCCTGGGCTCCTTCTCGGGATGTTTAGGCCTCTAGGCCCCAAAACTCGAAGGGAGGTGCGTGCTGAGGTGACAAGGCCTCTCCGAGACTTTGGGGGGCACGTTTCAGGACAGGCCACGGTGGCCAGCTTTCCCTGCCACCGACACAGGCCATGGGGGCCTCCGCTGGCCTGCTCCTGGGCTCTCGTCCTGTCGCTGAGTCTCAGCCCTGCTCAGAGAGTTGAGGATGTGCAGGGCAACTGGGTGCCTGTAAGGGAAGAACTTCCTCATCAAATGAAAGCTGTCGTAGGAGACGTGGAGGAGCATTTCTGGGAGAATCTCCAGGAAAGAGGGAGACCCCTGCCCTGAACTTCCCTGGGAGGCAGGCAAGTTGGGGGCGCTGGCTGCTTTTACCTCCAGGAGGGCTGGCCTACTTTTTCTAATCCAAGAGGGATTGATAACCTAGGTTCATTTATTCAACAAATACTTCGAGAGTGGCTGCCATGTGCTAGGAGCTGGCCTAGGTGCTGGGGACGTATTGGTGAACAAAATGGACAAAAGATTCCACCTCTCAGGACTTCCCTGGCGGTCCAATGGTTAAGACTCTGTGCTTCCACTGCAGGGGGACCGGGTTTGATCCCTGGTCGGGGAACTTAAGATCCCACATGCTGTGAGGCGTGCCCCGCCCCCCCCGCAAATCCACCTCTCATGGAGTTTACATTCTAGGAATGGGGCAAGACAAACAATGAACATAACACATGAGTAAATTATCGCATCTCTTAAAAAAAGAGAGAAGTTCTATGGAAAATGTAAAAGGAGAGGAGAAAAGCGGGGTTGGGAGTATGAGATGGGGATGGTGGCTGAATTGAATAGGGTGGTCAGGGAGGTCTCATCAAGAAGGTGACATTGGAACAAAGGCTCAAAGGAGGTGAAGAAGTAGGCCGGGCAATTATCTGGATAAAGAGTGTTCTAGCCAGAGGGAACATCCAGTGCAAAGGTCCTGAGGCAGAATTGCCTGGGACGTTACAGGAGCACCAAGGAGGCTAGGGTGGCTGGGGTAGAGGGAGGGGGAGAATAGGAGATACGAGCAGAGATGTGAGAGGTAGGGCAGATTCTTGCACCTTCTGGTATCCAGTGGTCTTGGAGACCAGTGTCGGAACCTTGGCTTTTCCTTTGAGTAAAATAGGGGGTCACTGCAAGGCTTTGAGTAAAGGAGTGCTATGATCCGACTTAGGTTTTATTTCATTATTTTTTAATTTAATTTTTTTTATTGGAGTATAGTTTATTTACAGTGTTGTGTTAGTTTCAGGGGTGCAGCAAAGTGATTCAGTTATACATATATCCATTCTTTTTCAGATTCTTTTCCCTTATAGCTTATTACATAATACTGAGTAGAGTTCCCTGTGCTATATAGTAAGTCCCTGTTGATTATCTATTTTATATATAATAGTGTGTATATGTTAACGCCAAACTCCTAATTTATCCCTCCCCCCAACCTTTCCCCTTTGGTAACTGTTAAGTTTGTTCTCAAAGTCTGTGAGTCTATTTATGTTTTGTAAATAAGTTCATTTGTATAATTTTTTTAGACTCCACATATAAGTGATATTGTATGATATTTGTCTTTCTCTATCTGACTTACTTCACTCAGTATGACAATCTCTAAGTCCATCCATGTTGCTGCAAATGGCATTATTTCATTCTTTTTTATGGCTGAGTAATATTCCACTGTATACATGTACCACATCTTCTTTATCCGTTCGTCTGTCGATGGACATTTAGGTTGTTTCCATGTCTTGGCTATTGTAAATAGTGCTGCAGTGAACATTGGGGTGCATATATCTTTTCGAATCATGGTTTTCTCCGGATATATGCCCAGGAGTGGGATTGCTGGATCATAGGGTAGTTCTATTTTTAGTTTTTTAAGGAACCTCCATATTGTTCTCCATAGTGGTTATACCAATTTACGTTACCACCAACGGTGTAGGAGGGTTCCCTTTTCTCCACACCCTCTCCAGCATTTATTGTTTGCAGACTTTTTGATGATGGCCATTCTGACCACGGTGAGGTGATACCTCATTGTAGTTTTGATTTGCATTTCTCTAATAATTAGTGATGTTGAGCATCTTTTCATGTGTTTTGTGGGCATCTCTGTCTTCTTTGGAGAAATGTTTATTTAGATCTTCTGCCCTTTTTTAAATTAATTAACTTAGTTATTTTTGGCTGCGTTGGATTTTCGTTGCTATGTGCGGGCTTTCTCTAGGTGCGGCGAGCGGGGGCTACTCTTCGTTGTGGTGCATGGGCTTCTCATTGTGGTGGCTTCCCTTGTTGCAGAGCATGGGCTCTAGACGCATGGGCTTCAGCAGTTGTGGCACGTGGGCTCAGTAGTTGTGGCTCTTAGGCTCTAGAGCGCAGGGTCAGTAGTTGTGGCGCACGGGCTTAGCTGCTCCGCGGCATGTGGGATCTTCCCAGACCAGGGGTCGAACCCATGTCCCCTGCATTGGCAGGCAGATTCCTAACCACTGTACCACCAGGGAAGTCCTTCTGCCCATTTTTTGATTTTTTTTTTTTTAATATAGAGCTACATGAGCTGTTTGTATATTTTAGAGATTAATCCCTTGTTGGTTGCTTTGTTTGCAAATATTTTCTCTCATTCCATGGGTTGTATTTTAATTCTGATTATGGTTTCCTTTGCTGTGCAAAAGCTTTTAAGTTTAATTAGGTCCCATTTGTTTATTTATTTTTTTATTTTTATTACTCTAGGAGGTGGATCCAAAAAGACATTGCTGCGATTTATGTCACAGACTGTTTTGCCTATGTTTTCCTCTAAGAGCTTTATAGTATCCGGCCTTACATTTAGGTCTTTAATCCATTTTGAGTTTATTTTTGTGTATGTGTTAGAGAATGTTCTAATTTCATTCTTTTACATGTAGCTGTCCAGTTTTCCCAGCACCACTTATTGAAGAGACTGTCTTTTCTCCACTGTATAGTCTTGCCTCCTTTGTCATAGATTAATTGACCACAGGTGCATGGGTTTATTTCTGGGCTTTCAATCCTGTTCCATTGATCTATATTTCTGGTTTTGTGACTGTATTATACTCTTTTGAGGACTGTAGCTTTGTAGTATAGTCTGAAGTCAGGGAGCCTGATTCCTCCAGCTCCATTTTTCTTCAGGATTGCTTTGGCTATTCAGGGTCTTTTGTGTTTCCATACAAACTTTAAAATTTTTTGTTCTTATTCTATGAAAAATGCCATTGGTAATTTGATAGGGATTGCATTGAATCTGCAGATTGCCTTGGGTGGTATAGTCATTTTGACAATATTGATTCTTCCAATCCAAGAACATGGCATATCTTTCCATCTGTTTGTGTCATCTTAGATTTCTTTCATCAGTGTCTTATATTTTTCAGAGTACAGGTCTTTTGCCTCCTTGGGTAGGTTTAATCCTACATATTTTATTCTCGACTTAGGTTTTAAAAGGATCACCTTTATAATACACACTTTCCAAAATGCTCATGCAAGACAAAAAGGGAATAAGCCATACTAAATTTCAGTATTGAGTTTCTAATATGTGCTAAGCATTGTAGGTCCCAG
>NW_020174707.1:1301216-1314795 GCF_003031525.2 Neophocaena asiaeorientalis asiaeorientalis
TTAGAGAAATGAAACAAATTAAATTATAACACCAAGGGAAGAAGTACAGAGGTGATGGGAGGAGTCAAGAAAGGCCTTCTCAAAGGATGATGGAACTGGGTTCTGAAGGCTGAATAAGAGTTTTCCAGGTTGGACAAAGAGGGAAAGGTCATTCCAGCAAAGGAAATAACCCATGGAGTGGAACGGAGGCTTGAAAGAGCAGAGAACTATAAGTAACTCAGGGAATGTGTGCATGTTTTACTGTGGTATGTGCCAGAGGGAGTGGGCAGAGATGAAGTTGAAGAGAGAAAGGGGAGAGACAGATAGAGTGAAGGAAAAGAAATGCCTACCTCTTTTTCCGTGGCAGTTGAAGATGTGTTCTCTGCCCAGGTTTCACATGTCAACAACAAAAGTATCTGGTTTCCAAGATTTCACCCGACCAAGTCTGATGTGTTCTCTGTGCTATGTTTTGTCCTATTTTGAGTTGAATTTTTTTTTCACTTTTATGTTTTTATTTATCACAACTTGCATAAACCTGACCTCATTCACCAGCAAAAAAACATGCAACCAGGACACACACACAGAAGCAGACGCTGAGTGCCAGGATTTTATTTGGGAGGTGATCTCCAGAGACATCAGTAAGGAGGGAATGAGACAGGGAACGGGAAAAAAATAGTAGAGGGTGAGTGAATAAGCATATGGGAAATAGACTGAATCCTGTCAGGTCCTCTGGGAATGAGTATAGAATGTACCCAAGGGGTGAGGGAGCTGGGGTATTTATCTACCAGTCCCATCAGTCATTAGTTGAGGGCTGCTTCCTGAGGGTAATAACTCCTTGGCCCTCACAGCCTGCCCTGTAGCTAGGGAAAAGAGCTGGAGATGTGAAAGGTGCATACCAAAGGCATATGCAGAGGTACCCATAGCGTCTGTTACAATTGTGTACATTTCTTCAACCACCTATTATTTCTATACCACTGTGCTGTAGAGGCCTTGAGCCCGCCTGTGCCCAAGGAGGATGCCAATGTGGATGGAGTCAAAGGCAGATCAGACCCAGGCTCACACTTGGGTGTTCTGGGCTCCATCTTGCTGTGGTCCACGTGACACCGGCTCAGGGGTAAAGGGACAGTATTTGTCTTTTTGTGTCTGGCTTCTTTCGCTTAGCATAATGTCTTCATGGTTCATCCACGTTGTAGCCTGTGTCAGAACTTCATTCCTTTTTAAGGCTGAACGATAGTCCATTGCATGGATAAATCATACTTTGCTTATGGACATTTGGGTTGCCTCCACTTTTTGGTTATTGTGAATAATGCTGCTTTGAACATGGGTGTGTTCCAACATGGGTATTTATCTGTTCGAATCTCTGCTTGCAGTCCCTTGGGGTCTATACCTAGAAGTGGAATTGCTGGGTCACAGGGTAATTCTATGTGGAACTTGTTGAGAAACCACCATCCTGTCTTCCACAGAGGCCGCACCATTTTACATTCCCTCCAGCAATACACGAGAATCTCTTTTAAAGACACTTGGGTCCTGCTCTTCACACCAGCTGGTGAGGTGGGGATGGGATGAGGACCACCCCCACATGGAGGGATTATGGCAGGATCCAGGGAGGACACACCCAGACTTACATGGCGAGGCTTGGTGACAGTAGAGGGGACCCTTTTGGTCTCTGAGTGTCCAGTTCATTCTACTATGGCTGCACCACTTCAGTTGGACTGTGTCATGGTGCTGGTCAGCTAGAAGGACACGGGTTTGAGTCCTGCCTTTCCTGGGGCTGTGTGACCTCAGACCAAGGACTTTTCCTGAGCCTCAGTTTCCTTTTCTGTTTAAACAAATGGGAAGAGTAATAGGGCAGTGGTGGGCACGCAGTGAGGTCATGTGAGTCTCGTGCTTAGTGCAGGGCCTGGCAGATGGATGGTACCTGCTCACTGGGTGCCATTGTCATTATGATCCGTTTCTGGGAATTCCTCTGTGGGTGAGTGTCTAGGTGGCAACTTACGCACCTACAGTCAAGGTTACGAGCCTCCCTGCTGCCCATTTCTGTGCTAAGATTTGGGGACGGAGTGTGGTAGCGGACGCCATAATATACTGCCCAGGTTCCCCTTTAAGAAAGCACTTTCTGGGACTTCCCTGGTGGTCCAGTGGTGAAGAATCCGCCTTCCAATGCAGGGGAGGTGGGTTCGATCCCTGATCAGGGAACTAAGATCTCACATGCCGCCGTGCAACTAAGCGCTTGTGCCACAACTACTGAGCTTGCGCGCCTCACCGAGAGAGCCTGTGTGCCGCAAGCTACAGAGCCCACGTGCCCTGGAGACCGCGCGCCACAACTAGAGAGAGAGAACCCGCGCGCCACAATTAGAGAGACGTCCGCGCACTACGATGAAGAGCCCGCGCACCGCAATGAAAGACTGCACCTCAACGAAGATCCCGTGTGCCACAGCTAAGACCCGAGGCAGCCAAAAATAAATAAATAATAGATAAATCTTAAAAAAAAAAAAAAAAAAAAAACCACTTGCTGTCCTGGTTTGTGGAGTGCTTTCAGGGGCCCCCTCTGGCTATTAGCACCTTCAGGGGTGCCTCAGCTACAGAGAGTGCCTCGGTCAAAGTCATGCCCTTCCAGTGACCTTTTAATATAGGGCTATAGAGTCCTAGGCACCTAGGCCCACCTCTCGACTACTCTGTGGAAGGCTGAGTAATGCCCCGCAGCCTCCCCAGATGTCCACGTCCTAGTTCTGGGAACCTGTGAACACGTGTGTCACCTCACATGGCAAAAGGGACTGTGCAGATGTGATTAAATTAGGGATCTGGAGATGGAGAGCCAGGTGGACCCAATGTAATGACAAGGGGCCTTATAAGAGGGGGCCAAGAGGATCAGAGTCACAGAAGGAGATGCGACAGAAGCAGAGGTCAGTGATGTACCTGCCGCCTCTGAGGTTGAAGGTAGCGCCCAGGGCCAAGGGATGCAGGTGGCCTCTGGAAGCTAGAAAAAGCAAAGAAACGGATTCACCCCTGAAGCCTCCAGAAGGAACGCAGTTCGGTCAACACCTGGATTTTGGATTTCTGATCTCTTAAACTATAAGAGAATAAATGTGCGGTGGTGGGAGGCAGCAAGTTTGGGGGAATTTGCCCCAGCAGCAGTAGGAAACTAGTACAACTCTGAAGGTGGGTCCAGCTCCAGCGCTCCCTGGGGGTAAGGGCCCGGAGGCTGCTGCCAGGTCTCCCTCTGCCCAATCCGGCTCTCCTCCCACCCTTCCACAAGGGTTGGTGCCACGGGCTCTCCCTAATAAGCATCCTGCATCTTAAAGTCCACCTGAGAGTCCACTTCCTAGGAAAGCCAAACTGCCACAGCCGGCGCACGCACACACATCTCACAGCTTTGCTGGGGACAATTTCAAACACACACAAAAATAGCAAGAATAATATAATGATCTTCCATGATCTCATGGCCCAGATCAGGTAATTGTCAGCTCGTGGCCAATCTTGCTTGATCTCTATGGGAATGGTCGTTTACAGGGAAAAGTGCAGCTCCCGCCCTGGAGACCCTCCCAGTGTGGGTGGGGACTTCAGAGGGTGCAGACATCTCTTGGCCAAGAGAACTCCAGGCAGCAGTCCCCAGGTCAGCGAGTATGGGGCCAGGGGTGCAGAGAAGCAGCCTTGGAGAAAGGCAGGGACGAAGAGAGCCGGCCAGAGCCGGCAGGGCAGGCCACGTCTTAAAGGGTGCGTCCTAGGTCATGGGCAAACTCGCCTAAAGGGTCCCAAGTCTGGGCAGGAGGCAGGTGATGTGTGAAGGGACCGTGGTAGGCAGCACTTGGATAAAGTAGACATCACTTGCCTTTGTGTTACACTCCATTGTCTTTCTAATCTTTTCTTTTTTAAAAATATTTATTTATTTATTTAGTTTTGGCTGCGTTGGGTCTTCGTTTCTGTGCGAGGGCCTTCCCCAGTTGCGGGGAGCGGGGGCCACTCCTCGTCGCGGTGCGCGGGCCTCTCACTGTCGCGTCCCTCTCTGGTTGCGGAGCACAGGCTCCAGACGCGCAGGCTCAGTTGCTGTGGTGGTGCACGGGCTTAGTTGCTCCGCGGCATGTGGGATCTTCCCAGACCAGGGCTCGAACCCGTGTCCCCTGCATTGGTAGGCAGACTCTCAACCACTGCGCCACCAGGGAAGCCCTTTTTTTTTTTTTGAAATAGGCCTCTACCTGCTTCTATATGACTCTATTAATAAATAACAGTGCAAGAATAGTGCCAGATGCTGGGCTGAGCACTTTACACAGGTCATCTCACGAATCTGCCCAACAACCCTAGGAGGCAGATACTATTTTTATCCCCATCTCACTGAGACTCAATGAAGTAAGGCCACTTGGCCAAGGTCCCATGGATGGTGTATTAGTTTCCTAGGGCTGCTATAACAAATTACCACAGACCGAGGGGCTTACGACAATAGAAATAGAGTCGCTTACAGTCCTACAGGCCAGCAGTTTGAAATCAAGGTGTTGGCTAGGCTCCGCTCCATCCAAAGGCTCTAGGGGAAGATCTCTCCTTGCCTCTTCCTGCTTCTGGTGGCCCCAGGCATCCCTTGGCTTGTGGCCACATCACTCCAATCTCTGCCTCTGTTTTCACGTGGCCTTTTTTCCTCTTCATGTATCTTCTCTGTGTGTTCTTATCAGGACACTTGTCACTGGATCCAGGGTCCACTTGGATAATCCAAGATCCCGTCTCAAGATCCTTACTTTAAATATGTCTGCAAACACCCTTTTTCCAAATAAGCTCACATTCCCAGGTTCCAGGGGTTAACACGTGGACATAGCTTTTTGGAGGCCAGCATTCAACCCACTACACATGGGAGGAGGGGGACCAGGGCCCTGAACCTAAGAAAAGGGATCTACTGTCCCTGGAATGTGATACAATCTTGTCAAGAAGAGCGGGACCAGTAGGAACCCCCTTGTCCTGGTTTTACAGCGTGGCCATAAGGTCTTTGACACTCCTCCCATGGAAAGGCTGTGTCACTGCCCCTCACCTTGAACCTGAATGGGCTTGTGACTCACTTGTCACCAGAAGAATGTGGCGTGACTTCCAATGGTGCATCCAAAAAGGCAGCGTAGTGTCTGCCTTTTTTGTGGAAACATTTGCTTTTGGAGCCCTGAGACCGCCATGCTGGGGGGAAGCCCAGGCCACATGGAGAGGTCCCACGTAGGTGTCCTGACCAACAGCTCTAGCTGAGACAGCTGATGGCCAGCACCCCGTGCCTCCAGATGATTCCAGCCCCCAGCTCTCCAGTCACCTCCAGCCATAGAGTCTTCCCTGCTGAAGCCCCAGAAATCATGGAGCAAAGAAAAGCTGTCCCTGCCGTCCCTGTGTGAATTCCTAACCCACAGAATTTGAAGACAATAAAATGGCTATTTTATGCCACTAAGTTTGGGGGTGGTTTGTCACACAGCAATAGTAATCAGGACACCCCCTCCTTGTCTAGAGAAAGCCCCGAATCGGAGGTTAGCAGTTCCTGAGAAATAGGTCTGATTCAGAGGAGAGACAAAGGGAATAGATCCTGTGTGAACCAGCACCCCTGCCCCAATTCCCAGCGGTTCTGTGACGAGAGATGGGGGGGGAGAGCACAGAAAATAGAAACAGCTCCTTTCAGCACAAGAAACCGCCCCTCCCCAAAGCCCGCTCGCAGACAGAGCTGTAGGGCCTGAGGCTGCAGCCAGGCCTCCCCGCAGCTGCCGTCCCCCCAGCCTCCGCCAGAGCAAGGCTCCCGAAGGCGGGCTACGGTGGAGCCCGGCGGCACTTACAATTGCCCACGCAGCTGCGGCTGCAGCAGGGCCCCGACCACAGCCCTCCCCAGGCCCTGACCGCACGGCCCCGGGGGCCCAGCCTACCCTAGCCCAAGGGGCTGGCTGCTTCTCCAGCTGTGCCTTTGCCAGGGCCCCGGGTCTGTCTGCAGCCCTGGCTGCCAATTATAGCGCAGGCCTGTTCATTTGCTGCGTTGGATCTTGGGATTTTGTCATTTGCTATGCGGAGGTTTTCTTTCTGACTAATTTGTTTACCAGGTTTAATTCTTCAATCATGTTTTCATTTTAAGAGATTTCAGGGTAATTATGAACTTTGAATAAATCCATCTGAGGCACCAAAGTGCGCTCGGCTCCGCTCTGCTAGGGCCCGCCATTCCATTGCTACACTTGAGATTTGGTGTGAATAGGACTTTTCCTGCCCAACCCACCCCCAGTGCCGGCAATTGAAAACAGCTGGGCCTCTAGGAGCCAGGGTCAGGATTGGAGAAAAAGCCACAGCTGAAAACCACACTGGAGTTGGGGAGAGATGGAATCAGGCTGGTGTGTGAGTGAGGCTCCAGAACCTGTGAGAATGTAGCCCCTCTCCACCTGCCTCACCCAGGCTGCTTCCCCCGCTCCCCGGGAATGTGGCAGAGGGACCCGAGGCCCGGGCTGCCCCAGCATTGCCAGCTGGGTTTGTCAAAGCAGGGTGCAGTGATACCTGGGAGAGGACCGGACCCAGAGGCCAGAGGCCGGGGCCCTAGCTCCAGCCACGTAGTCCCTGAGCAGTGGGGCCGTAGGCAAAGTTTCTGAGACCTCAGGAGGAAAACAGAAGTAGATCGAGGGGGATGATGACAACTCCTGTTCCCTCTACTTTGTAGGCTTGTCACGAAGGAGCTGATGTAAGAAATGACATTTTGTAAGCTGTGTCACTTGGCACAGTTGTGAGGTGGTGATGGTGTGGAACAGAATCTCGTGCTCATATCAGCAGGGTAAACACTGGTAGGCTGGGGTGACGTGACACCCGAACAACGGCTATAAAGGCAGGAAAGGCCACCAGGCCCCTAGATGTCTTGACTCCATCTCCGTTTCACAATCAGTGTGTCCTGGCTCCTGGGTGTGCAGGGATGGTCTCTATGGAGTGTGTGAGCCTATGAATTGTGACTCCGAATCCCGGTTCCAGCCTCAGCACCTTATCAATGCCACACAGGAGGACTTCGTGCATCCCTCATCTTATCAGCATCAACAAATTAGGGCTGCCTAATTTGCATATCCATACCAAGCCTACAGCCAGCCCAGCAGCCCGGCGGGGTGGGTAGTGCAGTGTGTGCAGTAATCACAGCTAGGATCAATGGATTAGGCTTAGCTAATTTACATGCAGCCAATCATAGCCAAGGTATGAACAGCAGAGCTGCCGGGGGAACGAATCACACGAAGGGAATTCTCCACCGCAGAGTGTAAGTGTCCGAGCTTCCCCAGCTGGATGGCTCTCACTCCCACCCCAGGGGAGAGGCCGTGGGGGACTCGGAATTTGCTCTGACAAGGATCCGGTGCTGGATCCCATCCACAGTGACAGCCTAAGTTGCCGAGGGGGAGAGGAAGGGAGTGGCCGCACCATACCGTAGTGCTGTTTGGGTTCTCTCAGAAGCAAGCCTGAGACAAAGATTCGAGGGCAGGAAGCAGAAGCAGGGGCGTGCAGGTATGCGGGAAGACAGTTAATAAAGGACGCACAAGCGAGCCAGGTACCTCTGTGGGCAACCGTTGTAGGCTGAATTGTGCCCTGCACAGATTCATATGTTGACATCCTAACCCCCAGGACCTCCGAATGTGACTGTATTTGGAGATAGGATCTTTTAACAAGGTGCTTAAAGTAACATGAGGTCATTAAGGTTGAGGCCTGACCCAATCTGCCTGGTATCCGTAGGACAGACACAGACAATCGTGTGAAGACACGGTGGGGGAGGGGGCAGTGAGGAAGCTGGGGGATTCATCCACCAACTTGCATCAGTCATTCACTGGGGGCTGTTTCCTGGGGGGCGCCACTGATTCCCACATCCCCAGTCCGCCCGGGGACAGACAGAGCAGCATTGGTGATCGGTAGAAGCCCCTGCGTGAAGAAACTCAGGGATTGCCATTTGAAAGTTGGGCCTGGTTACAAAAAGCGGTAAGAGTGAGGGGACTTGTGGGCAGCAACAGTGATGGTGACATCTCCTGCATAGGCCTGTGAGGTGAATAATAGGCTATCTTAGGTACCCACCTAGGCACTAAGCTACTATATGGCCTTTAACCTCTACCCTAAAGGAAATTGTGTGTGGATGTGGCATGTGTGTTCATAGGAAGGTTTAGTTACAATATATATTTTTATATTGGATTATCCGTGTAATATTATATGACCCTGTGATAAATAGTTTGCAAAGGTGACCTCTGGTTAGTTTCCATGCCGAAGCCAGTGGGGTGAATGGACGCGTAACACAGCTCACTGTGGTCTTGGATTCTCGCAGCTTCTGTGGCCTCCCTCGTGAGACCGGCAGCACTTCAGTCCCTCTTGCTAATTTTAGACTTGTGTACTGGGCTCAGCTAGCATGAGGGTGTTTTCAGTCAGGCTTCTCGGTTTCAAGCAAGTGAAACTAATGCTACCCAACTTCGGTAGTAAAGGGATTTCTGGAAGGTGTGAGGTGGTCGACCTGCTTGACAGAAGGGAATAGGACTTGTGGCCAAGAATCCTCTGGTGGGTGCGGGGAATGTGTGTGTGTGACTTGCTAGCGCCCACCCCTACCTCCACCAGCCTCTGTAAGGCACTGTCACTGCTAGACCTTTGAGGTTGCCACCACGGTGTCCTTGTCCCTGCCTCTTTACGACATTCCTTTGAGATTCAGTTGGGGCTCTCTGGGACAGTGGGATTTCCTTTTCTCTCCCTCTCTTTTTTTTTTTTTTTTTTTTGCGGTACGCGGGCCTCTCCCCGCTGTGGCCTCTCCCGCTGCGGAACACAGGCTCCGGACGCGCAGGCTCAGCGGCCATGGCTCGCGGGCCCAGCCGCTCTGCGGCATGTGGGATCCTCCCGGACCGGGGCACGAACCCGTGTCCCCTGCATCGGCAGGCGGACTCCCAACCACTGCGCCACCAGGGAAGCCCTCTTTCTTTGTTTTTAATATGTGATTTGTTGTTGTTGTTTTGTCTTTATTTTTTTGGCTGCGTCGGGTCTTAGTTGCGGCATGTGGGATCTTTCGCTGCGGTGCGGGTTCTTCGTTGTGGCGCGCGGGCTTCTCTCTGCTGTGGCGTGGGGATTTTCTCTCTCTAGTTGTGGTACATGAGTTCCAGAGCGTGTGGGCTCTGTAGGTTGCGGCACACGGGCTCTCTCGTTGAGGCGCGCGAGCTCAGCAACTGTAGTGCGCGGGCTCAGTTGCCCCGCGGCATGTGGGATCTTAGTTCTCTGACCAGGGATCGAACCCGCATCCCCTGCATTGGAAGGCGGATTCTTTACCACCGGACCACCAGGGAAGTCCCAGGGCAGTGGGATTTCTTACACATCAGCCCAGGGCTTCCAAGAAAGAGAACCAGACAGAAGCTGTATCGCCTTTTATGACCTAGTGTTGGAAATCACTCAGCGTCACTTCTGCCATATTCTATTCATCCCATGCGAGTCTGAAAAGCCAGTCCATATTCCAGGGAAGGGATTAGCCTCCTCCACCCTTTGATGAGAGGACTGTCAAAGAATTTGGGGACATGTTTTAAAACCACCACAGTGGACTAGGAGATGGCAGACAGCCACTTGGCTTGACAGTTTGGACCAACACATTTTTCCTTCTCGATTTTCTAATTCGGCTGCTTGTTTCCCATGATGCAGAAAGGCCTGGCTCAAACTCCAGGCAGCATGTTAGTAACTAACGTGCTTGCACCTCGTGGGCTGGACCCACTGACTCCAGTTCATCCCGCTTCATCATTGTGCCAGGAGAGCTCATTCCAACTGAAATTTGACTATTGGTTTTTAATTTTGGTGCCATTTTTCATGCTGATGGCTCTTCTGGCTGACAGCGAATTACCCTGGGTACAAATTAAATACAATAGAATTGCTAATCAGGCCATTAGAATATGCTGACAGGAGGAAATCTACAAGTTGTCAGATCTGGGTGGGCTCTCCCCTTGCCGTGGGGACAGAATTCTCTTGATTTCAAACGGACCTCTGCATGGAACGGGTTCAGGTATTGGAAAACAGACACCTGCAGGCAGCCGGAGGGGCTGAGCAGTGGCTGCAAGGCCTGCAAGCCTACACTGGTTCGGCTGGTTCTCTTTGCAGGAAAAATCTTGTCCTGTGAGCGCACAGGGGATCGCTCTGTGGGGACCTGCCTTTGGGGATCACTGTCTAATGTCCCATACACTCTTCTCAAGCAAGAAAGTGTTGAGATTTAATTCTCCACCTTCAGGCCCACAAGGAAGGCACCAAATGTCTGGCAAAACGAACAGTGTTTTCAGATTTCTAAATTTAGACAGAAGGTGAGAATGCACCAGCGGTTTTCCTCTTGTGTCTAATTCTGAGCGAAGATAGAAAGACTTATCTGTGGGAGACTTCGCGTCGCATGGTCAGTCCCAGTTTCTTTGTATTTTTTTTTTTTTTAATCCCTACAAAACTGACTGAGAGAAATAGATTCAGGAGCTACCTCCTAAGGGTGCAGTGCTGGATGCCGAATAGTGGTTCTGTAAATCGGGAGGCGTTAGACCTTCAGAGGAGATAGAATTACGGTCTTCAAGGGGGAAGATGCGAACCTGGATGCTGGGCAGTGATGTTGTCTGGGGAGGGGAAAGGTGTTGGAGATCATTTATAAGTGAGAGGAGGACCCCACTGCTTCAATAATGGCTAACACTTATTGAACCCCGCCTGCTATATCTGGTCACTTAGATTAAGATCATCACCCCCATTTAAACGATAGCAATCTTGAGGTTAGGTGACTTTTCCAAGGTCACCCAACAAGTTTGTACTTAATCCAGTGTTACTAGATTGGGTTCGGCTGCCAGAGACAGTGGGGGGAAGAAAAGAGTGGCTTAAACAAGAAAGATATTCTTTCTTAGAAAAACAACATATGGTCTCTGCCTTGGGTTGCTGGATAAAATACAGGACACCAATTAAACTGGAATTCCAGATTAACAATTTTTTAGTATAAGTGTGTCCTGTGCCGCATTAAATAATTAAATACTACAATTAAAGTATTGAAAGTTTTCAATTGAATAAAAATTAAGTAAGAATAAAATATTTTTATTTGCTCAATCTGGCAACCCTATCTGCACCTCTTGGTTCAAGATGGCTGTGTGTGCTCCAGCCTTCGGGACCACGCTTCAGGCAGCAGGAGGGAGGAGGGTTAAAGAAGGGTCTCGCTCCCTTTAAAGACACTTCATGGAAGTCAGTCCCCAAACTACTGCTCACCTCACATAGGCCACACATGGCTTTTAGCGAGGCTGGGAAATATGGCTTTTATTCTGGGCAGCCATGGGCCCAGCTGGCAATCAGAGCTTCTGTATCGAGAAAAATGGATAGCAGGGGTCAACTCAGTGTCTGCCACAGCTGGGATTTCAACGCAACCGGAATGGCTTTCAAGTCTTGGGGCTTAGTCACCCCGATGTCCCGCTGCTTCTCCATTTCACGAAAGAAAGGGTGTGTGTTTCACGCAGCCCTCCTCAAATCCTTTCGTTGATTTCTGGGTGCCTCTTCCCTGACTTCTCTGTACTTTTGCTGCTAACAGACGGCACGTGCAACACTCTTCAGAGGTCTGCCTTCCGGTTACCGGAGCCACTCGGTCCGCGCCTGGGAATTGGGATGGCACTTCGCCAATGACTCATTGTGCGGGAGTCTGCAAGCCCAGCTCCCTTGGCTGGAGTTGGGAGAAAGACTAAAGTGTAATTTACACTCAAGAGCCCTGGCAGGGTCAGGCCAAGTGTGCGCCCTTGCTCGACTGCTTTCCTTCCCTTGTCCTGCTTTCCTCACTCCCTTAACTGGTCTCTCCTGGAAGCACTGCCTTCATAAATCACTTGCACACAAATCCTGTCGCAGTGTCTTCGTGGCCTAAGATAAGGGTTTACCCTGGAAAATATAAATAGGAAATGGGACAGCACTTTTGAAGACAAAGCAGTTCTGTTGTCATGTGCCCCTCTGTGATGAAGAGGCCAAAGTGACTCGCAAAGCCCTTGAGGTTGAATTAGGTCACACCCCAGCCTTACCGGCAAATCCTGAGCTGTGACAACTTATACAAAGTTGGACTTTTAATATTTATTCCAATCTTCCTCCAAGCTGTATGTTTTTTTTAGGGGATGTGTATTAGTCAGGGTTTGGTTGGGAAAACGGCACCTGGTGCTTCAAATAGGAAGGGATTTAATACTGGAGATCAGGTGCTTACAAAACAATTGGAAGAGTTGGAAGAGCCAAGGTCCAGGAAAGCTGATACCAGCTCTCAGGTTCCTTCAGACTTCCAGAGCGTCACAGTACAGTGGATTGCATGCTGGTGCAGGACCAAGGTAGGTGATTCTCAGAGACGTGCCTGGAGGGGGCCATGAAAATTTCCACTTGCTGTATGCTTTGTGTCTGCCTGCTGCTGCTGGAGGAACAAGAATTATGGCTTCTTGCCTCTCTTTAGCCTTCCAAGTCGTGTGCCAATACAATAGCCCTTCATTGCAGATTTCCCCTGCTATCTGAAAGTAGAATGTTCCTGCGAAAGCTTTTGTAAGCCAAAATGGCGTAAAGCAAAGAAGCAATTAACTTAGGACACATCTTGCTAACAGGTGCACAAAATAAATGGAGATAAATAAAACGCAGATGCTCACACACACAGGTGCAAGCAAGCCATGGTGGCTTGATGCTGAGGGTAGTTCCCAGGGAAGGAGCTTGGCGGGACCACTCTTGCTGCTTGGGGTGCGCGCTGCCTCTATAACAGCTTGCTGCAAAACAAACACTGAACGCTGTTTTCGCTTTTCACCCTTATTTGAAAAAGCGAAAATCCTCTTCGAATTTCTCAGGGTTAGTGAGAACAGGGACTAATACAGGCCTTTAGTAAAAGTGAAGTGGCATAAAGCGAACTTTAGAAAATCAAGGAATACCTGTATCTGTGGATTCCCTATTTGCAAATTTGCCTTCTCACTAAAATTTATTTGTAACCTCAGAATAAATACTCAAGGCACATTCACGGTCATTCATGGGCTTGTGCAGAGGGGTGAAAAACTTGAGTCATCCAACGTGCCCGTTCCCAGCTGAGGTTGAACGTGGTGCCGCTCTGCTTTTTTGTTTTGGCTCTCCTACTATAAATAAGTGTCTTTTTCGTGGTCTGTTTAGTGCCACGTTTTTCACATTTTTGAGCTTTTTGTTGGTGACTCTGCTGTTTAAGGTAACCCCCACGTGTAGTGCTGAAGAGGCTGAGATGAGAAATTTGTGTGGTAGATAAGCTACACTCATTCTGGGAACTTCTTGGCCATAATTTTTTCAAATACGTCTCCTGCGCCGTTCTCTCTCTTCTCCTAGGATTCCTATTACATATGTGTTAGACTGACATTCTCCCACAGCATTGTGACGCTCTGTTCTGTTTTTTTCTCCTACAGTTTTTTTCTCAGTGTTTCAGTTTGGGTAACTTCCATTGACCTATCTTCGAATTTGCTGATTCTTTCCTTAGCTGTGTCAAGTCTCCTGCTGAGCCATTAAAGGCACAGTAATGTTTTTCATTTCCAGTACTTCCATTGATTCTTTTTTTTTTTTAATACTTAATTTACTCAGACATTGTTAACCCAACACAAGTATGCATTTAAGGAAATTTTTTTTTTTTTTTTTGGCGGGGGGGTGTGGGGAGGCATGCAGGATCTTTGTT
>NW_020174707.1:1314818-1329830 GCF_003031525.2 Neophocaena asiaeorientalis asiaeorientalis
TGCTGTGCAGCATGCAGGATCTTAGTTCCCCAACCAGGGATCTAACCTGTGTCCCCTGCAGTGGAAGTGCAGAGTCTTAACCACTGGACCGCCAGGGAAGTCCCGCCATTTGATTCTTTCTTATAGTTTTATTCTCTCTGATGAAATTGCCCATCGGATCTTGCATGTTGTTGTACTTTTTTTCACTAAGGCCAGTGTCCAGTGGCTTCCACCTCAGGCAAACAGGTGCTCACCTCTTGTCTCACCTTGGAGGCACCCGTGTTTTCTTAGCATTCAGGTCACTTGGTTGCTCTGTGACCTCAGCTCTCTGATGAGTTTAAGAAAAGTTGGGATTTTCAGATTGTCCAGATTTTTGTTGTCGTTACTAGTGTGCTATTTCCAACATTCTGTATCCTAAGCAGACTGCTTTTTTTTTAATAGAAGAGAGATGCTTCTATAGGAAAAGTGCAAGAATTAATGTTTTGTTAAATTCCTGGTTTCTTGCAGATCCCTGATATATGCATATAGAACCAAACCAAGGCACCAGTATTTACATGGTGGAATTCCAAAGGAAATTCTCAGTCTCTGTAAGACTAGCTTATAAGCAGTGGTAAATGGTGTAAATGACTGATCAAACTTAATATATTACCCCCTGTTATCGACTGAATTATGTCCTCCCAGAACTCACATGTTGAAACCCCCCAATGTGACTATGTTTGGAGATAGGGCCCTTAAAGAGGCGATTAAGTTTAAATGAGGTGTAAGGATGGAGCCCTAATCCAATCTGACTGGTGTCCTTAGAAGAGGAAGAGACAGCAGGGATGTGTGAGCACGGAGGTAAGGATTTTGGTCACCAATTACAATGTATGGGTTTTCTTCCCCACACCACCAATTAATTCTGGGACACCAGCTGGGTGTCCTACCATTCAACTCAATTCTGACACTATCTACCCAGAGATAGCATCAGATCCCACAGGTTAAGGGCTCAGTCCTACAAGACTTCCTGCCCTACCCCCTCAGTTTTAGACTGCATTCACAAGCCCAGGTTATCACCTGTGCTTCTGACTGACAGGCTACAGATTGGGGGTTCCAGCGACCCCCTCCTTGGGTTCAATTAATTTGCTAGAGTGGCTCACAGAGCTCAGGTTACTGGTTTATTACAAAGGATATTAAAGGATACAAATCAACAGCCAGATGAAGAGATACACAGGGCGAGGTCCTGAACAAAGGAGCTTCTGTCCTCTTGGAGTTTGGGGCCCAGCACGGCGGGCAAGTGGAAACATTCTGGTTCACCATCCTGAAAGTCCTCCAAATCCCATCCTTCTGGGTTTTTATGGAGGCTTCATTACGTACGCACTATTGATTAAATCATTGGCCATTGGCAATCGATTAACCCTCCAGCCTCTCTCCCCTTCCTGGAAGTTGGGATAAGGGGAGGGACTGAAAGTTCCAACCCTCAGATCATATGGTTGGGTCCCCTGGCAACCGGCCCTCATCCTCAGGTTACCTGTGTGCTTTCCAAAAGTCACCTCATTAACATAACAAAAGATTCCTTTATTGCTCTCAACACTTAGGAAACTCCAATAGTTTTAGGAGCTCTGTGCCAGAAACAGGGATGAAGACCAAATAGATATTTATTTAAATCACAGTATCACAAGAGGAAAGACCAGGTGTGGACATGATGAGAAGGTGGCCATCTGTAAGCCAAGGAGAGAGGTCTCGAGAAAAACCAACCCTGCCGGCTTCTCGATCTTGGACTTGCAGACTCCAGAACTGTGAGAAAATAAGTTTCTGTCGTTTAGGCCACCCAGTCAGTGGTATTATGTTAAGGCAACTCAAGTAGACTAGTACACCCCCAATTGCAGGTGTGGTAGATTGGTTTTTTAAATTTAGTTTTTATTTTTAAATTTTAAAAATTGAAGTATAGTTGACTTACAATGTTGTGTTAGTTCAGGTGTATAGCAAAGTGATTCAGTTATATGTATCTGTGTATGTGTGTATCTATATTGATATATTCTTTTCCAGATTCTTTTCCCTTATAGCTTATTACAAAATATTGAGTATAGTTCTCTGTGCTATGCAGTAGGTCCGTGTTGGTTATCTATTTTGTATATAGTAGTGTGTATCTGATAATCCAAAACTCCTAATTTATCCCTACCTGCCCTTCCCCTTTGATAACCATAAGTTTGTTTTCTATGTCTGGGGGTCTATTTCTGTTTTGTATGTAAGTTCATTTGTATCATTGTCTTTTTTTAGATTCCACATATAAATATATCATATGATATTTGTCTTTCTCCGTCTGACTTACTTCACTTAGTATGATAATCTCGAGGTCCATCCATGTTGCCGCAAATGGCATTATTTCATTCTTTTTCATGGCTGAGTAGTATTCCATTATATCTGTGGACCACATCTTCTTCATCCGTTCGTCTGTCGATGGACATTTAGGTTGTTTCCGTGTCCTGGCTGTTGTGAATAGTGCTGTGACGAGCATTGTGGTGTGTGTGTCTTTTTGTTTTTTTAAATTTATTTATTTATTATTTTTTTGGCTGCGTTAGGTCTTCATTGCCGTGCATGGGCTTTCTCTAGCTGTGGCGAGCAGGCTTCTCACAGCAGCGGCTTCTCTTGTTGCGGAGCGCGGGCTCTAGGCGCATGGGCTTCAGTAGCTGTGGCTCGCAGGCTTCAGTAGTTGTGGCTCGCGGGCTTAGTTGCTCCACGGCATGTGGGATCTTCCAGGACCAGGGCTCGAACCTGTGTCCCATGCATTGGCAGGCGGATTCTTAACCACTGCGCCACCAGGGAAGCCCGCGTGTGTCTTTTTGAATTATGGTTTTCTTTGGATATATGCCCAGGAGTGGGATTGCAGGATCATATGGTGGTAGATTCTAAAACACGGCTCCCAAAGAATCACGTCTCCCAGGGTTCACTTCTCTTTGCAAAGTATCTTTAGCTGCTTCCATCAAAAGGTGGAATTACCAGGCCTCAAGGGGACTTGCAGCTTCCATTTGGCTTGGGGAGGGATTTCCAGCTACCATGTAAAGCCCAGGCTATCCTGCTGGAGAGAGAAACCACTTGGAGGAGAACAAAGCCCCCAGACGTATTAGTGACTATTGCCAATACCATGAGAAGACAGAGGCCCAGACATCCTAGTGGGCCCTCAGGCATTTGATCCACCCCAGCTGAGCCACGTGGGTTCCCCAGCCCCAGCCAACATCATGCAGGGCAGAGATGAGTCATACTCCCACCCCTCCCCACCCCCCGCCCCAAATTCCTGATCCACAGAATTGTGAGAAAAAAAATGGTAGTTGTTTTAGACTACTAAGTTTTGGGGTGGTTTTTTAGGTAGCAGTAGCTAGCTAACACAGCAGAGACCTCCAGGTGCCCCACAATGTCCCTTCTTTTGTCCTCGTTAAAAAAAAGCCTCATTTTTCAGCTAGATATATGACCATTGGAAATGAAAATTACATTTCTCAACTTTCCTTGCAGCTAGATACAGCCATATAATTAAGTTCTGGCCAATGGGCTATACATAGAAAGGGCGTATACAACGTCCAGGTATTGTCTGTCTTTGAGGCCTTGATCTTAACAATACATCAGAGTCTACTGGAGACACCACTGCAATTGGAGAGACAGGAACACTTTGCACCATGACCATCTTTGCTTCCTACCTTATCTGAATGAGACATGGGTTGCTTTGGTGCCTGTTAGGAAAAAACAAGAGCTACAACAACCAAAACAGCGTACTTTAGGCAAGGTGTGAGGATCAAAAAGTCAATGGAGGAAAAAGGAGCTGAAAATGATACAGTGTGAGGATGTGGACAAAACGGAACCCTTGTGCACTGTTGGTGGGAATGTAAATTAGTGCAGCCACTATGGAGAACAGCATGGAGGTTCCTCAAAAAACTAAAAAAAGCAATCCCACTACTGGATACTTATCTGAGAAAAATGAAACGCTAATTTGAAAAGTTATATGCAACCCCATGTTCACTGCAGCGTTATTTACAGTAGCCAACACATGGAAACAGCTTCAGTGTCCGTTGATGAATGAATGGATAAAGAAATTGTTAAATGCATACATTGTTTTATACACACGCGCGCGCGCACACACACACACACATACACATACACACACACAATGGAATATCGCCCAGCCATTAAAAGAAGGAAATCTTGCCATTTGCAGCAACATGGATGGACCTTGAGGGCATTATGCTGAGTGAAATAAGTCAGAGAAGGACAAATACTGTGTGATATCACTTATATGTGGGATCAAAACCAAAATCAAACCCAAGCTCATAGATACAAAGAACAGATTGGTGGTTGGCAGGGATGGGGGGGGGTGGGGGAGGGCGAAATGGGTGAAGGGGGTCAAAAGGTACGAACTTCCAGTTATGAAATAAATAAATCATTACATCATGGGGATGTAATGTACAGTATGGTGGCTGTAGTTAATAATACTGTACTGTATACTTAAAAGTTGCCAATAGGGTAAATCTTAAAAGTCCTCCTCACAAGAAAAAGTTATTTTGGAATTGTGTTTGATGATGGATGGTAACTAGACTTATTGTAGTGATCAGTTTGCAATATGTACGAATTTTGAATCATGTTGTACACGTGAAACTAATATAATGTTATATATTAATTATACTTCAATTTAAAATTTTTGTTTAATATGACACAGGGAAATCCAATTGGAAAGACTACCTTTAACCTGCTAGCAATCCGCTAACATTTTGTGTGCCTTGAAAAATACGTGGTGGTGAATCTTCTCATTGAAAATGGATTTAAATCAAGACTTTGGGGCCCTCTGTCTGACTTTGGTCCCGGAATGTTCTCAGAGTAATAACACAGACCTGGTACTTGCATCTCAATCACCCGCTCACAGTTTATGCTTGTGATCTCGCTGTGGTAAAACTTACAAACATTTCCTTGTTGTATCCTGGTTCCAAGTAAAAAGTCCTTCCAGGTGTGGTAGAAAGTTCAGAGGTATTGAATGGATTAAAACTCTGGGTGGGGGCTTCCCTGGTGGCGCAGTGGTTGAGAGTCCGCCTGCCGATGCAGGGGACACGGGTTCGTGCCCCGGTCCGTGAAGATCCCACATGCCGCGGAGCGGCTGGGCCCGTGAGCCATGGCCGCTGAGCCTGCGCGTCCGGAGCCTGTGCTCCGCAACCGGAGAGGCCACAGAGTGAGAGGCCCGCGTACCGCAAAAAAAAAACCAAAAAACAAAAAACAACTCTGGGTGGGAACCTATGCCTGGTATAGATACCTCTCGAGGGCTCCTCATCCTGTTTGCCATTAAGCCTTGTGCATTCTTCATCTCTCTTGATTCTATTGCCTTGTCTTTCTCCGTTGCCACTTCTCTGTTTTCAACCTTTGTAATTTCTCTCCTGGGCTCCCTGCCCGCTGCCCGCAGTCCTGTCCCCTCAAATCTGTTCTCTGCTCTGCAGCCACAGTGACTTCTCTAGAAAGATTCATGACATACCTGTGCTTAAAATCCTAGCAAGTCTCCCCAGTCCTTCCATAGGAAGTAGAACGCCACTTTCAGGCTCTGAATGATCCAGCACCAGTTTCTCTCCCTGCCTCATCCCTCTATGCTTCTTCTTTCACATGCTGGCTATGCTCCAGCTACACTGGATGGCTTGAAAACTCCTGAAGCAGCCCATCTGTCAAAGCCTCGGGCTCTTTCCCAGCCCCTTCTTCTAGACCAACCCTTTACTGCCTTTTGAGACTCAGTTCGTGTGTTAGGCTACTTCCTTGAGGAGGCCTCTGAGATTAGGGACTTCTTTTTTGTGTTCCAAGCATGCCTCTATCATTGCACTTGTCAGGCTGTTTTCTGATGGTCACTTTTCCCCTCAGTACTGTAAAGGGCTTGATGTGAGGGTAGCACCCACAGCCGGTGTTCCCTGCCCTGCCCCGCCCCATATCCTGTCAGCAATTTCTGTACCCAGCAGCACAGGGCAGGCTGAAAATGCCAGAGACTGACAATGGCTCCCGAGCAGAGCTCTCAACCAATGAAAGATGGGAGCTGGTGTATAAATACCCCAATTCCCTTGCGCCTTGGGTGGGATAACGCTGAAGCGTATGCTCTATACCGTCATCCTGAGTTTTCCCTGTGGTCGCCAGTAAAGCCCACCCTTCACTGACTGCATTCCCTTCCCTCTCACTTGGGCTGTTCCTTGAACCTCCCAAGTACACTGTTTAGCTAGCACCCACCTCTTATCTCAGGATATGCTTCTGAGGGAATACAAACCATGGTGGTACCTTGTCTTGTTTGAGTTGGCTTTCCACAGCACCTAGTTTAATCCCTTGCATAGAGAAGGCCCTTGATAAAAACTTCGACTGGCCCACTCTGTCTAAATGAATAACAGAATTAAGTAATGGTTGGGAGTGATGCCGAAAACTTGGCCTCTGTGCACCGGTGCTAAATCAAATCTCGGAGACAGAGTTTTGAGTGAAGTAGAAAAGAATAGCTTTATTGCTTTGCCAGGCAAAGGGGGACACAGTGGGCTCGTGTGCGGGCCCTGAAAAACTGTGTGTCCGAACCCAGGAGGATTTGGTGAGGAGTTTTATGGCAACGGTTCAAGGGCAGGGTTGCTGATAAGATTAGGGTGTGTGTTCAGGGCCTGCACTCCTTTCATCTGGCCTCAGGTAGTCTTTTTTTTTTTTTTTTTTTTTTTTTAGACTCTCAACCACTGCGCCACCAGGGAAGCCCCTCAGGTAGTCTCTTGATGAGTTTCTCTGGTTCCTTTAATCTGGTCTCAGATGGTCTTTTGTGGAATGAACAATGCTGACATCTTCCACTTGTTGGGGGTTTTAGTTCTGGAAAGAGCTCAAAGAAATTGTTATGTGTATCCTTTGAGGCAGAACCAGGGCCCTGCTTTAATTGCTGCACTATTGTTTCTTGACTACTCCTCCCTTTTCTCTGCACCCCCTTCCTTCCCTGATTAGCAACTGTTTGAATCTGCCCTTTGGGACTCAGGAAAGGTCATGGAGGCTGGAGTCTGCTCCCTACAAACAAGGAACGGGGGATACGGAACGGCTTCCATGTCCAGGAGACCCACAGGATCCTGCTCAGTTTCAGGAGGACCACTCTTCCGGTATTATCCCCTATCCCTCTTGCGGTAGACACAGAGATGCGTGCCCAGATCCACCTTCGAGGAAGTTCTTGTTGCCCGTCCCTAGGTATGTGGGTATATGATGAGCAGACAGCCCCTAGCTGTCTCAGTACAGAGAGCCACCTTGCTGCAGGTCATGCCCTGCCCAGGCAGCCCACACCCGGTGACTGAGTACGAAGGTATGCTTTAGTAGAAAGTATAACAAGGGTGTGAGGATGTGGCCATTTTTGCCTATGGCAGGAAAACTCCAGTAGGGGATCCTCGCTCTGTGGGGCTCCTGCCACAGCTCAGCTTCCCCCTCTGCCCTATCCTGCCTCCCCTCACTTCTTTTCACAAGCCTTCATCCCTAATAAACATCATGCCCTTCAAAAGCCATCTCATCATCTGCTTCCAGAGAGCCTAACATGCAATGCTTCTCTCCCATCCATGCTGTGCCTTAGTCACCCCGATTCCCTTGCTGTCGCCTCCACAGATGTGCTTTTCTGACCTCACCCTACTACTCACACTACTGTCCACTCCCTCTGCCCAGTAATAATACCTGGATGATGCTTTGCAGTCTACAGAGTATCTCCCCAGATGATAGCAGATTCAGTCCTCACGGTAGCCTGGTGGGGAGGCAGGGTAGGTGTTTTTATTCCCATTTTTCAGACGAGGACTCTAAAGTTTAGAAAAATAGGGCTTCCCTGGTGGCGCAGTGGTTGAGAGTCTGCCTGCCGATGCAGGGGACACGGGTTCGTGTCCCGGTCCGGGAAGATCCCACGTGCCGCAGAGCGGCTGGGCCCGTGAGCCATGGCCGCTGAGCCAGCGTCTGGAGCCTGTGCTCCGCAACGGGAGAGGCCACAACAGTGAGAGGCCCGCGTACCGCAAAAAAACACACAAAAAACAAACAAACAAAACCGTGAGTTCAAGTCCCAATCTGGGTTCTGGCTGGGTTCGAGTCCCAGTGCGTGGGTTCAAGTCCCAATCTGAGTTGCACGGTTTCACTTGCAGATGTCGGATGAGGGTAGGCGCTGCACGGGGAGGGCGGAGTCTGTCGGGGGCGCCCCTTCTGTTGAGAGCTGCCTGGTGAAAGGGGCCGGTGGACAGGGGAAGGGGGGTGTCGGGGCGGGATCCATGTGGAATTTGAGAGCTCCTCCCTCAGTTGACACAAGTAGGCTGGCAACACAGTGGCTTCAGAAGAGCTGCCGCTGAATACATGAGTTGAGAACAAAGGCTCTTCACGTTCCCCCCCGCAGGCACTCGATGGACACCTAGGGAGGGAAACAAAGGAGGCCCCCAGCCCCCAGCCCCCAGGGACAGACACGGATGAATGGGCAGCTTAGGTTGGGGGAAGAAGCCAGGGGTCCATTTCAGATAAATTCCTGCGGCTTCATTCAGCCTGACCCTGGGGCTGGGGCTCTGGAGTATGTTACACCTCAGGGTGATCCCACCCATGGTGAGGGAGCTGGGCTATCATACTCCCCCGCCATCCATCAGTCCTGGGCAGAGGCTGCCCTGCCCTTGTGAGAGATACATTTCCAGCCATTTCCAGCTCTCCTGAATAAAGCTGCTCCAGGAGCCCAGGGCAGGAACTCTAAAGAACTGACAAGTGTTCCTTATTGGTAACAGAAGCTCACTGAAGCCAGTGGGTGCCCCCAAACAGTACAGAAGTATCCAGAGGAAGCCGGGGGCAACATTGACATTGGTAACAATGATTCTTAGTAAAGAATAAGCAGTTTTTATGAGTTCCTCTCCCCTTCCAGAGCGGGATGGCTGCTCTTCCTCTGTGCCTCTGGCCATTGTTACAATCATCTTTGCTCTTGCCCGTGAAGCAACTTCGTATCTCCAGACATCAGCTCCAGGCCCAGTATATAACCCACATAAATCACCGTTGCCGAAGGGATGGAAGATAGAATGTCCACTAATGCAGCGGATCGAGACTGAACCATGGCTGTCTGGCAACAAGGCAGAAGTCAAGCCATGCACTAGGGTCTTCGCTGGCTCTGGAATGATCGTTTTGATCCTGAGGCCAATTGGGCAGCCTCTCAGCCACCAACTTGTTCCCCTGAATGAGTGATACCTTCAGAGGATGTCAACTATTGTGTGTGTGGATGGGGTGGAGGGTTGGGGAATAAAGGTGCTTCTCCGCTTCCCCCAAAAGAGCCCAGATGGTTCTGAGCTTAGAGAAGAGTGAGATCAAAGAAAAGCAGGACGTCTGGGCCAGAGGGAAGCGGACTTTTAGGTTAGGTGAGAAGTTTCCAGGGCAGAGCTGAATCAGTTGAATCAACTGAAAATAGCCGGAAGAGGACGGTGGTGGTGGGTCCACTTACCTCTGCTGTGGCCCTTGCTCCCTGCACTTCTTATTCCTTTAAACTTTTGGTATTTTATTCTTTTTGGGTCTGATTGTTACTCTCCTTCACAAGCAGGAGGGCTCAGGGGACTGACTCATGGTAATTAAAATCACTGGAGATTGGTATAAAAAACCTGGAAAGTTATTATCCATTTACAGTGAGAAATCCAGTCATTTACTCATTTATTTATTCCATGTATCTGAGTGCTGACCTAAGGCAGTTTGGTCATGCATAACCCGAAAGTTCTTTCTGGAAGGTTACATAGCCTTCAGGCCAGAGACAAAAAAATCACACTGGTTATTTTAACGGAGAGGGATTTAATATAGAGAATTGTTAGCTAGATACAGGCATACCTCATTTGATTGAGCTTCGCTTTATTGCGTTTTTAACAAATTGAAGGTTTGTGGCAACCCTGTGTCTAGCAAGTCTATCGGCTCCATTTTTCCAACAGCATTTGCCCACTTCGTGTCTCTGTGTCACATTTTGGTAATTCTTGCAGTATTTCAAAATTTTTCACTATTATTGTAGTTGTTATGGTGATCTGTGATCAGTGATCTTTGATGTTCCTGCTACCACCCGTTGAAGGCTCAGATGACGGTTAGCATTTTTGAGCCATAAAGTTATTTATTTATTTTGCGGTATGGGGGCCTCTCACTGTTGTGGCCTCTCCCGTTGCGGAGCACAGGCTCCGGACGTGCAGGCTCAGCGGCCATGGCTCACGGGCCCAGCCGCTCCGCGGCATGTGGGATCTTCCCGGACCGGGGCACGAACCCGCGTCCCCTGCATCGGCAGGCGGACTCTCAACCACGGCGCCACCAGGGAAGCCCCATAAAGTTATTTTTAATTAAAGTATGTACATTATTTTTTTTAGACATAATGCTTTTGCACGTTTAATAGACTACAGTATAGTGTAATATAACTTTTTTTTTTTTTTTTTTTTTTTGGTACGCGGGCCTCTCGCTGTTGTGGCCCCTCCCGTTGCGGAGCACAGGCTCCGGACGCGCAGGCCCAGCGGCCATGGCTCACGGGCCCAGCCGCTCCGCGGCATGCGGGATCCTCCCAGACCAGGGAACGAACCCGTGTCCCCTGCATCGGCAGGCGGACTCCCAACCACTGCGCCACCAGGGAAGCCCTAATATAACTTTTATATGCACTGGGAAACAGAAAAACTTCATGTGACTCATTTTATTGCAATATTCACTTTATTGCAATGGTCTGGAACCGAACCTGCAATAATATCTCCAAGGTGTGCCTGTAGAAGGAATTATTAACTAGTCACCAAAGAAGCAAAAAGGGAGCTCTAAGCCATCACGGAGGTTGTAATTTCAGGCAGTAACTACCACTCCTGGGGGGAACAAGGAGAAAGCTGGAACGATTAAAACCTAGAAGCTTGGAGTGTGGGGATCACATGGGGCTAAAATTCAGATGCTTGAGGAAAGGGCACCTGCTGGCTGGTGCTGGTGTCTGAGCTCAGAGGAGGCGGCCCATAGAGGTGGGACCCAGATCCCTGAGGGGGGCATGCTAGCCAGCTGATTTTGATGTCTCTGAGCTCAGAAAGGCAATCTGATGGAGCTTGGACCCAGACCTCTGAGGAGGGGATGCTGGCTGGTTCTGTGGTTGTCAGGCAAACTGCAAACTGGATTCAGCTGCTGCTACAGGAAGAAACTGCTGCAACCGGAGTGAAGAAACATGGACGATGCAGCTCAAAGGGTCAGGAAGCGAACAGGAAGCCAGCAGATGCCCAAAGGAAGAAAGAAACAATTCCCTTCCTCGTCCTCTAGCTGTGAGTCTTCCTCTAGCACCTCCTACGGGCAGAGCCTAACAAGGAGCAGCTGGCAATGCAGAAACGTGGTCTGCAGAGCCCCCAGCATCATAAAGAAGGGTGGGTTTGGAGCTGAGACACAATATCTTAATAACTGACACATCTCCAAAAAGTTTGAGCTTGAGTGAGGGTGAGCTAAGCGCCTCCCCATAACCTCACTACCAGTTCACACAAAAGCAAGTCTCTGACCAAACATCACACATGGAGACGTTTATTTTTTATTTTTAAAATTTGTTTATTTATTCTTGGCTGCATTGGGTCTTCGTTGCTGCGCGCAGGCTTTCTCTAGTTGCGGCGAGCGGGGGCTACTCTTTGTTGCAGTGCGCGGGCTTCTCATTGCTGTGGCTTCTCGCAGAGCATGGGCTGTAGGTGTGTGGGCTTTAGTAGCTGTGGCTCGCGGGCTCAGTAGTTGTGGCTCATGGGCTCTAGAGCACAGGCTCAGTAGTTGTGGCACAGGGGCTTAGTTGCTCCACGGCATGTGGGATCTTCCCGGACCAGGGATCAAACTCCTGTCCCCTGCTTTGGCAGGCAGATTCTTAACCACTGTGCCACCAGGGAAATTCATGGAAACGTTTATTAAACAGGCATTCATTAGCAACCGGGCACAAAAAGGTCCCTGCAACCTATTCTCTAGGCCTGAGAAGCCCCAGCTCTCAGCCTACTCTTTGCATGAAAGGTCCATCAGAGGCAGATGCAACATTCCAGAAACATCAGGGAACCAGAAATCCTCCAAAACTAACGGTTGGACCAAGCCTCAGGTGCCATCTGTAAGGTGCAGCCTACAGGTCTTCCTAGATTCTGAAAACCTGTTCATGTAAAGGTGGGAGTATCTCAAACATACATAAGCAAATCCATAGATCCTGAATCCCTTTAATCTCACCAACAAGAGCCTATTTCTAACATCCATCATGCTAATTAACAAGGCACAAGTTTCATCAATGAAAACCTATTTCTGACTTTCACTTTGCTAATTAGCGAAGCCTCAGGTATTGATGAAGCCCTTGTGATCTTGCATTTGGATATAGGCTTTCTGATGCAAAGCTAGCTGACTAGCTAGAGAGGGGATTTTCGATGGAGGGCAAATGACTACCTCCAGAATTGAAGTTTTAACTAACACAGACATAGTGTCACATTATTCGGGTGGAAATATTTCAAAAATAAAATGCAGACATTATAAAAAGTTCTGTTTATACCAGGCGCCCTCCAGGATTTGGTGGTAGATCAGGCACCGTCCTTGCTCTGAAGGAACTCGTGGCCTGGAGACAAAAGATAAACAGGCAACCGCAGCATGTGTGAAGAGTGCCGATGAGATGCGGGGTCGGCCAGCACGGTCTGGGCACTTTTGTGAAAACATGGGAGGTTCTTCCACTCAACTGTCAGCCAACTCGCTGTGTAGTTTGAGTTACCAGATAAACTACAGGATGCCCAGTTCAATTAGCATTTCAGATCGACAACAAATAATTTTTTGGTATAAGTACTTGTATTTTATTTGCTAAATCTGGTGAACTGACTTCTAGGCAAAGCCAGAAGGAAAGTCAAACGGGGCAGGATTCAGCTTGGTGGGTGTAGATCAGTCAAGGCGGGAGGGTGAGATAGTTGTAGGCTCTGTGCTGGAGTCATCCATTCCTTCTGCCTGCTCAGACAAGCCCAAGTGTTTTGAAGGTCAGGGGGTCCACTTCCATGAGCAGTGCTGGTCTCAAGCCACGTGTGGCCTCTCTGAGCTTCCCCTTTTATATTTTCTGCAGAGCAAAAACCCCTTCTGCCAGCACATTCTTTCTTTCTTTTTTTTTTTTTTTGCGGGACGCGGGCTTGTCACTGTTGTGGCCTCTCCCGTTGCGGAGCACAGGCTCCGGACGCGCAGGCTCAGCGGCCATGGCTCACGGGCCCAGCCGCTCCGCGGCATGTGGGATCCTCCCGGACCGGGGCACGAACCCGCGTCCCCCGCATCGGCAGGCGGACTCTCAACCACTGCGCCACCAGGGAAGCCCAGCACATTCTTTCTTTAACAGACCCCCCAAGTAGCTGATTATGTTTGAGTTTTCATAATGGCAATGCCATTTTGCTTCTCTCTTCTAAATAGTTCCCCTGAATGAGATGTGTTTGCTCACAGCCTTCCTTTTCCTTTTTGCACTGATGGCTGATCTCATTTTCCACTTACCCAGGGCTACTCAGCTGGGACTTCTCACCTCTGGCTTCAAGGCCTATGCCCCTTTTATTTTTTTATTTTAATTGGAGTATACTTGCTTTACAATGTGTTAGTTTCTGCTGTACAACGAAGTGAATCAGCTATGTGTATACATATATCCCCTCCTTGGACCTGTTTGGTTTCGGTCTGTGTCCTGGAAATCGTGATCCTCATCATAGTGAAGTAGTTGTTAGGTAAAGTGAAGGACTCTGGGCTTAGAGTCAGAGTGAAACCGCACAACAGACTGGGGCTTGAACCCACAGGGTGGGACTCGAACGCAGCCGAAACCCAGATTTGGGACTTGAACCCACTGTCTTTTAATTGAAATCGCACACCTGGTCTCAGGACTTAATGAAGCTCAGGTTCTTTATGTCTCGATGCAGAAAGAATTCAGTGAGAAACAAAGTGATAGGTAAGAAGTGGATTTATTGAGAGAGATACACATTCCATAGACAGAATGCGGTCTGTCTCAAAAGGCGAGAACAGCCCTGGGAGAAACACACTCCACAGACCGAGTGTGGGCCATCTCGGAAGGCGAGAGACCCTGAAATATGGGGTGGTTAGTTTTTATGGGCTGGGTCATTTCACAGGCTAATGAGTGGGGGGATTATTCCAACTATTTGGAGGAAGGGGCGGGGATTTCCAGGAATTGGGCTACTGCCCAGTTTTGGGCCTTTTATGGTCGGCCTCGGAACTGTCACGGCGCCTGTGGGTGTGTTATTTAGCATATGCTAATGCATTACAATGAGCGTATAATGAGGCTCAAGCTCCACTGGAAGTCAATTCTTCTGCCATCTTGGGCCTAAACAGTTTTAACCAGTTATATCATATCCTCAGTGACCAAGTCATTCTTTTAAAAGTTGTCCCTTGCCCTCTTCCCTCCTGTTTCAAGAGGGCTTGGACCTTATTTAGAAGTGGAACCATTAGAGATGGGATCAGCAGCATGGGGAGGGCTTTGATGCTTAGGATCTACGTATGTTCTGAGACTCACGCAGGTTGATGTAACAGAACCTCTTGATGAACCTGAACTCTGGGCACACAGAGTGACCCATGGCTGGGCCCTGTTAGTGATGTCCCAGCCCCAGGTGGTGCAGCAATTAAAGGAGCAGCCTTTGGGTCAAAGGCTGGAGACCCTGCTGGTGGGAACTCAGGGCAGGGGTGGCTCCCACCCCACCTTTGCAAAACCAGCCCCATTGTTCCAGCCCTGTGGCCTGGCCATGCCTGTGCCCACCTGGAAGATTCAAGAGGATGGAGGGCAGGTTCATGACATACCTGAGACATCATTATCCTCAAATCCACCAGGCTGGGGTCAGGAAGTGATGGCAGGGCCGGGGGGCCAGGGGTTAAACGAGCACGGGCTTTATGGCCAGCCAGGTGGGAACTCGAAACTTTTCTTTACTAGCTGTGTTCTATGGTAGTGGCAGCAGTGACAGTAGTGGCAGCTGTTCACATTACCTTGACTAGTCCAAGACATTGAATCCTTGTAACTTATTCAGAGGGACTGGGCCAAGTGTTTGTTGGTCTTTTAATTCATTTTATTGACGTATAGTTGATTTATAACAGTGTTGTGTTTCTGGTGTA
>NW_020174707.1:1329939-1379849 GCF_003031525.2 Neophocaena asiaeorientalis asiaeorientalis
TTACAATGTTGTGTTAATTACTGCTGTACAGCAAAGTGATTCAGTTATACATATATATACGTTCTTTTTTTATATATTCTTTTCCGTTCTGGTTTATCGCAGGCTATGGAACATAGTTCCCTGTGCTATACAGTAGGACCTTGTTGTTTAGCCGTTCTCTCTATAATAGTTTGCATCTGCTAATCCCAAACTCCCAGTTCCTCCCTCCGCCCCCCTTGTGGGCCAAGTGTTTTTGTTATTATTGTTTTAAATGTATCAATTCGTTTTAACTTGCATACCTCACTTTCATTATTTGCCTCTCTCTATGGTGAATCTTTCTTTTTTTTTTATTATTTATTTTATTTTTGACCGTGCTGGGTCTTTGTTGCTGCGAGCGGGCTTTCCCTAGTTGTGGCGCGTGGGCTTCTCATTGCACTGGCTTCTGTTGCGGAGCACGGGCTCTAGGTGTGAAGGCTTCAGTAGTTGTGGCACGAGGGTTCAGTAGTTGTGGCTCACAGGCTCTAGAGCGCAGGCTCAGTAGTTGTGGCGCACGGGCTTAGTTGCTCTGTGGCATGTGGGATCTTCCCGGACCAGGGCTCGAACCCGTGTCCCCTGCATTGGCAGGCGGATTCTTAACCACTGTGCCACGAGGGAAGCCCTTCATTCTTTTCTTTTAATGTAAATATTTAATTTGTATTTTCTCTTAGAGTATGTATATTGCTTTGGGTATGTGTATGTTTCTTTTACTTTGAAAATCAGCTTCATGGGAGTATAATTTACATGCAAAAATGTACCCATTTTAGGTGTGCAGTTCTATGAGTTTTCACAAATGTGTATACCCACTTACCCACACTTTAATCAAGATATTGATCATTTCCATCACCACAAAAAGTCCCTTCGTATCCTTTTGCAGTCACTCCTCTCCCTCAACCCCAGCCTTAAGCAACACGAATCTGCTTTTTCTAACTAGATATTAGTTTTACCTGTTCTAGAATTTAATAGACACAGAATCGTATAGCGCGCACCCTGTTGTGTCTGGCTTTTGTTCAATGTGTTTTTGAGACTCATGCATGTTATTGCACGTATCAATAGTTTGTTTCTTTATATTGTACGAATATACCACAATTTATTCTCCCACTGATATCGTTTAAATTTAGGTATATTTTGCATTATTATATACATCATGTACATTTATGTATATAGTTTAAATTTATGTATATTAAATTTACGTTACGTGTCTCCTTCTGTTTCTTAGCTTTTTCACTAAGCATAAGCTTTAAGATTCACCCATGTGGCTGAATGTACATCTGATCCACTGCTACTAAGTGCTTCTGTTGCCCCCAGGTTTTACCTAACCCCACAGTGATGAGTACCCAGTGTTCCTCTCCACCACAAAAAAACACTACATTGAGCATCCTTCTACATATAGCCTATGGACCTCTGAGTTGCCATGGGATATATACCAGCAGGGGAATTGCTGGGTCTTTCTCTGTGTGTTTACTTATTTGTGTCAGAGGTGCCAGATTATACTCCAGGATGGCTACACCAGTCTGTATTCCTGCCAGCAGGACCAGAAGGCTTTTACAGCTCCACAGCCCCATAACACTTGGCATCATGCAGCCAATATTTTGCAATCTAATGTACAAAAAGTGACATCTAATTTTTAAAAATTTTGCATCTCCCTGGCTGCAAATGATTTTGAGCACCTCTCCAAGTGGGTTCCTCTTCTCTACACCACCTGTAGGTATTTTTTTGCCCAGTTTTCTATTGAGGGTGCTGTTTTCCTTCTTGTTCATTTGCAGGTATTTCTTGTGTAGTTGACATGTGAATCTCTTGTTGCTTTTAGGGATTGCAAACATCTTCTTCCGTTTTTGCTATCTATTCGCTTTGTGGTGTCTTTCGATAAACAGAAACTATTGATTTTGAAACAATCACATTAATTCTTTTGTGTTAAGGTTTGTGCCTTTGAAGTTTTATTTAAGAAGTTTTTCTCTGCCCATAGATCATAAATATATTCTTCTACATTTTCTTTTATTAACTTTATGGTTTTAACTTTCACATTTTGGTTCTAAATAGGAAAACCCCTCAGCTTTCCACCTGTGTTGGGAAAAACCCAGTTCTTCCCAACTGTGTGTGTCTTCCCTGTGAGTCTCCTTTCCTACTCACACAAAACACGTCACTTCTGACACTTCTGGTCACCAAATGTGTGGAGATTGTTTCCCCATGCCAAGCAGTTCTCTGCAACACCATGTGGGTGTCCTACCATTCAACCCAATTCTGACACCATCTACCGGGAAACAGCATCAGATGCCACGGGTTAAGGGCTCAGTCCCCCGAGACTGCCTGAGTCTCCCTCTCCTGCCCCCCCCTTACCTACTTCAGATGCCAGTCAAAAGCCCAGGGTGTCACCTGTGCTTCTAACCAACCAGATAGATTGGCGCTTCCAACGACCTTCTCCTCAGGTTCCAATAATTTGCTAGAGCGGCTCACCGAACTCAGCGAAACATTTTACTTACTAGGTCACCAGTTTATGATAAAACGCTATAACTCAGGAACAGCCAGATGGAAGAGAGGCATAGGGCAAGGTGTGGGGAAAGGGCACAGAGCTTCCGTGCCCTCTCTGGGCTCACCACTCGCCCCATGTCTCCACATGTTCACCAACCCGGAAGCTCTCTGAGCCCAGTCTTTCTGGGTATTTATGGGGGCTTCATTACATAGGCAGGAGTGATTAAATCATTGGCCATTGGCAACTGAACTCAATCTCTAGCGCCTCCCCCCACCAGAGGTGGGGGGAGGGGCGCGGTGGGTCTTAAAGTAGCAATGTTCTAATCACCTGTTCTTTTCTTTTGGCAACAAGCCCCCATCCTTTGGTTACCTAAGGGCTTTTGAAAAGTCACCTCATTAACATCACAAAAGAGAGCTTTATTGTCCTTATCACAGGAAATTCCAAGTGTTTTAGGAGCTGTGAGCCAGAAGCTGTGAAGACCAAATATATATGAGAAATATATTTTGATCATCTGAATGACCAAGTCTTTCTTTCTCTCTCTTTCTTTCCCTTCCGTCCTCCCTTCTTCCCTTCATCTTTCTTTCTTTTTCTTTCTTTCTTTCTCTTTTCTTTCTTCCTTCCTTCCTTCTTTCCTTCCTCCCTTCCTACCTCTCTCCCTCTCTCTCTCTCCCTCCCTCCTTCTTTTTCTTTCTTTCTTTCTTCCTTCCTTTCTCCCTTTATCTCTTTCTTTCTTTACCATTTTTTAAAACATAATTAAGTGACTGTCTCCTTCTCATACTTATTTAACATCCGAGTAGACTCTACCCTGCAATCGCTGTTCTCAGATAGTCATTGTCATTGTTTGTTTATCCTTCCAACACTTATTTCTGAATTTATAAACAAATTAAAATATATTCTTTTTTAAAAAATTCAACTTATTTAAACTAAAAAAAAACAAGATATACATTTCTTATAAATCACAATATCAAAGGTTCTTTTTTTGCAGTATGCAGGCCTCTCACTGTTGTGGCCTCTCCCATTGCGGAGCACAGGCTCCGGACATGCAGGCTCAGCGGCCATGGCTCAGGGGCCCAGCCGCTCCGCGGCACGTGGGATCTTCCCGGATCGGGGCACGAACCCGTGTCCCCTGTATCGGCAGGCAGACTCTCAACCTCTGCGCCAGCAGGGAAGCCCCTCAAAGGTTCTTAATCCAAAGGATTGGGATCCAGTTTTAATTTTTCCCTCTTTGGTATACCAGTTGTTTTTCTCATCTCCACACAGGTGATCTCTAAAGCCTTGGCTCTGACACGAGTAGTTTGAAAAAAGAAATCTCTTATTTAGAATTTGTTTGAACTTTTTCTTGAAGTATGCGTACATACATAAAAGTTCTCAAATCATAAACGATTTGGTGAATTTCCAAGTGAAAACACCATGAAACAGACCCTTGCGTGCACTCCAGAAGCCCTCCTATCACTACCTATCATAGATTAGTTTTGCTTTTGTTATTTTTTGTTGTTGATTTGCTTCATACAATGGAATCATACTTTATGTTCTCACCTGTGTCTGGCATTTTTCACTCAATATTATGTTTGTAAAATTTATCCATATTTTTGTGTCTAATTGCAGTTTGTCCATTCTTATTTCTGTACGGTATTCCATTACATAATCATTCCACTGTTTTTTTTAAATTTTTTATTTATTTTTTGGCTGCATTGGGTCTTTGTTGCTGCACACGGGCTTTCTCTAGTTGCGGCGAGCGGGGGCTACTCTTCGTTGCGGTGCGCAGGCTTCTCGTTGTACTGGCTTCTCTTGTTGCAGAGCACAGACTCTATGCGTGTGGGCTTCAGTAGTTGTGGTGCATGGGCTCAGTAGTTGTAGCTCTCAGGCTGTAGAGCACAGGCTCAGTAGTTGTGGTGCACGGGCTTAGTTGCTCCACGGCATGTGGGATCTTCCCGGACAAGGGCTCTAACCTGTGTCCCCTGCCTTGACAGGTGGATTCTTAACCACTGCACCACCAGGGAAGTCCCATTCATTCCACTGTTAATGGGCATTTGGGGAGTTTCCAGTTTTGGGTGATAAGGAATAGTGCTGCTATGAAAATTCTTGTACACATCTTTTGTCAAACTTATGTATACACTTCTACTGGGCCATAGGCTATACATATGTTCAGTTTTGGTATTTTCTGCCAAACAATTTTTCAGAGTGGTCGTACCAATTTACACTCCGACAGAATGGTTTGAGAGTTCTGGGTGCTCTACATCTTTGTTAATACTTGGTATTTTCCATCTTCTTTTCATTTTAGCCATTCTGGTGGGAATATACTTGTATCTCATCGTGGTTTTAATTGGCATTTTCCTAATGCCTCATGAAGTTGAATGCCTTTTAAATATTTAATTGCCCCTTGACTATCTTCTCTTTTGAAGTGTCTGCTCAAGACTTTTGCCCGTTTCTCTTTTGTGTTGTTTATGTCTTTTTCTTATTAATTTGTGAATGTTCTTTATATAGCCTGGATATGAATCTTTTTTCTGATATATGTGCTGACAATATCTTCTTTCAATCTGTAGGTTGCCTTTTAATTCTTTTAATTTCAAATAGTCCAATAGCCCTTTTTGTGTTCTGTTAAAGATGTCCTTGCCCACACCAAGTCATGAAGGTGTTTTCCTCTAAAAGCTTTATTATTTTATCTTTCATATTTAGATCTGCACTTCTTCTAAAATTGATTTATATGTATGGTACGGGATAGGGATCCAGATGCTTTTTTTCCCATTAGGTATAATATTAACCCAGTACCATTTATTTAAAAGGCTATCATTTTTTCCCCCCACTGTACACCAGAGTCACACTGTCATAATGATCTGAATGTATGTCTGCTTCCGGGTTTTCTATTCTTTTCCGTTGATCAGTTTATCCTTGTGCTAGTACCTCATTGTATTCCCTAGAGAGGGCTTATATATATTCTGATTAAGTTAATTCTTAGGCACTTTATAGTTTTGTAGCTATTATAAATGGTGTTTTGTTTTTATTACATTTTATAGTTCCTAGTTATTTCTGGCAGGTAAAGAACAGTTACTAATTTCTGTAGGTTGATTTTCTAGCTGGAAAACTTATGTATGTCTCCTATTAGAGTTAAGAGTTTGTTGATTGTATTCTGATTTCTAGATAGATGATCATATCACCTGCAAATAGCAGTCTAATCTTTTTTCCTTCCAAAAATAATACTTCTGCGATGCTCAATTTTATGTGTCAACTTGCTTAGACTATGGTGCACAGTTGATTGGTCAAACACCAATGTAGCTGTTACTGGGAACGTTCTTTTTTAGATACGATTAACATTGAAACCAGTAGACTTTGAATAAAGTAGAATGATGTGGGTGAGCTGTATCTAATCAGTGGAAGGCTTTAAGAATAAGACTGACGTTCCCAAGGAATGGGGAATTCTGCCTGCAAAGTGTCTTTGGACTTGAGCTACAGCATAAGCTCTTCCTTGGGTCTCCAGCCTTCCAGCCTACTCAGCAGATTTCAGCCCTTCCAACCCCCACAACTTCATGAGCCAATTTCTTAAAATAAATCTCCATCTCTCTCTCTCTCATCTATCTATCTACATCTTATTGGTACCTAGACTAATATAACCTCTTAATAATTTTCATTTTCTAACATTGGTCAGGACTTTCACGCTGTATCAGACAGTAGCAGTGATGAGGACATCCTTGTCTTACAGTCTTAAAAGGAATGTGTCTACATTTTGTCTGCTGAGTGTATTTGCTGTAGGTTTTTAAAAAAATTTTTGTCTATTTTATGTATTTTTGGCTGCATTGGGTCTTCATTGCTGCACGTGGGTTTTCTCTAGTTGTGGCGAGCGGGGGCTACTCTTCATTGTGGCGCATGGGCTTCTCATCGCAATGGCTTCTTTTGTTTTAGAGCACGGGCTCTATGCACACAGGCTTCAGTAGTTGTGGCTCAGGGGCTCTAGAGCACAGGCTTAGTAGTTGTGGCGCACGGGCTTAGTTGCTCTGCCGCATGTGGGATCTTCCTGGACCAGGGCTTGAACCCGTGTCCCCTGCATCGGCAGGCGGATTCTTAACCACTGTGCCACCAGGGAAGCCCCTGTAGGTTTTGATATATAATCTTTATCAAAGTTTCTTTATATTCCTAGTTTGCTAGGTTTACTGATATTGAACCTTAGTTGAATTTCTGGGATAAAACTTTTATTATGATGGATTAAAGAAAAAACTGTTGAATTCAGTTAGCTAATATTTTGTTCAGGATTTATACATCTGTATTCATAAATGGAAAAAGTCCTATAAGTATCTTTTTAAAATTTTGTCACTAACTAATTTTGGAGTTAAGATTATACTGGCCTCATAAAATGAGCTGGAGAGCTTTCACTCTTTTTCTAATTCCCTGAAACAATTTCTGTAAAATAGGAGTTGTTTCTTAAAAATTTCATAGAACTCACCTACAAAACCATCAGGGCTTGAAGTTTTGGGGGAGGGGATGTCTTTGACAGTCATTTCAGTCACTTTAGATTTATTGGCCTGGAATTAAGTCATCTTCTCCTTGATTAAATTTTGACATTTTATGTATTTCTAGAACTTTATTTCGTTTTTATTTTCAGTATTAGTAGTACAGCGTTATTCATAATGCTTTTCTCTTTTTTAATCCTCACTTTTCTGTCTGTAGTTATTTCTTCCTTATATTTCTGTATTTTATTTATTCGCATCTTCTTTCTCCCTTTCGTTCTTGAAAAGAATGGGAGGTAAAGGACTGTTACTAATTAAGTATTAATTAGTAATTAATTAATGCTTGCCAGAGGTCTGTCTTTTTAAAAGTTTTTTTACAGAACCAGCTCTTGACTTTTAAAATAATGCCTATGGTTTTTGCTGCTGTTCTCTATTTTCGTAGAGTTCTGCCAGAATCGAGCCAAGTATTTGCAGTTGTTTTCAGTTGTTTTCAATAAGAGGTGAACATGCAAGCAGATGGTCAACTCCAGTTTCAATGTATCAATAATTGGTAACTATATCTGTCACAATATACTCTCTCGCCAAAGTTGCAATTATTCTAGGAAGGTGGTCAAATTGTTACCTTGGCCACAGTACATATATCAGGGAACTGTTCACAGGAAAACATGAAAATAGAGTCTAATATTGGAAAGACAGTAATATTGATGATACATGCCTGGACTTTCCAGGACTTGTGATCTATTCAGCAAATGCACCACCTTGAGAAGGTCATGAAATCCTGGCCAAGAATTTTGCAGGACCAATCCAGAGACGGGACTTTTTGACTGTGATAAGCTCCTTTGCAGAATCACTTGATACGCTCATTGTTCTAGCTCAGACCCCTGCTCTCACACGCTCAGATCTTCAATGGGCAATTTATAGCATGGGCATTGCGAGTCACTTATCTCTGGTAACGGGTCTGCCTTTGCGTCAGTTGAGTATAGAGGATTTATGGACAGGAACTTTATCCCACTGTGGCCATCCTCCCCCACACCCCCAGATACATGGGCAGATGATAAAGCTGGTACAGTGTGCTAAGGATGATCTAAAGTAGATTACTGGAAAGATGAGCCATAAGACACGCCAGGTTTCTCACTGCCCCATATGTCACACACTATTCAACCTTTACAGTCAGTCCTGCTGAATTACCATGGGACCATCCAACAAGAATGGTCTCAGCTGTCTCCACACAGATAAATAAGTATGATGTCTGAATACCATTCTGTCTGTGACTATGTTTCACTTAGTTTTACCCTATGAGTTAGTCTTTGCAAAGACTTGTGGGGTTAAGCCAAGGGTGGATTCTGCTGCTAGAATAATTAATGACCGCAGAGTGCAGTTAGGTCAGTGTGGAATTGTCCGGTTGATCAATGGTAAAATACCCCTCTCAGTTATTACTTGAGAAAGACAGATGAATAGAAATGTGTCCTTCAGAGTCACTGGTGTTGATTTTTCAGACTCACGAGGATTCCTCAAAGCTGTAAGGATGGAAGCAATAACTTTTCAGTCACTGAAAATATACCCAGTATTTTACTTGGGTACTTCCCAAGAATACTACTGCAAAACAGTTTGTCACAGTCCAGATTTCCTGGGAAATCACCCAGAGACTGAGATTTGCATGCAGGAAGTTTACTGAGCAGTGCTCTCAGGATCTCCACCTGAGGGGCATGAGGGATGCAGAACTGGGCAGAGGAAATTTAACCGTGATGGTTGGTTGCAACCAAGGCCCAGAAGATCCCATGGGGAGCTCTGAAGCTGGGATGGTTCTTCAGAATTATTCCAGATTGAGATGAGGGAGGCAGGGCTTTGTATTTCCACATCGACTGGTCATTGGATATGGGCTTGCCCCTGGGAAGGGAACATGAGATAGGTATTTTCAGCTGAAGGCAGTCCCCAGTGAGGGAAAGCGGACAGCTGTTAGCTGCCAGCACTCCCAGCAGCAGAGGGGATGAGTGCTTCAGTGCCAAAGTGGGACGTTTGGGCATTGTGACATGGCACCCGCTACAGTCTACCCCTTGTGCCACTCAGATCCACTTGCTTCATAGTTGCTCCAAGTTGGGGAGCAACTCCTCCAAGATTCAGGTGGGCTTTATTTCCTGGAAAAAAACTTACCAGAAGAAGGTTAGTGAGACGAACTGCAGACCCAGGTACAGCAACTGACCCCAAGGTCTCAACTGATATTCACTGTCTCCTTTCTCCACTACCTATTCTAGATTCTCTGCATGCTTTGAGAGCAACTCTGTCAGTGTAGGTGACTCGTCTGTTAACATGATGGAGTCTCATCCCTGAGGGGTCTGAGCCCTGGTCACTATGCCCTTTTTAGGCCAGGGTGGCTACGTTTGTCCATATCCTATCAAAATTGGCCAAGGAAGTACCAAGAAGTACCCAAGATTGTCATCTGAATGCCAAATATAATCCTCCCTGTCTCTGTTGTGTAACACAGCCCTACCTCCTCTTGAAGATCAAGGGCAATTAAACCTACCAGGAAAGTGACTCTTCTTGTTACCTACTTTCCTGTATGTCTCTAATTTTTTTAATTCCTCAATTCTTCTATTACTGCTTTCTTGCATATCAAATGGATATTTTCTAGTGTACCACTTAAATTCCCTTGTCATTTCTTACACTACATATTTTTGTTATTTTCTTAGCAACTGCCCTGGGGATTACAATTAACATGTTAAATTTATAACAACCCAGTATAGATCAATGCCAACTTAATTTCAATAGTACAGAAAAACTTTTCTCTGTAGAATTCCGATCCCCTTATATCGTTATTGTCACAAAGTACATAGTTATATACGATGTGCCCGTCAATATAGTCAGTAGATTTATAATTACTGTTTTATGCAGATGTCTTTTAAATCAGATAGGAAAAAGAGGAGTTACAAATACAAAATACATGGATAAACAACAAGGTCCTACTGTATAGCACAGGGAACTATATTCAATATCCTGTAATAAGCCATAACGGAAAAGAATATGAAAAAGAATATATATGTGTATAACTGAAAAAATACATTAATACGCACTGTTATATTAACACATTATTGACCGGAGACATATTAATACATCTGTTGTTACCTGAACTTTATTGACTGGAGACGTATCAATACATTTTTAGAGAGTGATACAATTAACATCACTGTGCAGAGTTGTTAGAGCTTAAAATTGAGCAAAGGTTCATTATAGAACTTACGATTCTTGTCGTCATTCACATTTTGCTCCGTTAGGTTTTTGTTCCAACCTTGTGTATATTATAAACATAAAATTTTCGGAAATGATGCATCGTTAGGGACTTCCCTGGTGGTGCAGTGGTTAAGAATCCGCCTGCCAATGCAGGGGACACGGGTTCGAGCCCTGGTCCGGGGAGATCCCACATGCCACGGAGCAACTAAGCCTGTGCGCCACAACTACTGAGCCCACGTGCCACAGCTGCTGAAGCCCACGTGCCTAGAGCCTGTGCTCTGCAACAAGAGAAGCCACTGCAATGAGAAGCCTGCACACCGCAACGAAGACCCCATGCCGCCAAAATAAATAAATAAATAACTAAATTTTAAAAAATTATGCCTTGTGAAATTTTGAGTGAAGAAGAATTTTTCGGTGAATTTTAGGCAGATACTTTCTCTGATTGTCCAAGTGATATGTATACATATACACTAGTGTCTCAGAAGGTGACAGTTCTTCAGAACATAGTTCTGATTCAGACGATGTGAATGTTAGACCAACAAAAGACAGAAAACCTTAGTGATTGATTCTGATATGGAAAGTGAAAACGAAACTCATGGTGCTGGAGAATGGTCCTTTGCTTCTACAGAAGAGCGGATTGAAGACAACATTTCACGAAAATTAGAAGACTTTACAGGTGTGGCAGGTGTAACTATTGAATGTAATAACCCACAAAGTGTTACTGAAATAACAGAATTAATTTTTGGCTGGCCAAAATAAAAATTGCTAGGCACAGGCGTTACTTTCCGCAAAAATCCCCTGGTCCATAATGAGTTAATTTGTATAGTTATCTTTACCACTATTCTTACTTCTTTGTGTGGATTTGAGTTACTGCTAGTGTCCTTTCATTTCAACCTGAAGGACTCCTTTTAGCGTTTCTTGTAGGACAGGTCTGCTAGTGACAAACTCACTCAGCTTTTGTTTATCAGGGAGTATCTTAATTTCTCCATCATTAAAAAATTATATCAATTATTTTTATTCTTCTTCACAAGAATTTATTTTGGAAGAAATTTAGAGCACTAATTTTTTTTTTTCTTTTTTTTTTTTTTGCGGTACGCGGGCCTCTCACTGTTGTGGCCTCTCCTGTTGCGGAGCACAGGCTCCGGACGCGCAGGCTCAGCGGCCATGGCTCACGGGCCCAGCCGCTCCACGGCATGTGGGATCTTCCCGGACCGGGGCACGAACCCGTGCCCCTGCATCGGCAGGCGGACTCTCAACCACTGCGCCACCAGGGAAGCCCTAGAGCACTAATTTTTGAGTATAAATTCTATTTATGACAGAAAACACAGAATTCAGGTAGGCTTGGAATGCCCTTCGTTTTTGAAGGATAGTTTTGGTGGATATGGAATTCTTGTTTGGTAGTTTTTTTCTTTCTGTACTTTGAATGTGAATGTGCCATCTCACTGCCTTCTGGCTTCCATGGTTTCTGATGAGAAGTCAGCTGTTAATCTATGTCTTAGTGCATTTGGGCTGCTATAACAGAATGCCATAGATTGGGTGGCTTATAAACAACAGAAATTTATTTCTCACAGTTCTGGAGTCTGGGAAGTCCAAGGTCAAGGTGCCAGTGGATTCAGCACCCAGTGAGGGCCTATTCCTTCTTCATAGTCAGATGTCTTTTCACTTTTTCCACTTATGGTAGAGATGTGAGGGAGCTCTCTGGGGTCTCTTATAAGGACACCAATCCCATTCATGAGGGTTCCACTCTCATGACCTAATCATCTCCAAAAGCCCCAGCTCTAATACCATCACCTTGAGGGCTAGGATTTCAACATGTGAATTTCAGGGGGACACAAGCATTCAGACCACAGTAACCTTATTGAAGATTCCTTGTACATGATGAGTTTCTTCTCTCTTGCTGTTATCAAAAACTCTCTCTTTGTCTTTCAACAATTTGATTATTATGTGTCTATGTGTGGATATCTTTAAGTTTATCCTACTTGGAGTTTGTTTTGTTTCTTGGATGTGTATAGTAATGATTTTCATCAAATTTGGGAAGTTTGGGCATTATTTCTCCAAATATTCTTTCTGCCTCTTTCTCTATCTCCTCTCCTTCTTGGACTTCCATTATGCATGTTAGTATACTTGATGATGTCCCAGTGTTCTCTTAAGCTTTATTGATTTTTATTTAGTCTTTTATTCTTTCTGTTCCTCAGACTAGGCAATCTGAATTGACACATTTTTACTTTTGCTGATCCTTTCTTCCACCTGCTTGAATCTGCTGTTAAGCCCCTTAGTAAATTTTCATTTCAGTTATTGTGCTTTTCAACTGTAGAATTTTTATTTGATTCCTTTTTATAATTTCTCTTTATTGACATTCTTTTTTTTTTTTTGTGAGACGTTTTTTCATGGTTTCCTTTAGTTCTTTAGACATATTTAAACTAGCTGATTTAAAATCTGTGTCTGGTAAGTCCAATGTCAGGGCTTCCTTAGGAACTGTTTCTATTATTGCTTTTTTTCTGTGTATGGGTTATACTTTTTGTTTCTTTACATGCCTCATAAATTTTTGTTAAAAACTGGACATTTTGAACATTATAATGTGGCGACTCTGAAATTAGACTCTCTTTCACCCTGGGATTTTTGGTTGCTGCTTGTAGTAGTAGGTAGTAGTTGTTTGCTTCTTTATAGCCTTTTTTGAACTAATTTTTTAAAGTCTGTATACTTTGCTGTGTGTGGCCACTGAAGTCACTGTTCCATTAGCTTAGTTGTCAACTAGAATTGGAGAAAGATTTCTTTAAATTCCTAGAACCAAGAAACCAATAAAAGGGAAAAAAAAAAGCTCTGTGTGTATGTTGGAGTACACTTTCAACACTCAGCCAGGTATCAGTAGTTTACAACTCTGCCTTAGCCTTCACTTCCGGCTTGCACAGAGCCTGAAGGTCACTCAGAGATCAGAGCTTAGAGCCTTCGTAGGTCTTTCCTGAGCATGCATACAGCCCTGGGCAGGCATGTGGCCTTCTAGCATCCTAGGAATACGTCAGAGCTTTTCAAAGCCCTTACTCCCAAAGCACCTCATTACACAACTTTTTCCTCCCAGGCTTTTTAGTTAGTCTGTTGTTTGTTTGCCCCAACTGTTATCTGTTGCCCCAGGCAGCAGTGACTAACGTAGCTGCCTGTAAATGTTTTCAACAAATGCCTCTGATAGTCATCTCAACAGTGGGAGAGTTCTGAGTTAGATGAGATAAAGGCAAGCCCTTTGAGCTCGTCCCCCAGGAAGCCATCAGACAGGTCAAAATAAACAACCACAGTTCTTTGTGAGTAAGGTCCATTCTTCTGCCTCCAGTACCAACACTAATACTGGAATGTAGGCTGTTATCATCAAGGCCACTGCCATAATGGAGAGTAGGTGATAGGACCGGGGTTAGTTAAAATGTCACAAAGCTCACTGTTCTTATTGAGATTCAACCTGTTTTTCTTGACTAAGCATTCCCCTCGTTGCTACAATGTTTTGATTACTTTCCAGAGTTCTGAAAAAGTTGATTATGACAGTTTTTTTCATTGCTTTCATGGAAGGATGGACTGTTGGCATTTGTTACTTTGCCATTTTTGCTAGCATTAGCCTTTAATATGGAGAAGTAGGCCACTTCTGAAGGCCCTGAGGGTTTAGGGGTATATGGCAGGTTAAGGTTTTGTTGATTGCACTGATCCATATGTCCCTATTTTATATCTCAGGGTCCCGCTCCTTCCCAGTCAGGGCCATGATCTTGGTACAGCACACCTGGAGTTGAGAATTTTACTTTCTCTAGAGCTCTGCTACTTTTATAATTAAGTCCTGGGACTGCTCTCAGCTTTTTCTATCTGGTGGCTGCAGGAGATAAGAGTCTCTTTTAATGCAGTTGGGATGGGACACTGATGGAAAGGAATTCAGTGGCCTGGTGCAATGTCGCAGACATTTAAGACATACAGGGGAAATAATAATTATAAAGACTATAGAATTGAAAGGATATTTCTGAGAGCAATTGATTCATTGGAGAAAAACAATAAAACGTTGTGGATGACAAATCACCAGTTAAAAGCTAATAATAATACTAAAAACTACCAAAGTATTTCAAATGAAGTCACAAAAGGAGAGAAAAGGAAGTACAGAACTTGCAGAACAAATAGAATGTCTTCAGCAAATGATAGACTTAAAATTAAACATATCATTAATTATATTACATGTAAAGTAACTATATATATACACATATCCACCAAAGGAAAGAAGATGTAACTATATTCTCGAAGAAATAAGCTTTATGGGAAAAAGTATTACTAGAGATAGAAGAAATTTTATAAAGAATTTTTAAATGTTTGATTCACCAAGAAGATATACCAGTTTTAAGTGTGTATGCTTCTGATCAGAAGGCCCCCAAATAAAGCAAATCATAATTACAAAGGGAAAGCCCAAACCTTGATCATAGTGGGAAATTTTAACATACTTCTCTTAGTAACTGCTTAGTACATTGCAGACAAAAATATCAGTGAAGATACAGAACATTTGTAGAACTCAATTATCAAACATGACCTAGTAGACATATAAGGAACAATGTACCCAACAACTATAGAAAATAGCTTCTTTGTCAGCTCCAATGAAACAGTTGCAAAAATTAACTAGACTGGGCCATAAGGCAAGTTTCAACACATTTCAAGAAATGGAGTATGTTCTCTGGCCATAATGCTTATAAGCTAGAACTCAATAATAAAAAGGTAACTTAAAATCCTCACAAGTTTGGATTAAGAAATATACTTCTAAATGACTAGATAAGACATTAGCGTGAAAATAAAACAATATTTTGAACTGAATGATAATGCTATATACCAAAACTTGGGAGACACAGCTAAAGCAGTACTAAAGCTAAGAAATGTAGAACCTTAAATACATATATTAATAAAGGAGAAAACCTGAAAATTAATGAGCTGAGCACCCATATCAGGAAGGTAGAAAAAGAACAGCAAATTTCAACCAAAGAGAGTAGAAAAATGAGATAATAAAGATAAGAGCAGAAATCAATGAAATAAAAAGTAAAGATATAATAGAGGCATTCAACAAAACCAAATGCTGGCTCTCTGAAAAGATTAATGAAATTGATAAATCCATGTCAAGGTTGACCAAGAAAAAATGAGAAAAGACACACATTATCAATATCAGGAATGAAAAAAAAAGGCTCACTATACATCCTTTAGATATTACAAAGATAATAAAAGGATATTATGAACAATTTTATGCCAATAAAATAAAAATTTTAGATTAAGTGTACAAATTACTAGAAAAATAAAATGTGTCAAAGGGATGCAAGAAGAAATAGAAAATCTGAATATTTTCATGACTATTGAATGAATTGAGTCTTTTAAAACTTTCCCATACCCCCCACTCTCCCCCGCCTCAACTCCAGGCCTAGGTGACTTCATCCAAGAATTCTACCATACATTTAGAGAAGAGATAATCCAACATTACAAAACTCTTCCAGATAGTAGAAAAAGATGTATCATTCCTATACTCCTCTGGTAAAGGCAACATTACCTAGATAACAAAATGCAACAAGAACATGATAAAAAAAGAAAATTTACAGACCTATCTTTCTCAAGAACATAGATGCAAACTATCCTAACCAAATATTAGCAAACTGAACCTAGCAATATAACAGGAGGGAGGACTTCCCTGGCAGTCGTGGGTGGGACTCCACGCTTCCACTACAGGGGGGCCTGGGTTTGATCCCCCGTCAGGGAACTAGGATCCTAGATGCTGCATGGCATGGCCAAAGGGGGAATATAAGAGGGAAATAAAAGGATAATGTACCTCGGGGCTTCCCTGGTGGCACAGTGGTTGAGAGTCTGCCTGCTAATGCAGGGGACACGGGTTCGAGCCCTGGTCTGGGAGGATCCCACATGCTGCGGAGCAACTGGGCCTGTGAGCCACAACTACTGAGCCTGCGCGTCTGGAGCCTGTGCTCTGCTATGAGAGGTCAGGACAGTGAGAGGCCCGTGCACCGCGATGAAGAGTGGCCCCCGCTCGCCGCAACTGGAGAAAGCCGTCGCACAGAAACGAAGACCCAACACATCCCAAAATAATAAATTAATTAAAAAAAAGGATAATGTACCTTAACCACATAAGATTTAATCCAGAAATGCAGTTATTATGATAATAGAATATCAGCCAGTAAAATTTACCACATTAACAGAAAAAGGAAAGGAAATCACACAATCTATTCTATAAATGAAGAAAAAATGCAACGTTCATTTATTGATAAGAACTCTTAGCAAACTTTCTCATTTTGATAAACACGATATATAAAAACTTTATAGCGAAAATTATGCTTAGTGGTGAGATGTAGAAAGCTTTCCTTTGAGATCGGGAAAAGGATAAGTGTCCTTATAATGGTTCTAGCCATTGCAGCAAAGCAAGAAAAATAAATAAAAGGTATAAGAACTAGAAAAGAAGAAGTAAAACTGTAATTATGTGTAGATGATGTTACTGGGTACACAGAGTAGGAAATCCAAAATATTTCACAGATAAACTATTAAAGTTAATAATTAGCAAACTGCTGTGTACAGGGTCAATATAAAAATCAATTGTACTTATGTATACTAGCCAAAACCAGAAACTGAAGTTTGATGCCATTTACAGTAGCATCAAAGAAGATCAAGTACGTAGGAAAAAAGTTTTTTTAAAAGGAGCGTAAGATGTCCTGCAGAAAACTATTAAACGTTACTAAGAGAAATTAAAGAGAAAAAAACTAAATAAAAGAAATATACCATGTTCTAGAACTGGATGGTTCAATACTATAGAGATGTCAGTACTCCCCAAACTGATCTTCATATTCAATGAAATTATAATTTCAAAATCCCAACAGGTGTTTTTGTTTGTCTGTTTGTTTTGTGGATCTTGAAAAATTGGTACTAAAATTTTATGAATATTCAAGGAGTCAAGAAGAGCTGTGGCATGCTTGAAGAACAGAGTGGGAAGACTTGTTCTACTGCATATCAAGACTTATTATAAATTGACAGTCATTAAGACAGCATGCAATTAGTAACAAGATAGAAAATAAACAAATATGACATAATAGAGGGCCCAGAAACAAATCTTTGCAAATATGGACATGATTTATGACAAAAGCAACATTGTAGAACAGCGAGACAAGGATGGTCTTTTTCAATAAATGGTCCAAGAGCAAATGAATAGCTATATTTATGAAAATGAAACTTGATCCCTACCTCACACCATGCACAACAATCAATTCCAGGCAGATTAAATACCTGAATGTAAAAGGCTAAACAATAAAGCTTTGGAAGATAACATATGAGAATGTCTTCTTGACCTTGGGGTAGGGAAATATTTTTTTAAATGGTACACAAAAAGGATTAATCATGAAAGGAAAAGGTTGATAAATGTGACCACATTAAAATTAAGATTTTTCTCTTCATTAGAAGACACCATTACAAGACTGATAGGCAAGCCACAGGATGGGGGAGGATATTTGCAATTCACATATCTGACAGAAACCTCTGACTGAAGATATATAAAGAACTTCTACAAATCAATAAGCAAAAGACAGAAAAGCACAGTGAAAAGTAGGCAAGAGATTTGAACAAGTGTTTCACCAAAGAGTGCAAATAAATGTTTGAAAAGGGGCTTAATCTTATTAGTAGTCAAGGAAATGGAAAATAAAACCACAAGGAAATACTACGACATACCCATCAGAATAGCTAAAATTTAAGAATGACAATACTAAGTCTTTGCAAGGACATAGAACAATAGGAACTTTCATACACTACTAGGGGGGAGTATAAGATATAGCATTTTCAAAAATAATGTAACATCATCTACCCAAGTAGTTAATTATGTATTTTTAATGACCTTATTGAGGTATAATTCACATACTATACAATTCACCCATTTGAAGTGTACAATTCAGTGGGTTTTGGCATATTACATTATTACTGTTTTTGGAATTGTGGTAAGATATAAATAACAAAATTTACTGTTTTAACCATTTTTGAGTATACAATTCAGTGGCGTTATTTACACTCACAAGTTTATGTAACCATCATTGTCTATTTCCGACCTTTTTAAAAAGACTTTATTTGTTTTAAAGCAGTTTTAGATTCACAGCAAACTTGAGAGGAAGGTGCAGAGATTTCTCATATCGCCCCTGCCCCGACATATGCAGAGCCTCCTCCATAATCAACATGCCCCATAGAGTGGTACGTTTGTTGCAATTGATGAACCTACACTGACACATCATCATCACCCAAAGTCCATAGTTTACATTGGGGTCCACTCTTGGTGTTGTACATTCTATGGGTTTGGACAAATGTATAATGACATGAATCTACCATTACTATATCATACAGAGTGGTTTCACTGCCCTAAAAATCCTCTATGCTCTGCCTATTCATTCCCACCCCTCCCCCAATCCCTAGCAACTACTGATCTCTTTACTGTCTCCATAGTTTTGCCTTTACAAGAATGCCATGGTGTTGGAATCATACAGTATGTAGCCTTTTCAAATGGACTTCTTTCACTTCATGAATATGGTAATATGGATTTAAGATTCCTCCATGTCTTTTCATTGCTTGCTACCTCATTTCTTTTTAGTGCTTAATATTATTCCATTGTTGGGATGTACCACAGCTTTATCCATACATCTACTAAAGGACATATTGGTTGTTTCCAAGTTTTGGCAATTATGAATAAAGCTGCTATAAACATTCATGCACAGGTTTTTGTGTGGACATAAGTTTTCAACTCCTTCGAATAAATACCAAGGAGTATGATTGCTGGATCATGTGGTAAGAGTATGTTTAGTTTTGTAAGAAATTGCCAGGCTGTATTCCAAAGCGGCTGCACCATTTTGCATTCTCACTAGCAATAAATGAGAGTTCCTGCTGCTCCACATCCTTGTCAACACTTGGTGTTATCAGGTTCTGGATTCTGGCCATTCTTTTTATTTTCATTTTTTAATTTAATTTAATTTAATTTTTTTTACTGAAGTATAGTTGATTTACAATGTTTCAGGTGTACAGCAAAGTGATTCTGTTATATGTATGTGTGTATATATATACATATATATACACATATATTCTTTTTCACATTCTTTTCCATTATAGGTCATTACAGGACATTGAATAAATTTCTCTGTGCTATACAGTAGGTCCTTGTTGTTTATTTGATATATAGTAGTGTATATCTGTTAATCCCATACTCCTAACTTATCCTTCCCCTTCCCCTTTCCCCCTTGGTAACCATAAGTTTGCTTTCTGTCTGTGAGTCTATTTCTGTTTTGTAAATAAGTTTATTTGAATCATTTTTTTTTAGATTCCACATATAAGCAATATCATATGATATTACTCTTTCTCTGATTCTGGCCATTCTAATGGGTGTATGGTGGTATCTTGTTCTTTTAATTTGCATTTTCATGGTGACATATGATATGGAGCATCCTTTCATATGCTTATTTGCCATCTGTACATCTTCTTTGGTGAGTTGTCTGTTAAGGTCTTTGGCTCATTTTTAAATCTGGTTGTTGATTTTCTTATTGTTGAGTTTTGAGTTCTTTGTATATTTTTGCGTAACAGTGCTTTATCAGACGTGTATTTTTGTAAATATTTTCTCCCAGTCTGCAGCTTGTCTTATCATTCCCTTCACATTGTCTTTTGCAGAGCAGATGTTTGTGATTTTAGTGAAGTCCAGCCTATCAATTCTTTCTTTCATGAACTGCACCTTTGATATTATATCTAAAAAGGCATTGCCATGCCCAAGGTCATAATAAAACTCTTTCATCACACCAAACCGAAACTCCGTACCTATTTAGCACTGATTCTCCATTCTTCCATCTCCTTAGCCCCTGATGACCTCTATGCTACTTTCTGCATCCGTGAATTTGCCTGTTCTAGATACATCATATAAGTAGAATCGTACAATATTTGTCCTTTTGTGTCTGGCTTATTTCATTTAGCATAGTGTTTTCAAGACTTATCCATGTTGTAGCAGGTTATCAGAATTTAATTCCTTTGTACAACTGAATAATATTCCATTGTATAGATATACCAAATATTATTTATTCCTTAATCCATTGGTAGACACTTGTGTTGTTTCCAACTTTTGGTTATGGCGAATATGTGCTGTGAACATTGTAGCACAATGTCGGCATACTCTATTTGAGTCCTTGCTTTTAATTCCTTTGGGTATGTAGCCAGGAGTGGAATTGCTGGGTCATACGAGTACATTAATGTTTCAAGCACTTTTTACGTGCTTTACGTTTCACAATGAAAAGGAAAGCGAGAGGGGTGAGAAGACAAAAAGGAGACAACAAGCATAGACAAGTCTTGAATATTCTGCCTCCTCAAGGAAGCAGAGAAATGGGGCGTAGCTGTAAGAGGAAGTAGGCTCAGGGGAAAGTTCTTTAGGATGGGAAAGATCAGAAACATTTGTATGCTAATGAGAGTGATGTAGTGATGTAAGAATAATTAATGCAGCAGAAATAAAGAAGAGAAGCCCCATCCTTGTGTGGATGAGAGGGCGTGGTGTTGGCTTGAGCCAGGAGCAAGGGACGGTCCATCCCAAGCGGCCGGGCCGATGCCGCAGACGTGGTCGCAAGGGCGATGTGGCGGAGGCCACACAAGTCCTCTTCCATTGCTTCAGTCTGCCCCATGAGCCGGGAAGCAAGGCCATCGGCTTTGAGTCAGGATGTCAGAGGAAGTATTAGAGATGGGAGGACAGCGCAGAAGGTGGGACCTTGTTACCTAGGAAGGTAGGAGGGCAGATGGACTGGGAAAGTATGGGATGATTGCTGGGCAGCATTTAGGGCACAGATGAAGTTCATGGTCATTAACTTAAAGTGGGTCCAGTCAGCCTGCTTGGAAGTTTTCTCCACGTGGGTGCATCTAGAATAGGTGTAGAGCTGCATGTGACTGGTTTGGTGTGGTGAGCACCATGAGGCCAGAGAGAGGTAGAAGCGGAGGGTTCTGCCCGGGAGTGATCGGAGTCATCAGTCATGGCGTCTGAACAGTTTAAGGAGGGGACAGGGACCATCCAGCGGAGGAGGGACAGTGGAAAGGTGGAGGGTCAATGACAATGGCAGTCAGGAGGCCTTAGTCAGAAAGAAGGATGCATGACGTTGAGGTGAGGAGGAGCTGCAGTTTTCGGGGATGAGACCTAATGTTCGGCTGGGGCAGTGAGGGAGGATGGGGACAAGAGCAGTGGAGGCGAGGAGGTCAGAAAATGGGGAGGCCAGGCTGGTGGAAGCTTCATCTACCTGTAGCTGGACCTGGCTCCCTCTTGAATGAACACCCGTTTCCCCATACTGTCTTCAACGGCATCGACAGAGGTTAAGGGGAAGACCTGTGTATTTTGCCTCCCCCAGTAGGGGTTAGAGGGGGCTATGAGCCTGGGGCAAAGATCACACACTACCCCCACCTCCCAGCCCCTCCCCCCAGCCTTCTACCCCACTCTCGTCACCAGGGATCGAGAGGGGCCATCGAGGGTCACGTATTTATTGAGTACCACTGATACCTACTGTTTACTTACTGTGTGGCAGGCATGGCGCTGAGTACTTCACATTTCTCCTCTCATTTAACCCTTTTAATAACTGAGGAAAATATGGTTCATTTGCCCATTTTACAGCTGAGAAAATGCAGACTCAGAAGATTTAAACCCTGGTCTGCTGATTCCAGCATCTGAAAACTTGAATCTGCTGGCTCCCCTGGTGGGCGATCTGGAGATGAACCAGCTCCAGCCCTTGATCTCGGGCGTGGAAACAAGTCATTGAACTCCGCTCTGCACGTTTATTCTTTCGCTCCACGTCCCCCAGGGCCTCCTCTCCCTTCTTGTACGTCCAGATCCCACTTTCTCCCTGTCCCTGAAACTAGGGTAACCCACGTCCAGTTTTGCCCCGGACTGAGGGTTTCCTGGGCTGTGAGACTTTGAGCGATAAAATCTGAAATGGGGACATTTCCGGGCAAGCTGGGATGGTTCAGTCTCCCTGGCTGCGGCTCACCCTCTGGCTGCTCCCCTCCCCCCCTTTTTTTCTTCTCCAGTGGTCTTGAAACCGCAGAACTCAGATTGGGACTTGAACCCACTATCTTTTAATTGAGATCACACACCTGGCCCCAGGACTCGCTGAAGTTCAGGTTCTTTATGTCTTAGTGCAGAAGGAATTCAGTGAAAGGTCAAGTGATAGGTAAGAAGTAGATTTATTGAGAGAGATACACACTCCATAGACAGAGTGTGGGCCGTCTCAGAAGTCGAGAGCGGCCCCGAAATATGGGGTGCTTAGTTTTTATGGGCTGGGTAATTTCACAGGCTAATAAGTGGGAGGATTATTCCAACTATTTTGGGGAGGGGGCGGGGATTTCCAGAAACAGGGCCACCGCCCACTTTTTGGCCTTTCATGGTTGGCCTTGAAACTGTCATGGTGCCTGTGGGCGTGTCATTTAGCATATGCTAATATATTACAATGAGCATATAATGAGGCTCAAGGTCCACTGGAAGTCCATTCTTCTGCCATCTTGGACCTAGCTATTTCTAACCAGTTTATGTCGTATCCTCAAGGGCTGTGTCATTTTTTTTAAAGGTTGTGCCCTGCCCCCTTCCCTCCTGTTTCAGTTTTGCTCATTTCGTGCATGGCATTTGCTTGCCCTCCACTCTCTCCTTGGGGGCCACGAGTGCTTCCAGGCACCCTTTGGGAGCCCAGCACCCTGGTAGGGGGAGACTAGAAGTGCAGTGAGGGCCTAGAATGGGCATTTCTTGAACAGGGTCCATAAATGCCCTTTGGGTGCCCATAGTCGACCTGAATATCACCCCCAAACAGACACATCAATAAGCTAGAACATTCTGGGCTCAGCTGACACCTGGGGAGAAAAAAAAAGGGCAATCTCTCAGGTAGTTTCCCCATTCAACTCATTCATTCATTCATCAAATGCTTATTGAGCACCTACTATGTGCCAAGTTCTGCTCCAGGCAGCAGTGAACAAGCCGGGTAGAATCCCTGGCTTATGTTCCCTGGTTTTCCCAAAGCATTTGTCTCCCTGCCTGTCTCCTCAGTTAAAAAAAAAAGTGCCCAAGTCTTCCATATCCTTCAATTCCCAACACCTAGTACGGGATCTGTTACAGAGATGAGGTTCCATAAATGTTACATGAATGGCTGTTTGAATGAATGATTGAATGAATGAATGAGTGAGTGATGTAAGGTTCTCACATTAATGCCTTAAGTTCCATCCTGAGAGGTCCACTAACTTTGATAAGGTCTCTCCATGTTGAAGGCGGGTGTCCACGGGAGGGATAGTGGCCAACTGTGCTTAGTGGGTCTGGGAGGGGCTGAGGTGCAATGTCAAGGTGAAGGGGACTTCAGGGAAGCCTAGGGGGGCTGGACTTGCATGCAGCTCCCAGTCCCCCAACCCCTCGGAGGGTTGTTCTAAGGATCCTCTAGGGCAGTGGTTCCCAGAGAGGTCTCCTGACCATCCGCATCACCTGGGAATTGGTTAGAAATGCAAACTCTTGGGCAGCCCCAGACGGGCTGACTCAGAAACCCAATGGCTTTAACAAGCCTCTAGGGGATTCCGATGTGCTCAAAAGTTTGCGAAACACCGTGCTGGGTCAGCACTGGAAGAAAATCTTTGTAAGCGAGAAATTCTTTCTCTGCCCCGAGCACAGAATCAGGGGAGCGGGTTTCACGCCTGCCCGCTGGGTGCACAGTAGAATCACCTGGCCTCTTCCCAGACCAATTACATCAGACTCCTTGAGGGTGGGGGAGGCAGGCATCAGCAGCTTTTAAAACTCCCCAGCTGATTCCAAGCGCAGCCAGGTAGCCTATCAGAAGCCCCTAGAGGGCTTGTTAAAGCACAGCGTGCCAGCCCCACCCCCAGAGCACCCGATTCCCTAGGTGTGTGCCGGGGCCTGGGGAATTCGAATTTCGAACAAGCTGCCAGGTGATGCACATTGTGAGATCCACTGCCCAGAGGGTTTAGATCAGAATAGAGATGTGTGGGAGGTGAGGGGGTTTGGGGAGAAATCCCAGCTTTCTCCCCGCCCTCCCCCCCCTCCACTGAATTAAACATAGGACAGTTTGGTCTGAACTTTGCTTGTAAGTGTATTTTCATTACACTCTGTCTGCGGGGGAGGGATGAGGTTGGTTGACATTTGTGGAGTAGCTGAATTGTGGTGTGAGCCACCCTCAGAGAAAGCAGGGATAATCGCCACCATCTCGGGAGATGCCCAGGAAAATCGGTGAAGAGGAATCGCCTTGACTAGGGTCTCTAGGGCAGCGTGTGGAGAAACCTCCCTGACTCCCTTACCTCCATCCCGGGCCTGGCCTCCCTGCCAGCATTCTTTTAGGAGCAGATGCTTTCTTTCGTGATTTGATTCCACTGCTGCTTGCTCCCAAGCTCCTCTAGTCGGGAGGAGGAATAGGGAGTCAAGAGGCTCCCTATCTGGTGGGTTTTTCAGTCACTCTGAGCTCATTCATTCAACAAATGTACGTGGCAGCTCTCCAAGAGGGTACAGGGAGTTATGTCTGTTTTGAGTTTCCTGCACCGAATGAAATAAAGCACTGCCAATACCGCCGGACGCTTCCTGAGCGCACCTCCCGTCTCTACTCCAGAGGTAACCAGCAAATGGAACTTGATGACTGTCATTTCTATACACGTCTGTATGTTTTTATGACCTCGCTGTGTGTCGCTACGTAAAGTTCGGTGGTTTGCCTAGAAAACCTTTGTACCTCCCTGTCATCCTGCTCTCTGGCTCAACCGTGTGTTTGTGAGGCTCCCGTCATTGGCATCTGGGTCCTGCCTCGGGCGTGTTCCCTGCTGTTTGGCTCGCACAGTACGAGGGCAGCACAAGGAACTGATCTACTGCTAAACGCGGCCCGCGGGTATCTCACTGGATCCTCAGAGTAACCCTACGAGGTAAGTACTATCATTAACCATGCTTTGCAGATGAGGGAGCTAAGTGTGGTCCACGCACGGCTGGTGCATGTTGGGGCCTGATTCCCACCTGCGCCTGGACACCCCCCTCGGTGGGGCCTTGGTTTTTCCCATCCCTCTTTGGGGAATCTGGCTACTCACTCAGCATCACCTTTCACCCACTTCTGTGGCTGTGGGATCGATCCCAGTCCCCCGGCCCCTGAAGGCACTGCTTAAAGGGTGCGGTGAGGCACTTTATCATTCCTGGGCAGCACCCCTGGGGGAGGCTGGCCTTCGAGGGGGCTGCCTGTGACCTCAGGAGGCCCAAGGGAGGAGACCCAGAGCCCGGGCAGCTCTGGCCCTCGGTTGCCAGACCTTGATCCTCGTGCTACTCTCAGCTGGGACTTCCAAGGCCCATCTGCCCACAAGGCCAGGAGGCAGCAGTCGGCAGGAGGAGGCCAGGGCTGCGCGGGGAGCAGGAAGGCTATCCCTGGGGAAGGCCTGCCTCTGCCTTCAGCTATGTGACCCTGGGCAAGTCACTTCCTTTCTTCACCTCAACTTTCTCATCTGCAAAATGGGGCCTCCACTTTCATGTCTGAGGTTCACGTCTCACATCCCTTCCAGCTCTAAAAACTTCTTGGTGGGGCTTCCCTGGTGGCGCAGTGGTTTAGAGTCCGCCTGCCGAGGCAGGGGACGCGGGTTCGTGCCCCGGTCCGGGAAGATCCCACATGCCGCAGAGCAGCTGGGCCCGTGAGCCATGGCCGCTGAGCCTGCGTGTCCGGAGCCTGTGCTCCGCAACGGGAGAGGCCACAACAGTGGGAGGCCCGCGTACTGCAAAAAAAACCCAAAAAAACCCCCCAAAACTTCTTGGTGTCCTGAGCTGCTACAGAGATGGACGGGGAGGCTCTGGGGTGAGCTCACAGGGTTTGAAGGTGAGGGGCTCCTACTGGGAGGCGGGGGCTTTGCTGCCCTATTTCTAAAGCGACTGAATGATTTCTTCTTAAAAGGAAGAAATCCCCTTGTCTTTTTTGGATAATAGTCTGTCAGGGGAGGTCCAGGGCAGGGAATCCAGGAGCCAGGGCGGCCGGCCATGCTGTGTAACTCGGAACCGCTAGTCCTCACGTCGTGATGAATCAGTAGAACTCAGTGCTTTAATCACAATAAGAGGAGACAGCCCCGTGAACAGGGACTCCTGGGCAGACAGATGGAGCCCGCAGCAAAGGCGGACGAGGCCCAGGCCCGGGCTGACCTCCTCGCCTCAGGTGAGCCCGGAGGGAGAGGTGGAAGGAGGGGCCGAGCCCCGCCCCCGCTGCTCCGGGCAACATCACCGGGAAGCTGTTCCTCTTACAGGGAAGGGTCACCCTACCCACGTGTACAGGCTTACCCTGCTGACCCCCATGCAGCTGCCGGAGCGTGGCGCCCTCAGAGTGAGTTAGCTGCTCATCTTTTCTCCTTGACCATGGCCCGCATGACAGCAAACCACGTCGACCTGTCACCGCGGCATCCGGCATCCCAGCCCAGCGCCTGAGTGAGCGCGCGCTCCGCTAACATCTGATGAACGCGCCGATCTTCCCTGTACGACAACCCGCAGGGGTGGGGACGGCAGTTGGTTGTCGTTTTCCAGATGAAATGGGGGCTTAGAGAGTTACTGGCTCAGGTCTGGTGGCCAGATGGGGACAAAGCAGGTCACCAGCCCTGATAAATGACCCTGCCTCTCCCGAGACTCACGAGAAGTGCTTTAAACAGCCCCACGACAGCGTTTGCCCACGGTGGCTATAGTATTAGGGTAGGTGGCATTAGTCAAGGTAGCTGGGGAATGTTTGGGGGATCTTGAAGTGTGTATGTATGTATATGTGGTATGTGTACATGTGTATGTGCATGTATATGTAGTATGTGTGTGCATATGTATGTGGTGGTACGTGTGTGTGTTTCCCAAGAAGGCTTTTCCTCCTTCCTCTTCCTTCCCCTTCACTACTCCATGGGCTCTGAGGATCGTGGCTGAGAGTTTGTTTCCCAAAACTTAAGGTGGTTGAAGAAATTCTCAGTGCCCTGAGGGAGCTTTTATTTTTTTTAATTTATTTTTATTTTTTCATTAAAACATTTTATTAAACTATAGTTGATTTACAATATTGTGTTTCAGGTGTACAGCTTCAGATTCTTTTCCACTATAGGTTATTACAAGATATTGAATATAGTTCCCTGTGCTATACACTAAATCCTTGTTGTTTATTTTATTTATAGTAGTGTGTATCCCATACTTTTAATTTATCTCCCCCTCTTTCCCCTTTGGTAACCATAAGTTTGTTTTCTATGTCCATGAGTCTATTTCTGTTTTGTGAATAAGTCCATTTGTATCATTTTTTTAGATTCTACATATAAGTGATATCATAATATTTGTCTTTCTCTGCCTGACTGACCTCACTTAGTATGATAATCTCTAGGTCCATCCAGGTTGCTGCAAATGGTATTGGTTCATTCTTTTTTATGGCTGAGTAATATTCCATTGTGTATATATATATATACCCCATCTTCTTTATCCATTCATCTGTCAATGGACATTTAGGTTGCCTCCATGTCTTGGCTATTGTAAATAGTGCTGCTATGAACATTGGGGTGCATGTGTCTTTTTGAATTAGGGTTTTCTCTGGATATATGCCCAGGAGTGGGATTGCTGGATCATATGGTAACTCTATTTTAGTTTTTTAAGGAACCTCCAGACTGCTTTCCATAGTGGTTGCACCAACTTACATTCCCACCAACAGTGTAGGAGGGTTCCCTGTTCTCCACACCCTCTCCGAGGGAGCTTTTAGAAGCCAGTGCAAGGGTGAAGCACCAGGGAGAAGCAAAGAGGAAAGTGCGGCCCCCCACTGCTCCTGGCTGGGAGAGCTGGGCCCTCGAGAGAGATGAGAGAGAAGCCTGTGTGTCTAAGAGCTTCAGAATCAAGGCCTGTATGTTGGTTAATTGTAGGTGTCAACTTGGCTGGGCCACGGTATGCCCAGATATGTGGTCAAACATTATTCTGGGTTTTGCTTTGAGGGTGTTTCTGGATGAGATTAACATTTAAATTGGTGGACTTTGAGTAAAGCAGATTTCCCTTCCTAATATGGGTGGGCCTCATCCAATCAGCTGAAGGCCTGACTAGAACAAAAGATTGGCCTCTCCTGAGCAAGACAGAATTCTCCCAGCAGATGGCCTTTGGACTTCAATTGCACCATCAGCTCTTTGTGTTTCTCTGGCCTGCTGGGCCACCCTGAAGATTTTGGACTTGCTAGCCCCCATAATCTCATGATGTTATGAGCCAATTCCTTATGATCAATCAATCTCTCTATATACACATATGCGCACACACACACACATATATATACGTACATACATACATATATACCACACATCATATTGGTTCTGTTTCTCTGGAGGAAGCCTGACTAATACAGCCTGCTTCCTGCCAGAGCCTAGGTTGGCTCCAACATCCATGCCCCCTTGCAGGAGAGAGGCCTTATGCCCATATAACAGGAGGGAACTTAAAACATTTCCCGAAGCCACAGTTTTTCTGTAGCCTTGGAATTGGAGCAGCCCTCACCGAACTGAGCAGCTGGTCATCCTCTCTGAGCCCTCCCTCTTACTCCATCACCCGCCAGCTTGGCCCTCAGGCTTCAGAGCCTCCTGTTCTGCCCACCCTGCTGGACCGAGATGTTAGCACAAGGCACAGCTCTTCCCTGTGCCCTGGGAGCCCAGCCCCTTCCTTTTTGCCAGGGAGCATTTGAAGACATGGGAGGGCATTCTCTCTGGACATCCAGGGCCCAGTCACCCTCGGTTTTAGTCTGCTTGGGGTGCTATAACAAAATACCATAGACTGGGTGCCTTAACAGAAATTTATTTCTCACAACTCTGGAGACTAGAAGTCTGAGATCAGGGTGCTAGCATGGATGGGTTCCTAGTGAGGGCTCTCTTCCTGGCTTATGGATGGCTGCTTTATCCCTGTGTCCTCACATGGCAGGGCAGGGAGCTAGAGGAAGCTCTCTGGTGTCTCTTCTTATAAGGGCACCAATCCTATTGAACCAGGGCCCCACCCTCATCATCTCATTTAACCTTAATGACCTTACAGGCCCTTTCTTCAAATAGTTACACTGGGGGTTAGGGCTTCAACATGCAGGTTTGGAGAGGGACATGATTCAGTCCGTAGCACCCTTGCAGATGAGTTCCTTCTCTTGAAAGCTTCTGTCTGGTCATTGACTAACAAGGATGAGCTCCCAGGGCTCTCACCTGGAGAAACAGGAAATGCCTTGAAAGGTGATCTGGGTACTTTATGCTAAAACCACTTGTAAAGCCCTAGTAAGCCCAGTCTGTCTCAGCTCCCACCCAGGGTTGCCCTCATCAGTCACACTTGTAGGACCCACCCTGGTGGCAGGTAAATCATTGGGTACCTGGTAGGTGCTGTGGGCCCAATGCAGGACTGGGGTTGGGGGTCAGGCTTAGGTCAGGGGTGGTTTTGTCAAGGGACTCAAGGTTCACACTAAGTCGAGGAGGAGTAAAACTGTGTGTGTGTGGGAGAGAGGGAGGGAGAGAGAGGGAGTGTATCTGTGGTGGAGGAGGGTGAGCTACCTGTACACAGACTCTTTAAAAGTGTTTTATGATGGATCTTTGTCCATGGGGCATTTTTCTTCCTAAGCTTTTCTGCTTGCTGGCTAAAACTTCTGGGTAGAGTTTCCAAAGGAAATACAGGATGCCCAGTTAAATGAGAATTTCAGGTAAACAACAAACAGTATTTTCAGTCTAAGTATGTCCCATGTAATATTTGGGGGTATGGTTCTACTAAAAAAATTCTTCATTCTTTCTTTGGAATTCCAGCATAACTGGGCGCCCTGTATTTTTTTTTTTTTTCCTGAGCCACGCGGGCCTCTCACTGCCGTGGCCTCTCCCGCCGCGGAGCACAGGCTCTGGATGCGCAGGCCCAGCGGCCATGGCTCACCGGCCCAGCCGCTCCGCGGCACATGGGATCCTCCCGGACGGGGGCACAAACCCGCGCCCCCCGCACCGGCAGGCGGACCCTCAACCACCGCGCCACCAGGGAAGCCCGGTGCCCTGTATTTTTAGTTGCTAAATCTGGCAGCCCTACTGATGAAGGCTGGGTAGGCTACGTGCAGAAATGCAAATTGGGGAGTATTAATAGATCACCGGGCCAGCACTGTGACTTCCGCATCTAGGCAAGCAAGCCCTGGATTGTGGGAGGGGCTATCTACAGAGACCCGGGGAGGGAAGCCAGTGTACCTCAGCTCACACCTCCACTGCTGGATGCACCCCCCACCCTCCCCGATCCCGTCTCACTCATTTCAGGGTCTTCACTGCACAGCTCACTTTCCCCAGATGGGCTAGCCTTACCTGGTCTCCAGGTGACTGACAGCTTAAGACAGGCTGTTTGGACACCGCTTTTCAGCCCCGGGGGTTGGTAGACACCCTGGGTCATGTAGTTTCAAAGACAGTGTCAAAGCTGAAGCTTTTGTGGGGATCTCAGCTCATGCTACCTTTTAGGTAGACCCATAATGAGGATAAGTCCAAGGTAAGTCCCCCTGGGACCAAAGGGCATAGGGTGTGGCCTCCATGGGCTGGCAGATTGCAGGAGAAAGCACAGGCTTCAGCCTTTTGCTGAGTTGGGTTAGTCACTTTGCTTCCTCCTAATCTCAGCCTCCCCCTTTTGGGAAGAGATTATGCAAATATCTTCCTTGGACAGCAGTTGTAAGACTTCAGTGGAAATGATATATAAAAAGAGCTTGGCGTAGTTTCTAGCTAATGGTGCCAAGAGAAGGTGAGCTGGGACCTCAGTGGTTCCAGGGGCTGATAAAGTGCTTGTCTAAGTCAGCTCCGGCTGACTTCCTTTAACCCTGCCTCCTCACACCAGATAGTGTCATTTCTCTCTTCTTCGAAGTCCCAGATTTCTTGAGAGAGGAGTCTACACCTCCTCACTTCCACTTATGGCACAGCTCACCACAACTGGCGTTGCCTTTTCCCAACAGAAGGTTGCTAATGACCTTTTTATGGCCATGGCCAGTGGCTTCCACACAATCCTGTCTCCCAGAATAGATAGCTGTTGTAGATACTCATTGCTTGCTCACCTAGCTTCCATTCACCCTTCATAATAGCACCTAGATTGTCCTTCCCGGGCCCCTTTTCCTCCATTGTCTAGCAACCGTGAGATCTGGGAGGGAATGATCCCTCCAGGGGCGGGTCCAATTGGCCAAAGCCACTCAACCTGATCCTCTCTCTTTTATCACCGTGATTGGTTCAAGGATGGGCATGGAAAGATGAAGAGAGACAAGGTCCTTGGTGATATCATTAAACTGCTGGATTAAACTTATCCTGAAGCCTATTCCAATCATGCACTACTTTCCAGTTGTGTGAGCCAGTAACTCTCTTCAAGGTTTACGTTAACATGAGTTGTCTTTTCTGTTACATAAAGGGTCCTTACACACGTCTCCAAAGCATTCAATACTGTTGACTATCTTCTGCTTGAGTAATGGAAAACCCAAATGATCGTGGCTTAAATGTTTGAAGTTTTGTGGTTTTATTCTGTTTTCTTTGGGTAATAAGAATTCTGAAGGGACTTGGTTGCTAGCGTTTAGTCATTTCAGCAGCTCAAAGATGTCAGAGCAATTGTCTCTGCTTTCCCCTCATGATGCCAAGATGGCTTCTGCAGGTGCAGCCATCACATCCGTAGTCAAGACAGAAAGAAGGAGGGAGGGCAGGAGAAGTACCTGCACCAGCTGGCTTCTACAAATGTCTCATTGGCCAGCACTGCATCCCATGGTCGCCACTAGCTGCAAGGGAATCTGGGAAGGCATGGCTTTAGCTTTCTGGACCCTGGAGTAGAGGCAGGTTGGCTAGAGGAGAGTCTGGGTGGAGTTGGAGTGAGCCAACCTAGAGGCTCCTCCTCAAGGCCCCAGGGCTCCTTCGCTGAGCCCTCTTCCTCCTCCCACAGCCTCACTGTCGGACTCCTGGGCACCTTCTCTGGACCTCTGCTGTCTTGGGCAGGCTTATCAGCTGCTGGAGGACTCCAGATGCCTATCCCTGGGCCCACTCTCCCTCCTGTTCGCTCAGCCATCTGTGCATCCCCTCCACCTGATGTCCCGCGGGCGTCTAGCCCTTTACACAACCTCCCTCACATCACAGTTAAGCCTGGAGTCAACATCAGACTTCCCCGATTCTGTCAGACTTGCCCAGAGTCGGCTGCCGTACTCAGTATCCAGGACCTGAGAATCGTGCTGACACTTCTAATTACGGAAGGAAGGACAGCTACCTTCTAGAGCCTCACCGTTGGAGGAGAGGCAAGTTGGGGGAGGGCTGGTGCATCTGGAGGGAGAGAGTTTTGGAAGAAAGATTGCACTGTTGCCGTGGACTCCATTTCTAGTTTTGACTAAAATTCTCGTGAACCCTCAGTGTGATTTATTTTTTTTTTATCCACCTGCCCTCTAGGCTTCAGGGCCCTATAATGATCCCAGGAGCGGGCCTGTGATTTCCCAAGGCCTAGCCGGACCTTGTGGCCTCAGATGGTCCCCAACCTCCAGAGGGTGTGAGGGTAGCCGGCAGTATATCCCTGACCTTCCCTGACCTTGCTCGGAAAATAGTACAAAGTAAGCACACAGATGTGTTAAAAGAAAGGCAAGGGAAGGGAGGGGGGGTGGACGGAGAGAGAGACACACACACACATGGCCGGGAGTGTAACCTCAGGTCACCTCCTTCTGTGGGCCTCAATTTCCTCTCCAGCAAAAGAAGGCTTGGATCAGATCACTCCCCAGGCCTCTTCTAGTCCTGACATTCTGTGATTTTCTAATTTCCTTCAGACTCTGGGGGCCTGCAGACCCCATACTAATGTGGATGAATAAAACATAGGCATATCCTAAAGCTCTAAATATCGCAAGTATTTGTTCTGGATTTGTTCTCACTTAACTACGTGGTAAGCAGTGTCCAGCTGGGGCTCTGCAGCCTCCCGTTTGGATTGTTCGAGGTTGGCCGGGCTCCCTGAGGAGGCCGATGGCGAGTGGCAGCCTCAACTGCAAACCCACCTCATCATTTCCCCTGCCCTTTGGCCTTCCAGGCCCTGGTCCCACCACCCGGGGGACATTTCCCTCAGATGTCGGCACTGGCACCTTCACACGTTACCTGTCCACCGGGATCCACGCTGGGAGGCAGTCTGTCGCCCACTGTAGTGAGACCCTTCAGGCGGTCAACAATGGCCCTCTGGAGGCCGCATATCCTATGTCTCTTCTGTGGGAACTCAACAGATATAACTGGGTTTCTTATTTTTAAGTTTTTTTTTAAAAATTACTTTTTAGAGCAGTTTTAGGTTTACAGAAAATACAGAGTTCCCATGTCCCCCTTCCCCCGCCCCTTCCCCTGTCATTAACATCTTGCATTAGTTGTGGTACGTTTATTACAACTGATGAGCCAATATTGGCCCATTATTATTTACTGAAGTCCTGATTTACATCAGGGTTCACTCTCGGTGTTTCGCATTCTGTGTGTTTTGCCAAATGGATAATGTCGTGTATCCACCATTACAGTATCGTATGGAACAATTTCACTGCCCTAAACACTCCCCGTGCTCCATCCATTCATCCCTTCCTGCTTCCCTGCCCACAACCCCTGGCAACCACTGATTTTTAAATTTTTTTTATTTTTAATTGAACTATAGTTGATTTACAATGTTGTGTTAGTTTCAGGTGTACAGCACAGTGATTCAGTTATACATATATGTATATATTCCTTTATATATGTGTATATACACATATATATTCTTCAGATTCTTTCCATTGTAGGTTATTACAAGATATCAAGTATAGTTCCCCGCGCTATACAGTAGATCCTTGTTTGTCTCTTTTATGTATAGTAGCGTGTGTCTGTTAATCCCAAACTCCTAACTTATACCCCCTGTTTTGCCTTTGTTTGTTTTCTATGTCTGTGAGTCTGTTTCTGTTCTATAAATAAGTTCATTTGCAACATTTTTGTTGATTCCACATATAAGTGATATCATATATTTGTCTTTCTCTGTCTGACTTCACATAATCTCTAGGTTCATCCATATTGCTGTAAATGGCAATATTTCATTCTTTTTTATGGCTGAGTAATATTCCACATTACTCCATATGGTGTATATATATACCACATCTTCTTTATCCATTCATTTCTTGGTGGGCACTTGGGTTGTTTCCACGTCTTGGCTATTGTAAATAGTGGTGCTATGAACATTGGGATGCATGTATCTTTTCAAATTAGAGTTTTTGTCTTTTCCGGACATATGTCCAGGAGTGGGATTGCAGGGTCATATGGTAGCTCTGTTTTTAGTTTTTTAAGGAACCCCCATACTATTCTCCATAATGGCCGTACCAATTTACATTCCCACCAGCTCAACCACAGATCTTTTTACTCTATAGTTTTGTCTTTCCCAGAATGTCATATAGTTGGAATCATATAGCATGTAGCCTTTTTAGACTGAGTTCTTTCACTCCTAGCAATATGCATTTAAGGTCCCTCCATGTCTTTTTTGTGACTTGATAGCTCATTTCTTTTTATCACTGAATAATATTTCATTGTATGGATGAACCACTCAATAGATGTGATTTTTGATCAATTGGTATTGGTAGAAAAGACCAAAAGTACAAGATGAACAGCAATCTTCCAAACACAGAGTCTGTAAGAAAGCTAGATTTCAGGATGGTTCTGGGTAATGCACACAGTGTGGCCAACAGAGAAAATCCAACAACCTGAGAGTTGAATTTTTTAAAAAAATATTTATTTATTTTTTGGCTGCATCGGGTCTTAGTTTCAGTGCATTTCAGCACGTGGGCTCTTCGTTGTGGCGTGCGGGCTTCTCTCTGGTTGTGGTGCCTGGGGTCCAGAGAGCATGGGTTCTGTAGTTGTCGTATGTGGGCTCTTTTGCCCCATGGCATGTGGGATCTTAGTTCCCCGACCAGGGATCGAACCGGCGTCCCCTGCATTGCAAGACCGATTCTTAACCCCTAGACCACCAGGGAAGTCCCCCTGAGAGTTGAATTTAGAGTATTAGCTATGAGGCAAATTACTTTTATTACAGAAAAGTTCTTTCTTAAATAATTGCATTTAAAACAGGATTCAATTCATTTTTCTACAACATCTTAGGCATGCATTCACACTGGAAATTATCTATACCATGTTAGATATTGTGCAAACAGGGACACTTTGGAGAGTAAAGGGGGATGCTATTAATAATTACGCCCAAACAACAGATGGAAGCCAGGACCATCCCAGATAATATATAGTCTTTCTATTTATGACTAGTATCTGTCTTCTTAAAATAGCCGAGGGGACATAGGATATTTTTGTGTTTCTCCAAAAGTATTCGACGATGTATGAGTTAAGGTTACACTAGTGGTGGTGACACTTCAAGGAGCAAATCTCAGTTTATTTTTCACTCACGTGAAGTCCAAAACACATATTGCTGATTGGTGGGAATGGGAGATTGGGCGGGGGGTGCTCTGCTCCATGCAGTCATGCAGGGACCCAGGCTGATGGAGCCTTCTGCCAAGTTCCATATGTGTCTTTCAAGTAGGGTGACCAATCATTGTCTGGGAATGAGGGGTTTCCTGGGGTGCAGATTTTCAGTGCCAAAACTGGGGCAGTTTCTGGCAAACCAGGACAGTTGGCCCTATTTCCTATTTCCAAGGTTGCCCTGAAGATTGACATCCAACTGATCGGGAGGGGAAGAGAGAGAGTGGAGAATGGCAGGCTTGTAGGAGCCAGACCACTCCTCACTTCTGCCTGCTTTCTGTTGGCCAGAACAGTCTCATGGCCACACCCAGCTGCAAGGGAGACTGGGAAATGTAGTCTAGCTGTGTGTCCAAAAGAAAAGAGAAATTGGTTCGGTGATGAGCTAGCTGTCTCTGCCATGGAGGGGAAATGAATAATGTCTTGTTTTACTCCTGGGCCCTCGGACCGAGATTGACTTCTTTCTTAGCTGGCATATGCCTGGGAGGGGTTAGTGCCCACCCCCCGCCATCTCCCTTTATAAATTTAAGTCTCATTTGCCTAGCAGTCAACAGAGTCAACTCTGAGTGTCCACATGGCCCAGGCCTCTGCTGATGGGCAGTCTGGAGCACTCTGGGGTTCTGGGGAGGTCAGGGGCATGGACTGTGGAGGTTACACCCGGCAGCCACAGAAACTCACTAGAAGGGAGTGAGGTTGCCAAGCAGGGAGGTGCCACATCGGAGGGTCTGGCTGCACTGAAGACTGAAAACGTGTGGTCTGTGAAGCCGCTGTGATACCTTCCAGCACCCATGTTGAATATACATCTAGCAATGTAATTAGTCTTCAACATGACTGCTTTTTTCCAGGCCAAAACCATCAGTAGATCATTTGGTGCAAGCCGAGCCTTTCCATGGCAGTTAGCACCCTTAACAACCCTTACCTCTCCTAGCATCCTTGAGAAGTGGGTTAAGGCTATTAGCCCCAGGCTGGAAGCTACTGTGTGCAGAGTGACACCACATGCTTGACTCTTGCAAGCTCTGTCCTCCCCTGGGTGCCCTTGATGCAGCCAGGGACTTGTCTGGAAGATCGTTTTCAGGTACTTGACTCCAGGGCCTCAGGCATAGGGGATCCCTGCCCTCCCTGGTGAGGGGGAGTTTGGGCCAGAAGCAGAGAAGGAAATGATGCTAATTTCACTCCTTTCCCCTCCTGTGGGAGGCAAGACTTGGAGCCAATGTGGGTGGTTGTCAACAAGACCCCCCAGGACAACCCCAGCTAGAGGGACCTTGGTTTCTGCAGCCCTCACCCAAGAGACCAAGGGCTGGCTCTTCAGAGCCTGGGCTTGTAACCCAGGCCTTTCCTTCCATAACTCTCTCTTTGGGTCAAAGACTTGGTTGACCACTGTGTTCGTTTCCTGTGGCTGATGTAACAAATTTGGTGGCTTAAATCAATTACCGCAAACTTGGTAGCTCACAGTTCTGGAGGCCAGAAGTCTCAAATCAGAATCACTGGGCTGAGATCAAGGTGTCAGCAGGGCTGCTCTCCCTTTGGAGGCTCCATGGGAGAATCTGTTCCTCGCCTCTTCCAGCTGCTGGTGGCTGCCAGCTTTCCTTGGCTTGTGCCAGCATCACTCCAGTCTCTGCCTCTGTGATCATGTGGCCTTCTCCTGTCTTCTGTACTCCCTCTCCGCCTCCCTTTTGTAAGGACACTTGTGATAGCTTTTCAGATCCGTCCAAGGTAATCTCCCCACCTCAAGATCCTTACTTTAATCACACCTGCAAAGTCCTTTTTTCCCGTATAAGGTAACATTCCAGGGATTAGGACACTGACATCTTTTTTTTTCTGAAGGGGGCATTGTTCCACTTCCCACAGCCGCTATAGCACAGAATACAGTTGACCCTCGAACAAGGCAGGGGTGAGGGGCGCCAGCCCTCCCTGCAGTCGAAAAATCCATGTATAACTCTATAGCCGGCTTTCCATATACACGGGTTCCGCCTCTGTGGATTCAACCAACTGTGGATCGTTTAGTGCTGTAGTATTTACTATAGAATAAAATCTGCGAATAAGCGGACCCGCGCAATTCACACTTGTGTTGTTCAGCGGTCAGCTGTACTTCAAACAGTGTGAGACCCGCTCTGGGTATACGTGGCGGTAGTGTTCCGAACGCAAGTTCACGTGCCTAACGCACAGTGAGGCCGAACAAACCAAAATGTCAGTTTGGAGCAGAAGATTTATGGCCGGACCGAGCTAGGAGAATGGGTGCCTTGTGCTCAAGAAGGACATGAACTCCCCAGTGGTTTTCAGCGAAAAGCTTTTATAGGCAAAATCTGGGGGGAAGGCTGCAGGGTGTGTGACTTGCTTCTGATTGGCTGGTGGTGAGATAACAGGGCGGTGCTCCAGGAATCTTGTGCAGTAGGAGGGGATGGGAAGAGACCACCTGCTCTGTGTTGCTCCTGTTGCAGGAAGGGGGACCCCTTCCAGGGCCCGAGAGTGGGCTCTTGTCTAGCACTCGGAAATGAATTGTCCAAGGAGACACAAGTGCTGACAAAGTAAAAGACTTTTGGGAAGGGGCGCCTGGGAGGGGAGCAGTGGGGTAAAGAAACCCAGGAGAACTGCTCTGCCACGTGGCTTGCAGTCTCAGGTTTTATGGTGGTGATGTTAGCTTTCCGGGTTGTCTCTGGCCAATCATCTTGCTTGGTTTGACTCAGGGTCCTTCCTGGTGGTACCGGCATCTCTCAGCCAAGATGGATTCCATTGTGAGAGTTTCTGGGACGTTGGCAGGACATAGGGGCTGGCGTCTCCTCCCTCCTTCTTTAGGCCCCTCCCTAATTCTTCTGGGTTAGTTTTACAAGACATACTATGGACTGACGTCTCCTCCCTCCTTTCAACCCTTCCTGAATTCTCCAGGTTAGTTTTCAGCAGCAGCGCCGCGTTCTTTTTTTTTTTTTTAAATAAATTTATTTATTTATTTTTGGCTGTGTTGGGTCTTTGTTGCTATGCGCGGGCTTTCTCTAGTTGCGGCGAGCGGGGGCTGCTTTTTGTTGCGCCGCGCGGGTTTCTCATTGCAGTGGCTTCTCTTGCTGCCGGAGCACGGGCTCTAGGCGCGCGGACTTCAGTAGTTGTGGCGCACGAGCTTCAGTAGTTGTGGCTCGCGGGCTCTAGAGCATAGGCTCAGTAGTTGTGGCGCACGGGCTTAGTTGCTCCGCGGCATGTGGGATCTTCCCGGACCAGGGCTCGAACTCGTGTCCCCTGCATTGGCAGGTGGATTCTTAACCACTGTGCCACCAGGGAAGTCCCAGCACCACGTTCTTTATCGGGACCTCTTGTTGTGAGACAACTCAGACAAGCGGTTATTGTCGTGCCTGGCCAAGGCGGGTGGTTTCAGTGAACAGCTCCCTAACACTCCTGATCTCATTTAATTCTTCCAGGGCCCTTTGAGTGGGTATTATTAGTTCCACTTGGCACTGTGAGACTCAGAGAGGTTAAGTAACTCAGTTAATGTAACACAGTGGGTAAGAGATGAAGCTGGACTTAAACAGGACTGTCTGACTCAAGAGTCCAGGTTTTTTCCATGGAAACACAGTTAAGTTCTGGAAGGGCTGGACTCAGTTGGAATGCAGAGGACCATGCGCGTTGATTTTCTTGTCTGTGTTGGAGAGTCTGGCCTTTTTGCCTGTGTGATATTCTGATTTATAATAGGAAATGTGTATTTGGTCGTAGTCCCCTTTTCTGGCACAGAACTCCTAAAACCCTTGGAGTTCCCTGGATGCTGAGAGCCATAATGGTGTCTTTTGTTACGTTAATGAAGTGACTTGGAGAAAGCACCTAAGGATGAGGTCTGGTTGCCAGGAGAGCCAAGGGAAGGATTAGAGGGTTGGAACTTGCAGTCCCATTCCCTGACCTCTGGGGATGGGAGAGGAGCTGGAGATTGAATCAATGCTCATTGGCCAATGACTCAATCAATTATGCCTATGTAATGAAGCCTCTATAAAAACCAAAAAAAAAAAGGACAGGGTTTGAAGAGCTTCCAGGTTGGTGAACACGTGGAGGTGTGGGGAGAGTGGTGAGCCCAGAGAGGGCATGGGAGCTCCGCGTCCTTTCCCCACACCTTGCCCTATGCATCAATTCCATCTGGCTGTTCCTGAGTTATATCCTTTTAAAATAAACTGATGATCTAGTTAAGTAAAATGTTTTTCAAAACTCTGTGAGGTGCTCTAGCAAATTAATCGAATCTGAGGAGGAGGTCATGGGAACCTCCAGTCCACAGCCAGTTGGTCAGAAGCATAGGTGACAACCTGGACTTGTGACTGGTGTCTGAAGTTGGGGCTGGGGGGGGAGCAGTTTTGCAGGACTGAGCCCTTAACCTGTGGGATCTGAAGTTCTCTCTGGGTACATAGTGTCAGAATTGAGTTGAATTATAGGACACCCAGCTGGTGTCCGGAGCACTGCTTCGTGGTGTGAGGAAGTCCCCAACCCCACAAACACGTTGGAAATTGGGTCCAGGAACCCAAAAGAGTTGGCGTCAGGGAAGTGGGATTTGCTAGAACGGCCCTCGCCCACAGAAACCTGTAGATTGGGAAGGAAAGGGATGACAGGGTGGAGGTTGAGGAACCTTTGATTCCTACGTGGCCACGTGGTCACCCATGCTTTGGAGCAGCAGCTCTGCTGCAGTCAGTTACTAAAGATGGATCCAACTCCAAGGAAGCTGGTTCACTGGATGCATAGGGAAGTACAAACTAATAAGAAGAGGGCCAAACACCCTCTTCCCTTGGCTGTTGTTATCTGTAGTTGCGAAAGTAAAAGTGAACGCTGGGTCTGACTTTGATGCTAGACCAAGCTCAGATTTCAGTGAGTCTGAGCTTGGCACTAGCCTCACAGCCGTCTCCCAAGGTGAGAATCACAGTAGGGGAAGGACAAGCTCAAGAAACTATTGAGGGCTTCCCTGGTGACGCAGTGGTTGAGAGTCTGCCTGCCGATGCAGGGGACGCGGGTTCGTGCCCCGGTCTGGGAGGATCCCACGTGCCGCGGAGCGGCTGGGTCCGTGAGCCATGGCCGTTGAACTTGCGCGTCCGGAGCCTGTGCTCCGCAATGGGAGAGGCCACAACAGTGAGAGGCCCGCGTACCACAAAAAAAAGAAAAAAAAAAAAAAGATAAGGATTGACAAAAGGGCCAGTGTCCCTTACTTCGACTGCTCCCTGGGTACCCGAAGCCTTTTGCACAAGAGTCAGTAAACCGGTCAGGGGTGGAGAAGAGGTTTATAGGACCCTTAATACGGGAATCCCATGGACCCGTTGATGAAGACCTCACTCGAGCTACAGCCAGATTGAGAGGATATAGAAATGTAAGGGTGGATAAGGTGATGAAAGTTGGAATGTCTAAGCTGATGTTATGTAAAGAAGTTGAATGTTTTGTGGGAATGGCTATTATGTCTGGCTGGGGAACACTTCCCCTCCCTAGTGCTGTAAACTCCAAACCTGTAGATGAAGTCCTAAGAGAGGCTACACTTAGGAACATAATTGTTGATGGAATTAAGGTAAATGTTTGTAGGAGAACTGGAGAGTGTGTGTTCACACGCACCATAAACATGAGTGAGGTCAAAGGAGTCTCCCCACTGGGTAGATCTCTCTGTTTTTCTTTCTGGTGGATCTGGGAGGAATGACTTACATTATTTCCACTTATCTCATTGGCTAGAACCCCATCATATGACCTCAGTCTCACTTCAAGGGAATTTGGGAAATGTAGTCTTTCTGTGACTCCAGAAAGAAGAAACTGCTACAGGATTTGGGGAACATATAGGATTATAGCTTTTCAGGACTCACCATTCTTGTTTATCTTTCCCCGCCAAGTGTCTAGTGCTCCCTCACTTGTCCCCTATGTCACCTGCCTCTCCAGATTTCATTTGCACTGAGGAATATAAATGACCAACAATAGCTTCAGACATGACCCCTCCTTAGAGATAGTTGCACATTAAAGCAAATTTAAGCTTTTGGCTAGAGGGCTAATTCTTTGATGTGGGAATTTCAGGCACGAGTAGGCCAGTAAGGGAAATATTTGGGGTTTTCTGAAATGACAGACTGGGCTTGTCCTATGTGCCGTCTTTTATGCCATTTTGCCCAGGCTAACAGTATGAGTGGCTGTGATATGAGATGCGCCCAGATCACTGAAGCATAATTTTCCTCTGTCTGCCCAAAGGTATTGATGTGAAGTGGGGAGAAATGATTGTCCACCCCAGCTGATTTGGAATCAGCTTTCAAATCATCCATCTGTCATTCCTCCCTCTCTCCTTCCCTCCCAGAGAATGAAAGAGGCTTAATCCAGAGTGGGTCTGTAATGAGCCTGGAGAGGGAATTGGGGAGGATTTCCCTGAGGTTCTGGGAAGACTGAGGTCTCTGTGTTGCTCACTGTCAGATTCTGGCTCACCCATGGCTGTCTCTGCGCCTCCTTCTCATTATGAGCACCCCTTTTGTTGGCTGCACCCATCCCCCAACACACATTCCAGCCCCGTGGTGCCTTTACACTGTGGCCACCTCGTTAGGCTGGAACTACATTTCCCAAAATCCCCTTCGCCGCCCAGTTCCATGGTTCCACCTTGGGGTTTGCTGCAGGAGAAATTTGCATGAGATTTGGAAGGCTGTGGTGAAACGGCAGCCACTTTTACACTCTGCGATTCGGTGTGAGCCGGGTGCATGGGAGCTCTCCCATGTTGCTGCTGATCTGCTGGCTCACCTTTTTGGCCCCAGGGCACAGCCAGTCCCTTAGGTTCTTCAGCTCTGGCTGGATCTTTGCCTTTGGTTTCTCCAAATCCTGGACCAAGTGCCCGTGCAGTTGTGGCTGACAGTGCCAGCTTTTCCTGCAGGTGACTCATACCGTGGAGGTTAGAGGCTGCGAAACGTGGATTCTGGCTGCCATGGTGGGTGCCGGCTTACCTTTGCACGGCCTCACACCATCCTCCAAGATGGCCCCCAGTGAATCTCGCCTCCAGGTATTCACACCCTTGAGCCATCCCTTCCACATTGTCCTGGTTTGGTCTGTGTCACCGATATGAGTATGGCAGAAGTGATGGCATGTCACTTATGACTTAGGTTATAAACGACACTGCACCTTCTGTTTCAGTCTCTCGCTTCCTCCCTCCCACCCTCTTCTCTGAGATCTCTTGATTTGGAGAAAGCCAGCTGCCATGTCAGGAGTAGCCCTATGGAGAGGCCCATGTGGTAAAAGGGCCTGTGAGTGAGCCATGCCCCAGTCAAGCTTTCAGATGACCACAGACTCCGACTGACACCTTGACTGCAACCCCATGAAGAGACCCTGAGCCAGAACCATTCCGCTAAGCCACTCCCGGAGTCCTGACCCTCAGAGACTGAGATAATAAGTGTTTGTTGTTTCAAGTAACAGAATTTTGATGTGATTTGTTACACGGCAATAGATAACCACCACCATGTCCATCTTTTCATCCCCACTACTGGCCTTGCTGCATTCAGACCCTCCACCAGACTAGTCAGTGGTCTTACATGGGCAGTTTAATCAGCTCCCACAATAAATCCCTTATTCTGTATCACTCAGTGGCTCTGCTTCCTTGATCAAACCCTATATGATACCACAAGGAACTAATAGGAGAGATCCTCCAGTCTTTTCATCGTTGGTTTGCCCTGTAGCAGAGGTTCTCAACTTTTGATCAGAACCACCCAGAGAGCTTTAAAAAAAAAAATACCACTGTCTAGGTCTTGTCTCCAGAAATCCTGATTTAATTGGTCTGAGGTATGGCTTGGGCATCAGAATCTCTTAAAACTCCTGGGTGCTTTTAATATGCAGACAGGGTTGAGAACCACTGACCAGTCCTGCCAGGTCCCCACTTCTCCATTCTTCCTTGAACCGGGGCATGGGCACCCAATCTAGACACCTATGGTGACTTTTCTTTGGAGACTGACACCTAGAAGTAGGGGCCATAGGAATCTTTTCACTGGTGGAGTTTTCACTGCAGCAAGACTGAGTTGCCAGGGCAGCAGGGCAACGTGGCAGTGGCCTCTGGGGTCTGGTTCCGGTTTTGTTTTGTTTTTTTTTTGCGGTACGCGGGCCCCTTGTGGCCTCTCCCGTTGCGGAGCACAGGCTCCGGACGCGCAGGCTCAGCGGCCATGGCTCACGGGCCCAGCCGCTCCACGGCATGTGGGATCCTCCCGGACCGGGGCACGAACTCTCAACCACTGCGCCACCAGGGAAGCCCTTGGCAATGATTTTTTGAATCTGACACCAAAAGCAAAAGCAACAAAAGCAAAAATAAACAAGTGGGACTACATCCATAGCTTCTTGATTCCATTTTTCTGCCTTGATCAGGGGACCTTTAAGTTCTGTTCCAATGCTGAGAGTCTGGATCTGGGAACTAAATTTTATATTAACTCCCCAAATGACCCTAAGAGTACCCAGCCCTTCCATGGGCCTCAGTTTCCTCATCTGTCAAAGAGAGGACTGTGTTAGGTGTGCTCCAGACCCTTTGTCTTGGGTTGGGTTGCCTGGAAACAGGCTCTAATGTGATGTGTGTGTAGGCTATTTCTTGGGGACTCCCTTTAGGGTCAACATGTAAGAGAGTGAGGGAAGCAGGATTGGGCAGAGGAGGGCCCGAACTGTGATACAGTCACGACAGAGGCCTCCCATGATCCCCTGGGAGCCTTGGAACTGGTGTGGTCCTTCAGGGTTGTCACGAATTGAGGCGAGGGGGTTGAGCCTTTGTACCCCCAATCAACCAGTCATTGAATGTGGTCTGCCCCCAGGGAAGGGGAGTGTGACTTTGAGTGAGGCAGTTCTCTTGGGCTGAGGGCAATTCCTGGAGGGGGATTTAGTCGAGAGCTGTCAGCTGGAGGAATGAGTGTCTCTGTCCTGCAGGGGGGCGGGAATCCGAGCAGGATACCCTACTGAGTGCTACAGCCTTCCAGTTGGAAGATTCTGTGACCATATCCCTAACTCCAGGGTGACTGGTGGAGAACAGGGTGGACTTCTTACTCCCTTTGGCTAAGCATGACATCAGACACCCCAGGAGAGTAGCTGAAAGGTTCCAGGAGACCAAAATCTTGATTAAAGCACAACTGCCCCTAAAACCACCCTCACCATTTGCAGAGGGAGAGCCAGAGGGAGGTGTAAAGTCAACTTGCTTCAAAGAAGCAAGGCCCTGGGGAAAAATTAAAAGCCACTCCTGATGGAAGGAATGGCTTCCCGAAGGAAAGTCTACCAGGTATAACACTCAACTCCCTAGAGTACGGAAGATAACGGGGCTGTGGTCGCCATGGTAATGGCATCTCAGATTCCAACTGAATGAAACTACTGGCTGGCCTGTCAACCACCCAGCAGCTGCATTTCCAGTGGGAACCAGTCTCGGTGCTGGGCAGGGGCAGGGAGGAGAGACCACCTCATATGTGCACACAGTGGGCTCGTGGGGGCCTCGATGCTCATATGTGTGCCTTCACATATATGATTCTTTATAAGGGCGTCTGTGCACACGTTTGTGGTCCTGAGTGTGGAAAACCAAGTCCAGCTGTATTTGTGTGTTGGTGTGGAGGGTGAGGTCTGCATGTCACATCCCCGCCCATAAACTACAGGCAGAGCTGATGACTCCATTTAAGGGGCATGGTTTTAGGGCCTCTTTGCCCTTCTTCAAAATATCAACAACTACCATTGTCCACTCAGCATTAGAAAGCCATTTCTTTGAAGAAATTTTCTACCTTCCACAGTTCTTTTTAAAACACAGATAATTAGCAGCTACCAATCCACCAAGAATGGCGGGCTTCCCCAAAATATAGGCGAAGAAACAGAAGAAGCTGGACCTAGCTTAGTGCCTCTCATACATATTTGTATACATTTATGAACGTGTGAATATTTGAATAAATGGAGGGAGGAGAGGGGCAACCAGGAAAGACAGTGGTCTGATGGGGGAGTGGAAGGGAATGGAATCGGTCGCAATCCATTTCCATTTCCAATTCAGTTCCGTTTCTTGAGCACCTGTGTCGTGCTAGACATTGAGCGGGGGGCCAATAGGGGGGAGTAGGGCCGATTGGGGCCCTACCTCGGCAGCTCAGAGTCTTTGGGGGATGGGGGCTCCTTCATGGGTTTCCCTGGCGCCGGCTCGAGACCACAGTTCTTTATCAAGGCTGGAACCTCAGCCTCCTTCCACAGCCTTCCTGGGCCTGGGTGCTGATTTGTCCCCTGTCGTGATCATAGTCTGTGCCTGTTTGGAAATTTTCAGCCATACCCCTCTACTAATCCCGTGTCTCAGTTGCCTGGCCCCAGAAGCAGACAGCAGGACAAGGACAATGACTTGGACACTGGGCAATCAAGACACGGAGCGGGGGCTTCCCTGGTGGCGCAGTGGTTGAGAGTCCGCCTGCCGATGCAGGGGACACGGGTTCGTGCCCCGGTCTGGGAAGATCCCACATGCCGCGGAGCGGCTGGGCCCGTGAGCCATGGCCGCTGAGCCTGCACATCTGGAGACTGTACTCCGCAAAGGGAGAGGCCACAACAGTGAGAGGCCCGCGTACCGCAAAAAGGGAGGGAAGCCAGTACAGGGTGTGTGTATTATGGGGCAGGTCTCACTGTGGGCAACTGGGCTTAAATCCCCATGGGGACGTCTGGGACACAGTGGACAGCACCCCTCTCAGAACTGTCCCAACTGAAGGGCAAGGAAACTGGGGTGATTCTCCACCCACACCTGTTTGTCCTAGGCCGAGGGCTGCCCCTGGGAGACTACTCCCTGTGCTCGCAGCCTGCCCCACTCACCAGCCAGGGAAAGCCCTTTGAGGAGAGCAAGCGAATGGCAGGTGCCACTCCGTGGCAGTTGGCACGGACCGGAATGATCAACACCAACGGGAGAAGGGTGGGGCATCACCAGCATCTGCTACACCCCGTGTGGCCCTTCCAGCGGTGTGACCAGGCCAGCTGGTCCTCCTGGCCACAGCTTAGCAGGCCTCGTGGTGACAGACTTCAGACCTCAGACCTGAGCTGGGTCAGGGCCAGAGAGTCAGGGCTTCTGAAACGTTTGTGGACTTGAACTGCCTGGACAGCCTCTGCCAGCCGCAGGCTGCAGATCAGGCAATCCCGCTCAGCAGGGAGCTGAGGCCCCTCGCTCATCTTGATGCAAGCTCAGACTGTGGCCTGTCGGCCCAGGGCTTTGGTCCTCAAGAGACATCATCCCCTCCTCTCCCCTTCCATCTGCTCCTGATTGCAGGCCAGGAATCCGCCCTGGATGCTGACAAGCACTCCTGGTTTCTGCTTGCTCGAGCCCCAGCCCCTCGTCTCCCAAGGACTGTTTTGCACTTGGCCTTGTCACTTGGTTGAGGAAAAGTCCTCTGGCTCCTGTGCCTGCCGCCTCCCTGCTCTGAATGGAGGGGGACCTTCCCTTCCTAGGTTATAATCAGATCCACCCCCTGCAAGCCTCCAACTAATGGAGTAAGGATGGATGGAGGGGGGCCAATCAGAAGGTTGGGGCTCGGGCAGCACCCCCTCGGCTTCATCTCAGGTTGCTAACTAACTTTCCTATTCTGTTCTGCTCAGATTCCCACCCATTTCCAGACTCTCTGGACGTTGAATTCAATTCAACAGCTGTCAGAAGACTTTCTGTGAGTCCGGGACTGTTCCAGCCTGAGGGGATAAGAAGGAAGTCAAGATGAGCCCCTGACACTCGCAGGTTGGAGATGGGGGGCACATCCGAGCTCAGCATCGCCGTAAGTGATACGTCTGGTTTCTTTGGCTTTTGACCTGCCTGGGCCAGAGCTCAAAAAACCCTTATGACCTGGGAATATATTGCGCTTCTGAGCACCAGAAGATGGGCCCCAACCCAGGTGAATGTTCAGCCTGCAGTGGCCTTGAGCTATCCAGAGGTGGAGCCTCACGTCAATGGGGAATTTCCGTAGGAGCCCTTTGCGACAAGTGCCCTGTTCACCAAGGCGGGGAGGCGAATGTACAGTCTCCAGCAAGGTTGACAGGGAATGCCGGGCTGTTTCACAATCTGCAGGCACTGATGTGTTGCCCCCTCTGGTCAGTGTGTGGTCTCTGTTTGGCAGTTTTTGGGGATTTTTTGCGGTACGCGGGCCTCTCACTGTTGTGGCCTCTCCCGTTGCGGAGCACAGGCTCCGGACGCGCAGGCTCAGCGGCCATGGCTCACGGGCCCAGCCGCTCTGCGGCACGTGGGGTCTTCCCGGACCGGGGCACGAACCCGTGTCTCCCGCATCGGCAGGCGGACTCTCCGCCACTGCGTCACCAGGGAAGCCCTGTTCGGCAGTTTTGATGATGCAGTTGCTGCTATATATCCCCCCATGCTTTTGCAGATGCTCTAGCAAGATCTGCCTTTCCTCTCCCCAAGGTAAAGTAAGTGGGCTGCCTTCTACCTCTACCATGTGGGCTCCTGCCACTGACCCCCAAGAGAACAGCTTTGCCCACAAGTAAACAGTTCATAAAGGAACCCCCAACTTTTATTGGTTGTGAAATAAAAACTGCTCCGACTTCCTTGCCACAAAGGTCTGGCCAATATTGCATTAAGGGCAGATAATCGTGGACTGTGAAGGCTCTCAGGGACTTGGAAATCTCTTCATGCACCCTCCTTCCTCTCCTACCAAAGATCAGACCCGCAAGATCAAGATCTATGGAGACAGGAAACTCAGAATCTTTAGGAAGCACTGTAGAAGGGGGAAAACATTTATATTTCTTTTGTACAACTTTCCTTCCCCAACCGAGCCCCGCCCCACACTATGCCTTTCCTGGTGCCCATGCTGAATAATTTTCATAGAGCTTTCACAAACATCATCTCATTCCCCTGCCCAAGCATATTGTGAGATCTGTGGAGTGAACATTATGATTCCCTTTATACAGATGAGGTTATGCAGTGAGCCTCAGAGAGCCCAAAAGACTTTGCCCCAGAGTAGATACCTGTTTTAGTTAAGATTCGGTACAGAGACTCAAAACAGCTGTGGCTTAAACAAAATGAAAGTTTACTCTTCTTTCCCATTAGAGTCTGGGGGTAGGTAGCTCTGTTTCGCAAAATCATAGGGACTAAAGATCCATCCTTTGTTCTGCCAAACCTAGCATGTGGTCCTCACCTACATGATCCAAGATGGCAGCTCCAGCTCCAGCCATCACATTTGCATTCCAGGCAGCAGAATGGAAGAATGGGTGAAGAATAAAAAGGGGGAAAGAGAAACATGCCCCTTCCCGTTAAGTACATGTCCCCAAAGTGGCACTCACCACTTCTACTTTCACTCTATAACTTAGTAACATGGCCGTACCTAACTGCAAAGAAGGCTGGGAAATGTCGTCTTTGTTCCAGATGATCATGTGCCCAGGTGAAAATTGCGGTTTCTATGTCTATGAAAAGAGGGAGAACATGTATTGGGGGATAACTAGTTGTTTCTGCTACAGTGACTTTGCCATCAAGGGGAGAAATCAGCTTTTAAATCGGATTTTTCTGACTCTAAATTCTGCCCTCTTTCCTCTGCATGCCATGTGGCATCTCTTATGTGTAGTCTGATTCGCAGAATCATAGAATTTCCTCACCGAGGAGTACTTTGTGGGGTCCTTTTATTTTCCCTTGAGTGGATGCCCGAATTAGCTCTAAAATTGCCTAGACAAATGGCCACTGCCTCTCTGGAATATCTCCTAGCCCAGCCCATTTGGGACTGGCTCTGATTGTTAACAAAGATCTTTCTGTGATTGAACGCAAACCAGTTTCCCTGGTCCCTCTGCCCATTGGGCCTCATCCTGTCCTTCTGTACCTCTCAGAGAAGAAAGCGTCTACTCCTTCCTTCCCTCTCCTGCAGAATAGCTCTTCAGAGGTTTGAAAACAGACCATTCTAATCCTCTTGAGTCTTCTCTTCTCCAGGTTAAATATTCCATGTTCCACTAACCAGCCCCCGGGTGGCCTGGTGTCCACCATTCTAGACATCCTCCTGTTGATGGAGGCTCCTTCCCCTGGACATCCTTCTCTAACATGATGACTTCCACACTAGGACACACTCCACAAGGGCAGAGGGATCTCCCTGAAGGCCAGAGTATTCAGCCCTCAACCACTCAACCACTTCAGCAAAAGGGACTTGTGTGGGGTAAATGCAGGGACTGTTAGAGGTCTCATTTAGTGTTCACACTCTAAATTCTCTGTGAAATGCATGGTGGGGATGGGGCCAGGATAGAGGACCCCACTACTCTGACATCTGGGATGCTCGTTCGGGGCTTCTTTAGTCTCTGAGATTCTAAGTGTTATGGACTGTGTATCTGTTTCCCCCCAAATTCATCTGTTTAAAACCCTAATCCCCAAAGTGATGACATTTGGAAATGGGGCCTTTGGGAGCTAGTCATGAAGATGGAGCCTTCATGGTAGGATTACT
>NW_020174707.1:1379929-1392087 GCF_003031525.2 Neophocaena asiaeorientalis asiaeorientalis
GGAAGACATCTGGATGCTTGTATCAGTTAGGATTGAATTTGCAGCAGGTAACAGAAAACCTGGCTATCAGTGGCACACAGGATAAAGGTTTTGTCTTTTTTTTTTAATTAATTTATATTTATTTATTTATTTATTTAGGGCTGCGTTGGGTCTTTGTTGCTGCGTGAGGGCTCTCTCTAGTTGCAGCTAGCGGGGGCTACTCTTCGCTGTGGTGCATAGGCTTCTCACTGCGGTGGCTTCTCTTGTTGCAGAGCACGGGCTCTAGGCGCGCGGGCATCAGTAGTTGTGGCACATGGGCTCAGTAATTGTGCCTCGCGAGCTCCAGAGCACAGGCTCAGTAGTTGTGGCGCACGGGCTTAGTTGCGCCGCGGCATGTGGGATCTTCCCGAACCAGGGCTCGAACCTGTGTCCCCTGCATTGGCAGGCAGATTCTTAACCGCTGCGCCACCAAAGAAGTCCCAAGATTTTGTCTCTTGCAACAAAAAAATCCAGGTCGGCATGATGGCTCCACCATGTTGTCAAGGACCCAATCTCCTGTTTTCTTGACTTGCCATCCTTAACATGGGACCTTTATCCTCATGGCTGCAAGATGGCTGCTTCTTGGGATTGCAGCTGTATTTCAGGCAGGAAGAAAGGGGAATGCAAAAGCCAAAGATGTTTTTAAAGGGGAAATATTCTCTTTTCCCTGGAAGCTCCAACTTGTGAGTTTTGTTGATACCTCATAGGCCAGAACTGGGCCACCTGTCCTCTGCCCAGCTGCAAGGGCAGCTGGGAAGAGAAGCATTCTGGTTTTCCAGCTTCTGTGGTCGAAGATGATGGAAATCTTTTTGTGAATGATTTGGGGTGGCCATTCCAGTGTGTGCCATAATGTTCTGCAAACTAGAGGAAGCCGGCTCAATAGCTTCTTAACTCCTTTCCAGCTGGGATTGTGTGGGAATGGGACTGGTAAGAGGCTGCATGAACTAATGGAAAAAACACTTTAAGGGCTGTGTCATTGTAGATTCTGGAGTTTGAATCCTGGCTCTGCCATAACAAGCTGTGTGACCTTGGATAAGTCACTTAACATTGCTGAGTCGCACTTGTTTTGTGTGTAAAGTGGGGATAATAATACTCACTTGTCAAGAGTGCTGTGAGAGAGTCATGTGTCAAGTTCCTAGCACAGAGGTGGGCCCACAGTAGGTACTCATCAAAGTAGTAGATGAGTCCAGCTGAGTCTGACTGGTGAGTTCCTTGGGGAGCCAGGTTCCTGCTTAAGCTTCACTCAGGACCAGGAACTGCCTGCTCTCTCCCTCCCCCCACCCCAATCACAGTCACTGATGGTGACCGGGAATGATCCAGATCATGCTGGAGTGCCCAAGGGAGCAAACTAATTGGTCCGGGCAGAGATCCTTTGGATCCCCCAGGGAGGCAGCTCAGCATGGATAGAGGCCACCTCGGTGGATATTAAACATTCACCAGACAGTAGAGTGCAAATTGCGGGCAAGGTTTTAATCAGAGCAGGGCTGGTGGGTGCTGAGACCATGCAGATGAAGTACAGCTCTGAGCCCGAGGGGCCGCCACTAAGGTGGCATGGGGAGGGGGTGGGACCCTGAGCCAGAGATGCTGAGGGCTTCCCCCGTTCCCACTAAAGGTTGAAGTCCTCCTGCCACGATTCTGGCTCCCTTGGCCGGGACGACTTACTTGGCTGATCTGAAGGAGGCCTGGGGCCTTTGATGACACTCGCGATGACTCAGGGCTGAACGAGGCTTGGAAGCACTCATTGAGCTGCTTGGGCAGGGCGAGCTGGGGCTCTCGTCTGCCTTCTGAGGACCTATGGCTTGGGCCTTGTTGTGGGCTGCATCGTGTCCCTCCCCCAATCCACACATTGGAGCCCTAACCACCGTTATCTCAGAAGATGACTGTATTTGGAAATAGGGCCATTAAAGAGGTAATTTAGTTAAATGAGGTCACATGGATGGGCCCTAACCCAGTCTGACTGGTGTTGTCCCTATAAGAAGAGGAGATTAGGACACATATAGAGGGAAGCCTATTTGACAACACAGTGATAAAGTGGCCATGTACAAACCACCAGGAGAGGCCTTGGAAGAAACCAACCCTGCCGACAACTTGATCTTGGACTTCCAGCCTCCAGAACCGTGAGAAAATACATTTCTGTTGTTTAAAGCGCTTAATCAGTGTGGCAGTCCAAGCTCGCGGATACAGGCCCCTACAACCCTGTTCCATGCTTTCATCCTGAAAAGAAGAAGGATGCCAATTTGAGTTGATTGGCATTCGTCATCCATCTTCTTACGTCTGTAAACTACCACATGCACCGTCTCTATTATTATCAGGAAATGTTAATAATAATAGCCAACAGGAGCTGATTGTGGCTAATAGTGGGGTCTGGAGAGTGAATATTTTGGAAGACTCCCTTTAAGAAAAAGAACACAAAATTGCAAATACAAAACCTAGTATGAAAGTAAATGTTTAAATGTGAAAAGAAATAACAGGTTACAAAATTTAAAGGCTCACAGAGACCTCAAACTTCATAAAATCCAGAAAAACTATATAATATTTTTAGTAATTAACCGTCTGAAATACTTTTATGATTCCTTTTTCTACTTTTCGGGGCTGCGCGGCTTTGATCGTCTTTTCATATGGTAATGATTTTTTAATATCTTTTTTATAGAGACAATAGAAAGATCATTCAGCCTTTCCTGTAGCCCGCCTGATCTCCTTTTAATAAAATTGTTAGCAGTGTCGTAAAGTTTCTTTTAGGTTCACAAGTTGTCATTGGTAATTAGTTTCCATTGTGGTGGAATAACAGAGGAGCATTTTGAAGCATCTGCAGATCTCCTTTCAGTTTGTTTTTGCTTCTACCGAGAGGCTTCTGTCTTCCTGTCCTACTTGAATGTTGGTATGATCAGTGTTCTAAAACAAAATACATACAACACTGCATTATTGAGTATACCCCTGACAGAAGCAAATTTTCATCTTGTCTAGGCATCAATGAGAATGGGATTTGTCACTTACAGTTTTCCACGTCTGAAGACTGGAAGATTTTCCACAGACTAGCTTCTGGCACCATACATTTCAAGCTTTGTTTCTCTGTACTACCTCCATAATTTTGGAGGCTGGGAGCCATAGGATACTGGGACAGATCGTATTTTCCAAAATGGACGCAACAAGGTCTCCCATCCCACATGCTCTTCTTGTAATGGGATATTGACATTCCTCTCATTGAGGCATGGGGTCCGTTCTCCTTCCCCTTGGACCTGAGTGGATCTGTGATTATGGCAGAAGTGATACAACGTGACTTCCAAGGTTAGGTCATGGAAAGTGATACAGCTTCTGCCTGGCCCTCTTGGGACACTTGGCCTTGGAACCTAGCCACCATGTTATGAGGAAGCCCAGGCCACATAGAAAGGCCACAGCCAGCTGAGGTCCCAGCCAACAGCCGGCATATACTACCAGATATGTGAATGAGATACCTCCAGATGATTCCAGCTCCCAGACTTCGAGCCACCCCAGCTGACACCATGTGAAGCTGTGACAAGCTTCCCCATCCAGTGGCAGACTTGTGAGCAAGACAAATGATTGCTGTTGTTTTAAGCCAACAACTTAAAGTCTGGGGTGACTTGCTATGTCGCAGGAGACACCCAGGACACACACAATTATATCGTGAAACGACCCCTGGCATGTACCACCAAGTTACAATATGGGGCAAATCAGCCCAGAGGGAGTGTTCCCAAAGACCATTTCTACTCTGCCATGTGTGAGGGCTAGCACCCACTTTACATGGAAGTGGCTGCAAATAGTATATACGTATATCCCTAAATAAAGACTAATTGTATCCTCACTTCAGCTTCCCTTCAGCCCGATCCCAAATATACCCATGGCTACTCTTACACCACCAGACCCAATGGGAGGTGTGATGAAAGGGAAGTCGCGCTGGAAACAGATGGTGGTCTGTACAGAACATACAAGTGCCCTACTCTACCTGAGCCAAGCTTGGAAGGGGCCTGTGTAAGTGAGGGGCCCGGAAAGTCAAGCTTTTAGGTTCACAGGAAATCTACTTCTGTAGGCAAAATTTCTTGAACGCTTATAAGTGCTACCTGGGCTAAGCTTTTTACATGAATAGTCATATTGGAGCATAGATCAAGACCCTATAGGTGGGTACTGTTCCTCCCGTTTTATAGATAAGAAAACAGAAGCCCAATATAATTCAAATATGTCCAGGATACACTTATTGAGCACTTGGATTTTATAACTAATAACTGTGTATTATCTTACATTGTACAAAGGATCTGTACATCTATCCTGGGTGTTATACTTACAACAACCCTCCAGGCGCAATTCTTACATCCATTTTATAGAGAAGCACACTGAGGTGAGGTACTGAACTGGTATTGTGGGGAATATGAAGTATAAGATGCATTCTTTTTTTTATAAAAATGTTTATTTATTTTATTTGGTCGCACCAGGTCTTAGTTGCAGCAGGCGTGCTCCTTAATTGTGGCTCGTGGGCTCCTTAGTTGCGGTTCGCCGGCTCCTTAGTTGTGGCATGCGAACTCTTAGTCGTGGCATGCATGGGGGATCTAGTTCCCTGACCAGGGATTGAACCCAGGCCCCCTACACTGGGAATGCGGAGTCTTAACCACTGCACCACCAGGGAAGTCCCTGAGATGCGTTCTTTACCCTCAAAAGTCTGGGCTCCTCAAAAGGGATAAGAAATGCTTTTAAGGTGGAAAAAGTAACCAAAGATGCTGGGGATGATAGCATTATGTGAGGAAGGAGTTCTGCAGCACTGGGTAGTGGGAAACAGGCCTAAGAAGTGGTATCCCACTCATGTGAAAGTTGAGGATCGCCTTAATGCTTCACCTACCAAGGATGAATTTCTCCTTCTGGTGGACTGATGTGCCCTCTTTGGGTGAAGTCATGGATAATTAACAAACATTTACTAAGGGCCCTTTGGGCATAAGACCCTGAACTAGATTCTGGTCTTACGTTTAAAGAGCTTAGAGTCCTGCTGAGAAGAAAAGCCAAGTAATAATAATAAATTAGCTACCATTCCAATTGTTTGAGAATCAGTCACCCTGCTAGGCATTTCCCCCCGCTCCATACAATCTTGTGGAGATGAGAATTACTATTCTCCTTTTTAAGAAGAGAGAGAACTGAGAGACTGTAATTTGCCCAGATCCACAGATATTAAGTAGCAGGATGGGGATTTGAAGCAAAGACTTCTTGTCTCCCTGCCCACTCGCTTTCCACTCTGGTTAATGCTACAGAGTTCTAATCTAGAAAGGGTCCAAAGAGGTGGCCTAGCAAGCCAGAGTGGAAAGGGCAGGAAGGCCCTTCATCTGGTTCTACAGAGAAGATAGTGCCTTAGACACAGAGGGTGGGGTCCGTTTACCCTGGTAGAGAGACGTAGGGAGGACACTGGCGGAAAGGAGGCAGCATGAACAAAGGCAGAAATCGATAGGGCGTTGGTCGTAGTGCACAAAAAGGGGCTTGAGCAGAGCATGTGTAGAGATGATGGGAGATAATTTATTCTTATGTATTTGATAGGGTTTTTTTATTGCTACTGTAAAATGTACTTTTTTTCATTTTCCACTTTTTGTTGCTAATATACATAGAAATGCATCGAGTTTTGCATATTCACCTTATATCTCATGACCTTGCTAAGTTCATTTATCAGTTCTAGTAGTTAGTTTGTAGATGTCCTTGAATTTTCTACAGACACAATTATATCAGCTGAGGACAAAGACAGTTTTACTTCTTTCCAATTTGTATGCTTTTTCGTGCTTTGTTGCACTGGTTAGGACCTCTAGTACAGTGCTGAGTAGAAGTGATGAGAGTGGACATCTTTGTCTTATTCCCAATCTTAGAGGGGAAAGCAATTGGTATTTCATGGTTAAGTATGAAGCTAGCTGTAGGTTTTTTGTAAATGCCCTTTACCAGATTGGGAAAGTTTTCTTCTATTTCTAGTTTGCTGAGAGGCTCTACCATGAACTAGTCAAGCCTTCTTAAAATGTATAGCCTGGTCTCAGTTGTGCTATGAGGGATTAAGGAGGGTCATGACCTTTCATTCATTCGTGGAGTGTTTATTGACTTGGGTCAATGGTCTTAGTTGGGAGGTAAGGGAGACAGACAGCAGCAGTCATTCTCAGAATATGGCCGTGTCCAGCTGAGTGGTAATCTCTCAAGGTCATCAGCAAGTAGGGAGAGCTGCATGGTGACTAGAAAGGGCAGAGCAGAGGGACCAGAGAGACTGGTCCCAGGGCACAAATAAGGCAGCACCATGGGAAAGTCTAGAAATAACTGGAGCGTATGGGAAATAGGAGTGCTAATTCCCAGCATTAGCCCCATTTACGGGTGAGGAAACCGGTGTACAGGGGGACTAAATAATTTGCCCCAGGTCACGTAGTAGTAAGTGGTAGAGCTGGCGTTGGAACCCAGGCAGTCTGGCTCCAGAGCCTATACTTTCAACCACTGTACCATCCTATCCAAACCATGATCTGATTGCTCCATCCTTTACCTCTGTTCCCCTTTGAATAGAACTGATGAGCAACCCTGTCCTGATGGTGACAAATGTCACTGTCTTCACTCTGCTGGGTGCAGCTCCATTTGTCCTGAGGACCCCAGGCTAGAAGGAAAGCCAGGATTGGCCTGGACCCAGCAGGGCCCCTCTGCCTATAGCAGTGCAGAGATTCTGCAAGTGTGGGTGGCACCTCAGTTTCTGGATTGGGTGTTTGTCTTCAAGGTCAAAGTCAAGCTTGCTGAGGGGGCCAGGTCTCTGTGGAGGGTTAGGGGCAAGGCTGTGTGGAGCCAGTCTGCGGGGAAGGGTGGTTGACCTAGGTTTGCATTTTATTTTGAAAACTTTTCCTTCAACATAGCCCTGTCAAGGGATGATTCAGCTTCGAGGTGAACGTGTTTGAAAACTTTCAGATCTAAAAGCCTCCTTTTCTTCTGTCCCAGCATCTCCTCCTCTGCCCAACCTCTTTGTTTCCCCTGATTGGTGTCTCTTATTTAATAATGGGCAGTGGACCCCCTGTAACCCTCCTGATAAATGGCTATGCCTATTCCCATCTGTCCCAGGAATCTGAGATCGGAGACCTTGGAAATAGGGCTTGTCCGTCCATTACCTTATATACAGATCTGCCCCCCTGAAAGGCAGTGTTTCTTGGACGTAAAATGTTTATTATGCCTTATTGTACCTCTTGTGAAGAGACTTGCTTATAAAACTTTGTTGTGATCTACTATCCCCCCATCGCTTTCTTGTAGATTATTTCTGCTAGACAATTCAGCCAATGGGCTGGAATTAATGCAAACCGGTTTTCTCCCTAAAGCATCGGCGCAGCCTGCCCCATGGGACTGAGCTGTTGTAGACAGGCTTTCTCTGCCACTTCACCCGGGGCATGTGCGATTCCAGGGGCCCCGTGGTTTCCTGAAAGTGGAGGTTAAGAGCCAGCCCCTCCGGCTAAAGAGCTGACTAACCACAGCGCCACAGCCAGGGCTGAGCGGGGAACATTTGGACCTGGAATAATTGCTTATGTAGTTTTAATTGCTCATTTATCACACTAACAGGCCCAGAGTACTGATCGTTCGCGACGTGCTCAGTAATTCAAAGAGCAGGGGTGAGGTCGGGTGATGAGGAGTGGCGGGGTGAAATGAGGTAAAGGCCGAAATGCACGGCACCAGAGGCTAGTGGGGAGGCAGTGGCTTGTCCCCTTTCTGACACGGAGCGAAGGCTGTGTTCCACACCAGCATTTCACAGTTGTTGGTTTGAACCCAAGAGCAACTGTGCTCCCAGCTCCCCGCGAGGAAACCCAGTCCCTGGACAGCACTCTTTGGTTTGCAAAGCACTTCCACCCATGTGAGCGGCATGATTTGGGCCCCCAGTTTCCAGGTGAAGAAAAAGAGACTCCATAACATGCTTTGCCCAAGACCACGTGGCGGCCGGCAACTGGTGGAGTTAAAGCCCAGACCCACATCTTGTCATGCCAAATGTCTGGCCCTTTCTTCCTTCGGGACAACAAAATATGGGGTTTTCTCTCGGTTGCATTGACATTGCTGCAGTTGTTAGATTCTGGAATGAATGTCCAGTGGTCTAGGGAATTTATAATAAAATACAGATTCCCAGGTCCACCTTCAGTAAGCACGGCAGGGTTTCCAGGGGTGGGAGTGGGGTCTGTGTTTAAGAAATTCCCCAGCCCAAACCCCACTCCCACCCCCGGCAGCTCTGACGATTGTCCAGGGCTAGGATCCTGTTCTCAAGGACACGCCATCGGCCCCAGTCCTCCTTCAAAGAAAAGCATCACGGCAGGTGTCTTGGTTTGCGTTCCCCCAGAAACAGATTCCGAGTCAAGGATTTGAGTACGCAACAGTTTATTTGGGAGGTGAAGGAAATGAGACAGGGGAGGGAAGGCAGAAAATGGAGGGTACGTCATCAAACAAGTTACCTCTGTGGGCCACACGGCCTTAATCCGATTGGGGACATCTAGAGACAACGCAGAACGTGCCTCGCTGTCATCACACCCGACTGTCCTAGGAGTGAGAGTGTAAATTCTCTGTCACTGTCGCTTTCAGCCAACCCTGCAGGACAGAGCAGACTCCAGCCCCAAGAGAAAGTCCTCAGGCAAAAGAGATGAAGCTTCTGGCATTTGTGGGTTCGGTTAGCGCGCACTACAGTGGAAGGCCCTCAGGGATACAGGCAGGATGGGGACAGTGTCCCTACAGCAAGCATCCTGAGAGCCCCTGCCCCCAACCAACTGTGCCGTTCATTCAATTTGTGAATTGAAATCGTATTAGCGTTTCCCCTAGGAGTTATTGATGGATTTATTTTCTTCCTCGGTTTCTTCTTATCCTCCCACTAATGGGGATGATCCTCCGGCCCTAAAAGCCAAAGGAGATGTAACCACCATTACTGGCAAGAAAGCAGTGAGAGGGAGCTACAGAGAACCCGAAATCTGTGATGTGGTCTATTCCTTCGAACAGCAATTCAAGGACATCATCCTTGTACCTAGCAGGAGACACAGAGGGATGATGTCGACATGTACAACCTCCTCCAGAAAGTGAACCTAGGGTTATGCCCTCAACCTGGCTTGGTAACTATAATTCGACAGCGTTCTTTCCCTCTCAAGAAAGCACACTGGAGTGAGAGCACACAAGTGAGTGAGAGTGGTGTTATTTTAGGGATAACCTGGAATGTATTCTAATTTGTTTAAGCCAATAATTTGAGATTTATGTATTTTTATCATTAATGACAAATTTTGTGCATGGCAATGCACGGCTGACAGGGACCTATTCATTGAGAACCACTATTCTGCCCCATCAAAAAGAAATGTGTTTGCTTTCTTTTTGCTTCAAGGGCTGCAAACTCGCTGGAAATGGTTTATTTGCACGCATGGCTAACTTCCCATCAGTTGATCAATAAATCAATCAACAAATATTGATGGAGTGTCTACATTGTGCAAGGCATTGCGGAGATTTATTGTAAATACAAACGTGGCCCCTGCCTCAAAGGAGCTCACAGTCTAATTGGGGGCAAGATCTGTAGATGTGAAAAGGGAACCTATAACGTAAAGCCGCATATAAATGTTGAACGAGTGGTGTACACTCATTGATTGGGCTTGGAAGAAACCAAGGAAGACTTCTTGGAGGAAGAGTGATTTGAGCTGGGCCTTGAAGGATAGGTAGGAATTTCACAAAAAGAGAACAATGGGAGGCATTGCAGGCAAAAGCAGCAGTGCCAAGTTAGGAAACGCCCAAGGCTTGTTCAGAGCCGGTGAGGGAGTCTGCCTGGCCACAGTGGGGCTCATAGGTGGGACAGGCACTGTTCAAGCTTGTTGGACAGCCTGGAATACTGTTGTGTCTCTCTCATTGAAAGACACGCCCAGTCTTCAGTGTTGGAGCTTGGTCACGGCTATGGACTGAATTGTGTCTCTCCAAAATTCATATGTTGAAGCCTTAACCCCCAATGTGACTGTATTTGGAGATAAGGCCTATAAGGAGGTAATTAAGGATAAATGAGGTCATAAAAATGGATCCTAATCTGATAGGATTGGTGGCCTTATAAGAAGAGGACAAAATCCCTCTCTCTCTTTCCTTCTTTCCCTCCCTCTTTCTCCCTCCCTCCCCCTCTCTCCCTCTGTGCATGCACTGAAAAAAGGCCATGTGTGGACACAGCAAGAAGGCAGCCGTCTGCGGGCCTTCACCAGACACCGACCCTGCTGACACCTTGGTCTTGGACTTCCAGCCTCCCGAACTGTGAGGAATACATTTCTGTTGTTTAAGCCACCCAGCTTAATGAAAGACAGGTGCCCCCTCTCTCTACCTAATGAAAGACAGGTGCCCCCTGGTATGTTTATTCACGCTCCAGACAGGTTCCAGCCGGGGTCTGTGGAGTTGGCAAGGGTCCCAGGGCCTCCCTGACTCTGCCCACTCCACTCCACCAGGGTGGCCTGGTGTCTGCCACCCTCTCTGGCACCTACGAGCCTTACGCAGCTGCAGTCCTCTTCACATCGGGGATGGGCTGGAAGTTCAGGCTGGGTTGACCTGCCCCTCACCCCACATCCCTCCCCAGGCCATGCTCCAGGAGGGTTGCCAGATCTAGTGAATAAAACTACAAGACAGCTAGTCGCATTGAAATTTCAGATAAATAACAAATAATTTTGTCACTCTAAGTATATCCCACATAACATTTGGAAATACTTATACTAAAATATTATTCACTGTTTATCTGAAATTCAAATATAACTGAGCATCCTTAATTAATCTGACAGCCTTCTGTGGGAGGGCTTATGACCACGCGTGGCCAATCAGGAGACTCCATGCTCTGGGTCACAGTGGTTGGCTTAGGGCTAGGCGTGTGACCCAAGGTCGGACCCTTCTTTGCAGACACACACTGGGACTTCTGTTGGCGCCTCGACCGAAACCTCCCAAGCCGTCAGGTTGAAGGAAGTCCTCCGGCCATGGGAGGCCTCCCCCAGGGATCCGGCTGTGTGACAACCAAGTTCACGCAGAAGAAGATGGAGCTGAGGGAGAAAAAAAGGATGCCTAAAGACAGTGTTTGATTCAGTGTCACCCCCTTGAACTGCAACTAAAACAGGAAGTGGTTTGAGTTGGGAATTCTTCACTCAAAACTGACTCAGAGTTCCGGTGAGATCTCTGGGGCGAAGTCGTTGCGGGTCCACAGGACCCAAACCTGACTCAGTTCAGAGGGACAGCTGCTCCCGAGACATCCGCATTTAGTCCCTGAGAGAGCAGGGATTCCCTGGCCCAGAGGGCAATGAAAAAGCCCAGCCTGCTCCAGGGTGTGGCCCTGAGGTGCCACCTCTGTGATATGATCGCCATCTCTGCCACGCTCCAGCCCCCTTGCTGTCAGCTGGCAGACGAGCCCTTTGCTTCCCACGCCCCTCACATGGTCTTTTCTGCTTGTCCTCCCCTCACGTCTAGCTCTGATTTCTTTAGACCTTCTTTGCTTTTTAAGTGAGACTCACCAGCCATGTCTTTCTGTTCCCTCCCTTCCTTGTTTTTCGCTCCACGCTCACTTCTAAGAATACAGACTCTCTAAACCACTGAGGGCCTGCTGATTTATTCTGGACACCTCCTGGACCGGGCTAGAAATAATGGAGCTGGAAGGACATGAGGGCTGATCCAATCCAACCCCTTCACCGTCCCTATGTCATAGATGAAGAGACTGACGTTTAGAGTGGTTGAATCACCAAAGGTTTCATCATAAGTTACAGGGAGTTCATAGAATAAGAGGAAAGCCATATCGTTTAGGGGGAAGGTCCCTGGGTTTGGCTTCAAAAAGCCTGTATGTTCATTTGGGCTGTGTCACAAATCCTTTAACTTCTTCATGTCCATTTCTCCAGCTTAAGAATGAGCTGAAAAACCAGTCCTGTTGACCTCATCGTGAATTCCGAGGCCGACAGAATTACAAAATGCCGAATGAATGTCCTAGACAAAGGCTGCACGGTGTTAACGTTATCGGTGTTACTGTTATTTAACGAGGCTAATCCACCAGTGCAGGAAATGAGCACACATCACGAAATTAATTATAGATGTTTTTTTTTAATGACTGTTTATACTGAAAGGAAGGCCTTGTATTTGCTGCACAATTTCAGGATAAGTCGTGTTTTGGAAAAATATTAATATTCAGAGCTGTGTTGATT
>NW_020174707.1:1392180-1403840 GCF_003031525.2 Neophocaena asiaeorientalis asiaeorientalis
CCAGAGCTCACCACTCACCCATGACTTGAGTTTCAGGTTTGGCAAGACTTGTGTTTACTAGATCAGGGCTGAACCACACACGGCCCAGGGCTTACCACCACTGACGTTCACCATGGTTCAGCAAGGGCAGCCTGCCAGCGCGGAGATCAGGGTGTCGTGAGGCTGTGTGGAGAGACTGCCCTGCATCCAATGATCCGATCTCATTCAGTAGCTGCTGGGACCTTTCAGTCAAATTCTGACACTTGGATAGGGACCATGCTGGTGCAAGACAAAGAGTGCATTTCCTGGACCAAAGCAGAGACTCATGAATATTTGAAATGCACTGAAAACCCAGGACAGGCTACGTGGAAGTACCCTACAGGGCACCTACTGTGTGCTCGTGCTTTACAGGGTTAGCTCATCAAATTCCGGCACCAATGCTAGGAAAGATGGAGTATCGTCCCCATTTGGGGGACTGAGGTGCAGAGAGATTAAGCAGCTTGCCCCAGGTCACAGCAGCTAGCACGGGGCAGAGCAAGGATTTAAACTCCAATCTTTCTGTGTCTGGGTGCCACGTACCCACTTGACTAGGCTGCCTGTCCCTTACCCGGCTGCTTGGGGCTGGGAAGGGCCTGGAGAGAAAATCTTGGGCCTTTGCGTGAAGTTGGCTGGTGGCTTCTGTTAGGTCGAGGCTTGCCCAGTGAGTTTCCGATTTCATCACAGATCCTTTTATATGCGGTACTGTTCCAGTCACAGTTGCTGCATTAATCACTCCCAACTTAGTGCCATAATACAGCACCCATTTTATTATGTTCACGGATCTGTGATTCAGAAATTCTGGCCAGGGCTAGCTGGGCGATTCCTCTGCTTCTCGTGGCATCTACTGAGACCACCCTGTGGTGGGTGGGCTGGGTCTGGAGAGTTCTAGATGGCTTCATTCACGTGTCTGGTGCTGTAGTGAGGACAGGCCGTCACCTGGAGCATCTCCCCAGCACGGCATTCTCAGGGTGATCGGACATCTTACGTGCAATCGGTTCCCCACAGCTACTGTCCCAAGAGATCCAGGTGGAAGCTGCACGGCCCTTTCTGACCTAGCTCAGAAGTCACACAGTGTCACACATGCCATACTCTATTGGTTGAAGCAGTCACAAGCCCACTCAGACCCCAAATCTTGATTGGAGAGGTATCAAAGAATTTGGGGACCCTGTTTTAAAATGGCTCCAGGTACCAAGTTCCTCATTCCAGTGAGAAATGGAGTCAAAAAAACTTTGGGTGCTCCCAAAATTGTGGAAATGTACGAGCAATGGAAACTTCAGTATTCAACACTGCAGTCTTGTTCCTACCGATGAATTAATAAAAGGTAGGCTAATAAGAGCTTTTGTTTGTTTGTTTTGAATTTTATGATCAGACGTAGTCATCAGCTGAAGAGCCTATCTGGCTGACCGGCAAAGTCTCATTTGTAATTAGTGAGCCATTTGCATACAACGTGTTTATGACTTTTAAAAACCTTCATTCCACTGTGATCACAGTTGAAACATCGGCTTGGTTAGGGAAGCCTTTTCTTGTAGAAATCGGATGAGATCATGATGTAGTTGAAAGATACTTTGGATATTCTATTGAGCTCCGTAATCCTATGCTATCCTATTTCTCATTCCTTGATGCTCTGTATGAGGTACTGCGCAGGGGACATTTTCTAAACTGAAATCTTGAGATGCGCAAGACCATGTATGGCAGACAGTTCTCCAGTATACTGCCTCTCGGGCCTCCCTGGTGGCACAGTGGTTGAGAGTCCACCTGCCGATGCAGGGGACACGGGTTCGTGCCCCGGTCCGGGAAGATCCCACATGCCGCGGAGCGGCTGGGCCCGTGAGCCATGGCCGCTGATCCTGAGCGTCCGGAGCCTGTGCTCCACGACGGAAGAGGTCACAACAGTGAGAGGCCCGAGTACCGCAAAAAAAAAAAAAAAAAAAAAGTGATGGCTATACAGTATACTGCCTCTCCTTCTCACAGTGATCAAACCCTGATTTTAAGCTAGGCACATGGCCGCCTAGAAGAAAAACTACATTTCCCAGGCTCCTTTGCAGGTAGGTGTGGCCATGTGATTAAAATCAGGCCACTGGACTATGAGTAGAAGTATCATGTGGCAGCTTCCAGGAAACTTCCTGAAGAGACGGTTGATATTTAACCATTTCTCCTTTTAGTCTTCATCTCTTGCTGCCTGGAATGTAGGTATAATGACTGGAGCTCTAGCTACCATAATGGACCATGAGGACAAGGGCTTCACCTTAGGAATGGTGTAATGGTAAGCTGGAAGGTGCCTGGGTTCCTGAGGTCTTCTTAGAAGGGCAGCCATTCCCACGCTGAACTGCCTACCTCTGGACTTTTGCAAATGAGAAAGAAACCTCTATTACATTTAAGCCACTGCAAGTTTGCGTCTCCTTTGCTTTTAGCCAAACCTAATCCTAATTGATACAGTGTCTATCCCTAGCAAGCTCACAATCTAGTGAGGAGACATAATTATGCTCAAAGCAGAATGAAATAAGTGGCTTAATCACAGAGACTTTTGGCCTAAATACAGGATTATGGGGTCACTTCCAATTATGAGAAATGCACTTTTGATGTTGAAATACTGGAATTTCTAGGACATCTACATGGTTTAAGGAGACAGTGTGACAACATGTTTGAATTTAGGGCTAGCCAAGAAACTAGAGAACAATGGTAGCTATATAGCAAATGCCAGAGCTACAAGGGAAATGCTGTGTGAGCCCTAAGAAAGGAGCCAGGGTTTCTGATGAGGAAATCCTACTCAGATCCATGGAAGAAGAAGTAGAAATTTGAACTTGGCCTAGAATTTGGGGTTGGCATTCTAAGCAGACAGACGAGCAAGAGTGAAGGCCAGGCGATGTGAAAAAGTATGGAGAGTTTGTAGAAGGGGCCACGAGGCTGGGTGGGAGACCAAGCTGGAGAGACCTCTTTGGTGAGGAGGACCAGGATTTTTCCCAGCTCTCTCTGCCAGGCCTCGGGCAGCTGTGTGGGCCTGGGACTTTTGGTGTACCGTGCGTGTCAGGGGTTTTAGTAGCCATTCTCCTGTGAAAGTTCCTTTACCAGGGAAGCCCCGGCCTCTTGTAGCTTTTATCCTTTTGAGTTAATTTTTGTGTATGGTGTGAGATAGGGGTCCAACTTTATTCTTTTGCAGGTGGATATCCAATTGCCTTTGCCCCTTTTTCCCACTGTCTGGATCGAACACTGAGGCCCCTGATTCATGGGACAAGCGAGCACCACAGATTTCAAGCGAACAAATAGCAAACATGAACAGAGGCCAGTCCACACTCTCAGCGCCGTTGTTCACTTATTTTGACCTGGGCAGGTTAATTTTAAATGTTGATGATCTCACCCCCAGCTTATTCTGATAAAGCCCCTGCTGAGCATTGAGCCATGGGAAGGAGTTCCTGGAAGCCCAAGTCTCCCTTTAAGTGCCTCTCCCCAGAAATCTTTTCTTTGGAGTTGGTGAGGTTTAGCAGGCATGTGGATTAGCAGTGAAGATTAGCACCGTCCTGCTGAGAAGATGGCCAGTTGCCCAGAGTCTCGGTCCAGAAAGCCTGTGGTAATAATCTGATGTGGGATGAGGACAGGAGACATCATAATGAGATTCTTAAAACCCAGTTTTCAAAGACCGAGGTTGGTTGTTTTTTTTCTTTTCTCAATTTTTAAACAATAAAAATAAATAAAATGTTCTCGTGTATTAAGATGTTAGGGGAGTTGATGCACCAAAATCTGGCTTTCTGAACTCCCTCCCTCCAGGGAAATTTAAAGGGCAAATGGTAAGGATAAGGAGCGAGTAAAGACAACCAGACCATGCCTTGAAATGTTGGTGTAGATCACTCTGGATTTATGTCTTTGATCCATTTTTAGTTAATTTTCATGTATGGTCTGAAGTAGGGAGCCAACTTCATTCTTTTGCATGTGGATATCCAGTTATCCCAGCACCACTTGCTGAAGAGACAATTATTCCCCCATTTAGTGGTCTTGGCACCTTTGTCAAAAACCAACTGACCATAGATGCATGGGTGTATTTCTGGACTCCCAATTCTGTTGATCTGTATGTCTATCCTTATGCCAGTACCATCCTGTTTTGATTGCCATAGTTTTGTAGTAAGTTTTGAAATTGGGAAGTGTGAGTGTGAGTCCCCCAACTTTATTCTTCTTATTCAGGATTATTTGGGCTATTTGGAGTCCCTTGCAATTCCATACGAATTTTAGGATCTGCTTTTTTATTTTTGAAGAAAAGGCCATTGGAATTTTGATAAAGATTGTATTAAGTCTGTACATTGCTTTGGAGAGTGTTGCTATTTTAACACAGTTCAGTCTTCCAATCCATGAACATGGGATGGCTTTTCATTTATTTAGGTCTTCTTTAATTTCTTTCAGCAATGATTTATAGCTATCAGTATACAAGTCTTGTACTGCCTTGATTAAACATATTTCTAAGAATTTTATTCTTTTTGATGCTATTGTAAATGGAATTGTTTTCTTAATTTCATTTGTGGATTGTTCATTGCTTGTATACAGGAATACAACTGATGTTTGTGTGTTGATCTTGTATCCTGCAAGTTTCCTGAATTCACATCAGTTAAAGGACTTTAAAATTATAGAAAAGCCCAATTCAACCTGGCTTGAACCATAAGAGAGATTTATTGGCTCACATAATTAAGAAGTCTAGTGGGCTTCAGGCCAGGCTCTGGCTCCATTTCTCCGTACTTCTCTCAGTTTTATCCTTCTCTAGGAATTAGACCTGTGCTCAGATTGACCTCCCTCACGGTTGCAAGATGGTTGCTAACAGAAACTGGGTCTGCATGCTTCCTCAGTCACATCCAGGGAAAGGGAAGAAAAAACATTTCCTTCCCTCAAAAGTCCTGAGTGTCTCTTTGATATGATCATCACTGCCCCTGTGACAAGAGAGATGGACTTGCTCTGATTGGCTTAGGCCACGGAGGTAGGGATGGTTTCAAACTCACCCAAACTGCATGGTTGCTACACAATGTGGCGGGGCCGGGGGAGGTGGCGGTGGTTACTAAACAAAGGGAGATGGTTCTTAGAGGAAAATCTCAGGGCTGTTAGGAAGGGGGAAAAGACAGTATCTGCCAAACCTATGAAATGTGTATAGTGCCAGGCAGCATTCAAGGAATATTTGTTGAATGAATGAATGAATGAATGAGAAGCTCCACTAGTGTTTTCACTGATACACAGTTCCCTAGGGCTGTGGCAGCCTCTGTTCTGTTGATGGCCAAACTTTCAGTGTCTGGAGACCCCCTACTGAGATCCCAGGCTCTTCTACGGGGAAGAGAGAGCTCTTTCTAGGGGCTCCATAACTTCTCTGATTGCCAAGCAGCAAGACCCTGGTAGAATAGACCTGGAAAACTGAGAACGCCGGGAATCCACATATTCAAAATGAGCAGGGTGGGCCTTGTGGCTTCATGGTGTGACTCTGAAGCCCTCGTCCACAAATTGCTCCCCAGGCCTGGTGCCTGACATTCTGCCATTAGGAACTCACTCCTCCAGTTTAAGAGACTTATTTACCTTCAAATCTTCCCCACTCCCCAAACTGGGGCTTTTGTTTGCGACAAAACATCTTAACCATAGCAACACTGATGTACTCTGAAGAGTATATTCGGCAATAGAGCATAACCTACACCAGAGGAACAGAGTCAAGGATAGGAGTCCCAGGAACCTCAGGTCCTGAATTATGAGAACTTACTTTTCTTCCTAGATATCCAGCTTGAGTTTAGTCTCATCAGCTACAGACTCAGCCTCTTCTCTACTTAATACCAAGCTCCATTGTAGCAGGAGGTATTTTCCAAAGATAGTCACAACAGTAGCTCCTGTCCCACGTGCATTTCTAGATCCTTGCCACTCTTGCATCTGTAGGTGGAGTTTATGACCCTTATCCTTGAACCTGAGTGGGCCTTTGTTACTGCTTCAACAAAACAGAGTGTGGAAGAAGTGAGGCTCTGAGACTTCAGAGGCTAAGTCATAAAAATGTAATGTACTCTTGCCTCACTCTCTTGGGACACTTGCTCTGGGAACCCAGCTACCATGCCGTGAGGAAGCTCTAGCAGCCCATGGAGAAGAACCATGATTCCCAGCCCACAGCCCCAGCTCAGCTTCCAGCCAACACCCAGTTCCAACTTGTCAGTCATGTGAGAGAGCCATCTTGAAAGTCAATCCTTGTGGTAGGGAGCATCTAAGATGGAACCCAGCAGTGGTATTCTTACCCTTGTGTCAACTCCTCCCCCTTAATGTAGACGAGACCGAGTACCTAGCTTCCATCCATCAGAAGCGATAGGATGACACTCCCAAGACTAGATTATAAAAAGACTGGCTTCTGTCTTGGATACTCTCTCACACTCTCTCTTTCTTGCATTTCTTGCCCTGGGGGAAGCCAGCTGCCATGTTTTGAGGCAGTCCTGTAGAAAGACCCATGTGGTGAGAGACTAAGACCTGATGTCAGCCACGTGGGTGAGCTTGGAAGCAGATTCCTCACCAGCCAGGCCTTTGGAAGAGAACCCAAATGCAGCTAGCAGCTTGACTGCAATCTCATGAGGCACCTGAAGCCAGAGGCACCCAGCTAAAGGAGGCACCCGGCTAAACTTCACCCAGATTTTTTTTTTTTTTTTGCGTTACGCGGACCTCTCACTGCTGTGGCCTCTCCCGTTGCGGAGCACAGGCTCTGGACGCGCAGGCTCAGCGGCCATGGCTCACGGGCCCAGCCGCTCCGCGGCATATGGGATCTTCCCGGACCGGGGCACGAACCCGCGTCCCCTGCATCGGCAGGCAGACTCTCGACCACTGCGCCACCAGGGAAGGCCCTCACCCAGATTTTTGACCCACAGAAACCCTGTGAGGTTATGCATGTCTTCTTCTTTTTTAAAAAAATTTATTTATTTTTAATTTATTTCTTTTTGGTGGTGTTGGGTCTTCATTGCTGCACGCGGCTTTCTCTAGTTGCGTCCAGCAGGGGCTACTCTTCATTGAGGTGCGCGGGCTTCTCATTGCAATGGCTTCTCCTGTTGAGGAGCACGTGCTCTAGGTGCTCGGGCTTCAGTAGTTGTGGTTCACGGGCTCTAGAGCGCAGGCTCTGTAGTTGCGGCGCACGGGCTTAGTTGCTCCGCAGCATGTGGGATCTTCCCGGACCAGGCCTCGAACCCGTGTCCCCTGCATTGGCAGGCAGATTCTTAACCACTGCGCCACCTGGGAAGCCCCTGTACATGTCTTCTTAAGCTACTAAATGTTGGGGTAAATTGTTAGGCAGCAAGAGATAACTAATACAGTCCTCTACACCCTAATCAGGTCAGCCCAGCTGGCGCTGCATGGAGGAGAGACAAGGTGTCCCCACTGAGCCCTGCCCAAATTACAGAATTGTGAGTAAAATAAGTGATTGCTGGGTTTTTAACCCACTAGGTTTTAGAGTCGTTCGTTATGAGACTATGGTGAACTTCTTCTCATTGGGAGTTATAGGACAGGTGTCGGGGAAACAAAGCAACAAACAAACCAGGCCTAAACATTCATCTACTGTAGCCTAGTGTATTCGTTTGCTGAGGCTGCCATAACAAGGGCCACAGACTGGGTGGCTTAAACAATAGAAATTTATTGTCTCACTGTTCTAAAATCTAGAAGTCCAAGATCAAGGTGTTGGGGCAAGGTTAGTGTCTTCTGAGGCCTCTCTCTCTGGCTTACAGATGGCTGCCTTCTCCCTGTGTCCTCACGTGGTCTTCCCTCTGTGCCTGTGTGTCCAAATTTCCTCTTCTTATAGGGACACCAGTCATGGTGGATTAGGGCCCATTCTAATGGCTTCATTTGAACTTAATCACCTCTTTTAAGACCCTATCTCCAAATACAGTCACATTCTGAGGTCATAGGGGTTAGGGCTTCAACACAGGAATTTTTGGAGGGCACAATTCAGCCCATGAGACCCAGTCAACCCAGTTCTTTTAGAAGGTCCTCAAAGAACTGATTTTTCAAGAGATAAAATGTGTCCTTCTCTCTTCTTGCTGAAGCATTTCACAATGGGACAATTGTGATAGCCTTCCCAAAGTTCTTTTTTTTTTTTTTTAATTCCTTTGAAAATTCTTTTGCCTTTAGGAGAGCAATACCTAGTAATACCGCTGCTAGTAATTCCTTCTGCCTCTCTCCCCACAGGTTTCTGGGCTTCACTATGGCAGGTCCAGAGCCCTCAGTGGACAGAGGCCCACGGCAGTCACAGAACCTATAGCAAAGTCTCAGGCAGACACACGCCCCTGGTGGATGCAGGCCTGTGGCAGACGCAGGCCCACAGAGGTCACAAAACTTCGAGCAGACACAGGCCTTTGGCAGTCACTCGGCCCAGCGTCCGGGCAAACACCGACTCCAGGGGTAAAACACGGGGCCCACCGTCCTAGTTTCGTGGTGGGTCTAGTGAGGCCAGAGGAACTGATTCCTGGCCTCCACTTAAGCACTTGCCGAGGATTAATGACCACAGGAGGGCTGCTGGCCTGGGGCGAAGCAGAAAGCTGTGACCCTCAGCTCAGCATTAACTCCATCGTTATTAGGCCAGACACTTCTCCCCAGGTTGTTTTCTGTTTTCCTACAAAATGGAGGGTGGGAAAGAGGCAAGTTTTTCCACTGTGGGGCATTATTCTGCTACAGCAGAGCTCTGCTGCTCTGGGCGAGGGACGCTGTGATAAAAACCATGAGGCTGGGGCTTCCCTGGTGGCGCAGTGGTTGAGAGTCCGCCTGCCAATGTGGGGGACACGGGTTCGTGCCCCGGTCCAGGAAGATCCCACACGCCGCGCAGCGGCTGGGCCCGTGAGCCGTGGCTGCTGAGCCTGCGCGTCCGGAGCCTGTGCTCCGCAACGGGAGAGGCCACAACAGTGAGAGGCCCGCGTACCGCAAAAAAAACAAAAACCGTGAGGCTGCTAGTCAACAGAGACTTTTCCTGAACAGAAGCCTTCTCCGAGGTGCTTCTGGTGTGTCCTGTTTCCCTCTAGCCCACCTTTCTACACGTTAGCACGACCATAGGGCAGGCACTGTGCTAGGTACTTATTTTTCTCACGTGGCTTGGATTTACACTGCTTCCAGAAACCCTGCGAAGACCTTCCCCTCCACCCTTGTCCCCACATGACTCAAAGGCCTTGTTCCCACATGACTCAAAGGCCCCTCCAGGTAAACATGCTTTCCTGGAGGTTATGGTACTTTTTCAGTCCGGGCAGGTGAGGTGAAGGAAGGAAGGGCTCTTGGTGGCTTCTTCCCACCTGGGCTGCCTTTGTCACGGGGTGAGAGGTGTGTGTTCAAGGCGCAGAAAGGCGGCCTCCTTCCACTGATTCTCGGCCTGCTTTCCTGGCGAGGTTTGCCCGTCTGCCATCCATGACACGCCCTGCCAAGGAAAACAAAGCCGAGGGTCCAGCAGAGAAGCCACTGGGTACAGAGTAGAAGCCTCTAAATAGCTCTTCAGCTCCAGTCTAAACCTCAGAGATGTGACTCTGGGGTAGGACAAAGGCTGCTGTGGAGCAGAACTGGGACAAATAAGTAACAGTGCAGGGATTCTGTAATTCCACTTAATTGCAGGTTTAGAAGAAAAGTGGCCTTCGTGGGAGACTCTCAGAGTGCCCCGTGGTGGCAAGGCCTCATTTTACGGGGGGGGGGGTCCCCCGAGTCCCCTCCTCACAGGGGGCTGGGCCCCAGCAGCGAGAAGGCCCCTGTCCCAGGAGGGCTGGGTGGCCGGCGGGCCTGCAGGCCTCAGCCCCATCCTGGCTGAGGCTGGAAGATCCTGATTAACATGAAAAGGGGACACCCCAGCTGCTGGCTTTCTGGGCGGCTGAGGGGGAAGGTGATCGTTCTATCACTGTCTTTCTTGGCCAATTAGATGATTCAGCATATTCCCGGCCTCTCTCTTGGCTGAGGTGATTTATAGTGAGCTCTGCGGGACTGACTAGGGTGAGTGACGGGGAACAGGGGCCCATCCTCTGTGTGCATGCGCGCGCGCGCACACTTTACACATCACGTACACAGCACCAGATGGGGGTTGTGTGAGAGCTGAAAACATTTGGAGGCCTCTCACAGCCACTCTGCTGGCTGACAGTTTCTACTGGAGAAATTCTTCTCTCCGGAGAAAATATTTACCTACGGGTATCTCTTCAAGGAAGGAATGAGAAGGAAGGCAGGATTTTAGGGCGTTGTCCACTCAGCTGTTATGAGTTAAGAGCTTCAGGGAAACAGATGAGGAGGTGCTTGCTCTGAGGGAGGTGGGAAGGACTGAGCCGCTTGGCCTCTGGTGTCTAAGCTCGCCTCTGTACTGGCTGCAGCAGCCGGTGGGCCTGATGCCGGGGCGGAGGCTGTGGGCGGACACAATGGGAATGTGTGTATACATTTGGGATGTGCCCAAGATGCACATCTGCAGCGTCATTCAAGCGTTTCTTGTAGACGTTTTGATGGGTTGCTCTGGGTAATTGCTCTAATATGCGGCTCTGTCCATCCTGGGGTGCGGGTACATCTTGTATCTACGGAACCAAGATGGTGAGGGAAGTGGTGTTATGTCTCTTTTTATTTTTAAATAAATTATTTATTTGTTTATTTATTTATTTTTGGCTGCACTGGGTCTTCGTTGCTGCGCGCGGGCTTCCTCTAGTTGCGGCGAGCGGGGGCTACTCTTCGTTACGGTGCGTGGGCTTCTCATTGTAGTGGCTTCTCTTGTTGCGGAGCACGGGCTCTAGGCGTGCGGGCTTCAGTAGTTGTGGCACGCGGGCTCTAGAGCGCAGGCTCAGTAGTTGTGGTGCACGAGCTTAGTTGCTCCGCGTCATGCGGGATCTTCCCAGACCAGGGCTTGAACCCGTGTGCCCTGCATTGGCAGGCGGATTCTTAACCACTGCGCCACGAGGGAAGCCCCTGGTGTTGTGTCTCGAGGGGCAAGGAAGCCGCAGCTTAATCTTCCTGGAGGAGTCAAAGATGGATCAGGATGGGATTTTTGGCCGCTGTGAGGACTGGCTGTTTCCATCTATGTGTCTTTCCCCAAAACAGAGTCTCTAGCTTCTGTAATAAACTCTTCATATCACACATAGAACAGTGACCATCGCCAGCCACCCCCTAAGTCACCCATCGGAAATGTGAGGGTCCTGACCAGCTATCCCCTACCATCCTCACTAGTGTCACCATCCGTCCCATCGACATCCTCTCCCCCCATGCTTATTAAGTACATAGGATGTGCCAACAATTATTCCAAATGCTTTAGAGACCTCATTTATCCCCCAAGACAGTCCTTTGGCAATACTGTTAGCATGCGATGGTTCACTGCAGGTGTCCCTGGGCCACAGGGGGCCTGACGTTTGCTCAAACATTATTCTGGGTGTGTCTGCAAGGGTGTTTCTGGCTGAGGTTAACATTTGAATCTGGAGACTGAGTAAAGCAGATTGCTCTCCCCCGTGTGGGTGGACCTCACCCAATCAGTTGAAGGCCTGACTAGAAGGAGGAGGCTGAGTAAGAGGGAACTTCATCTGCCTGACTGGTGAGCTGGGCCGGTGGTCTTCTCCTGCCCTCAGAGTGGAACTTATACCATCAGCCCTCCTGGGTCTTCAGCTTGCTGACTGCAGGTCTTGGGACTTCTAAGCCTCCATAATCATGTGAGTCAATTCCTCGTAATAAATCTATCTCTC
>NW_020174707.1:1403991-1420140 GCF_003031525.2 Neophocaena asiaeorientalis asiaeorientalis
TGAGGCATGGAGAAGCGAATTCGTTGCACGGGGTCTTACTTAGGAAGTTAGGATTTGCACCCAGGCAGGGTGACTCCAAGGCCCTCCCACCTAAACCACTATCTCTCCTGCCCTCTGGCTCCTCAGCTTCTGCATATTCAAATAAGTCCTCAGGGTGGAGAAGCATGGGTCCCTGGGCCTGGCCAGTAACTTGTGCCCCTTGCCCCATCCAAACCCCCCGGGGCCTCATCATGGAAGGATTAGTGAGAATTCCTGAGGTCTGTCTTGCCGCATCCTGGGTTCTCCAACCGCAGTCACCCTGAGAAGCCAGGCGATGTGGTGAAGCAGGAGGTGAGAGGGGGCTCGTGTCCAGCTAGCCATTGCCTTGTCATGGGGCCTTCCCCCTGTGCCTCTGTTTTGTCAGCTGGGAGAGGGGAGCTGGAGCCTCCCTGATCTCGGTGGCCCCTGAATCCTGAGATCCTGCAGGGCTGCGGCCTTCCGGATGAATCAGTAGGCAGCCCGAAGTGACCACCTCGGCCATTTCTCAGCCCGAGGGCTTGACAGGAAACTGCAGAGCAAGGAACATGGAGGCTGACAGTTCAGAGTCTGCAGCCACCCTCGGCCCTTCACTGGGAGACTTTGGGCAAGTTCGTTAATCTCTCCCAGGCTGTTTCTGTAAAGTGGGGCTGATGCTACCGAGTCCGGGGATGGCAGCCGTGCTCACAGCAGGTGAGGCCGGCACCGCACTAAGATAAGTGGCTGCACTGTGGTCTGTGGTACGTCCTTCCTTTCCTGACTCGATTTATGTCAACATGGCTCATTTTCCCAGCCCGAGGACCCCAGGCGTCACCCGTTTCTCTCCCCTTCCCTTTCGGGAACCTGAGAAAGCCTTGAGAACACGATGGGAGCCGGCTCCTCCCTTCAAGAGTCAAGCTTACTTCCTCTCTTGATTTGCTCCCCCTCTTCCTTGTTTCCTGGCCCTTTTCCCTGATTCCTTTCATTTTCTCAACAAGCAGTTGCTAAGAAGCTCTCTACATGTGCATTTATGCTGTTTCTTTCAAGGTCACGTTTCCACCAGCTTTCCGCATGTGAAGCAAACAGCCTTCCTTCTTCTCAGCCTGGTGTCACGTGGCTGCTTAAAGCAGAGAGGAGGGTGGGGGCCGCCTCTACAAGGCTGTGTGCGTGTAGATGCAGAAACCCACATATGTAGGCTTGTGTGCCTATGTGTGCAGGGATACATGAGTGTATATCTAGGCACCCACATGTATATTTGTGCATGCGTGGACATCCACACGTGTGTATGCGTGAGCACGTGTGGACACTATGTACACGTGTGTGTGTGAGGGCACCCATGTATGCACCAACACCTCAACACGGTTCTCTAGCAGATGCACAAGTGAGTCTGATAAGTTTCTCTTCTCACCCTGCCCCCAAAGTATAAGATTGCCAGTGCAAATCAAGGCGTCTCTACTGGGCTTGAAGGAAGTAAGACGTGCCTGGGTAAGATGAAGTATCCGTTGCAGACAATTCTCTATTCAACTCAAAACCAAACATTTTGAGATGTCGCCTTCTCCCAGCTGGGGAAGAAAATTCTTAAGTCAATCAAAGAAACCAAACAAGGTGGGGAAGACATACTGGGTTCATGGATCAGAGGACTCAACGTGGCAAGGATGCCAATTTCCTCTCAAATCAATCTACATATTTAATACAATTCCAATCAAAACCCCAGCAGGATTTCTTGCAGGTATAGACAAGCTGATTCTAAAATGGGTATGGAAAGGAAAAGGAAATAAAAGAGCCCAAAAATTTTGGAAAAAAAAAAGAAGAAAGTTGGAACAATCATACTACCTGATTTTAAGACTTACTATAGAGCTACAGTAAGACAGTGTAGTATTGGCAGAGGGATAGACACAGATCAACGGAAGAGAATAGAGAGTCCAGTCATAGACCCACCAAAATATGGCCAATCGATTTTTGACAAAGGTACAAAGCTATTCAGTGGAAGGAGGACAGTCTTTTCAACAAATGGTGTAGGAACAAACGGTGTAGGACATCCATAAGCAAAAAAAAGTGAACCTCAACCTAAACCTTACACTTTATACAAAAAGTTACTCAAAATGGATCGCAGGTCTAAAGGTAAAGTGTAAAACTTATAAAACTTTTGGATGAAAATATAGGAGGAAATCTTCATGATCTAGGGTTAGGCAGAGTCCTCACACATGAGACCAAGAGCGTAATCTATAAAAGAAAAATTGACGAATTGGACTTGATCAAAAGTGAACGCTTTTGTTCTGTGAAAGACACTGTTAAGAGAATGAAAAAGCAACCTACAGACTGGAGAAAGTATCTGCAAATCACATGTCCGACAAAAGACTTGTATACCAAACGTGTAAAAGAATTTTCAAGGCTTAACAGTAAGAAGACTAACAGCTTAATTAAAAATGGTCAAGAGACCTGAACACTTCATCAGAGGATAACAGATGGCAAATAAACAGAAAACGGTGTTCAACGTCACTAGCCATGAGGGAAACGATGAGATACACGCTACCTACCTATCAGAGTGGCTAAAATAAAAAAACATCGACCATAGCAAGTGTTGATGAGGCTGTGGAGCAACTGGAACTCTCGTAGGTTGCTGGGAGGAATGTTAAATAGGACAGCCACTCTGGAACGCGGTTTGGCATTTTATTATAAAGTTAAACATACAATTTCCATACGACCCAGCAATCTCATGCCTCAGTTATTTACCCAAGGGAAGTGAAAATCTATGTTCACGCAAAAATCTGTCCATGAATGTCCACAGCAGTTCTATTCATAATCACCCAAAACTGGTAACAACCCAAATATTCATCAGGAAGTGAATGGTTAAACAAATGGTGATATACCCACATGATGGAAAACTATTCAGCCACAAAAATAAGTGGCTTATTGATATACTCAACTTAGATGAATCTTAAAGGCGTTCAGTTGAGTGAAAGAAGCCAGTCTTCAACTGCTTAGATGCTGCATGATTTCATTTGTGTGAGGTTCTGGAAAAGATGACACTATAGTGACAGGGAATGGATCAGTGGTTACAAGACATTAACGGTGGGGGAGAGCTTGGCTACAAAGGGGGGTAGCACAAAAAATTGTTTGGCATGATGGAAATGTTCTATATCCCGATCGCGGTAGTGGTTATGAGAATCTATACACGTGTTAAAATTCACAGAACTGTACACAAACACACAGACACACATACATTGAGGGACGTCCCTTAATGAATTGAACACCCTGTACCATTTATGTACTTGAAGGAGTCACGATTTCTTTCCTCTTTTTTTTTTTTTTTTTTTAACTTAGTGGTTTATTTTTACTTTATTTTTTTTGGCTGAGCGGCATGTGGGATCTTAGTTCTCCGACCAGGGATTGAACCGGTGCTCCCTGCAGTGGAAGCGCGGAGTCCTAAAGACTGGACCGCCAGAAAAGTCCCAAGGGGACCATATCTTTTAATCCTAAGTGGGCCATGTGGTCTCTGGAAGAACCAGCGTACTTATGGACACATCAGAACAGAATGTTTGAAATTGAGACTGACCACAGGACACCCAGGGCCCACGGTGGTCCTGCCCTGACAGTGTCTCTGGCTGGCCAGTTACCCCGCGTGGAAGCTGCATCTGTCCCCTTTGGAACCCTCTTTCTTGCCCTCCCCCCACCTCCTCAGAAAAGGGGATAGCCACGGTGGAAATGCGACTCCTGATAAACAGATAAGCAGACGAGGACTGGCAGAAATTAGGCTCCTCAAAGCAATCAGGCTGAAGATCAAACAGAGATTTAATGAAAATTGAAAATCCAATCCATATTACGTAGCCATTAAAAATGACGTTTACCACGAGTTTGGAATAACATGAAAAATGCTTGTATCACTACGTTGAGAAAGAAAAGAGCAAATTACAGAATTGTGGGTACAGTTGATCACAATTATGTTTTAAAAGACGTATAAGTGGGCTTCCCTGGTGGCGCAGTGGTTGAGAGTCCGCCTGCCGATGCAGGGGACACGGGTTCGTGCCCCGGTCCGGGAAGAGCCCAAGGGGGGGCCCGGGTACCGAAAAAAAAAAAAAAAAAAAAAAGACGTATAAGTAAAAAGACTGGAGCTAAACATACCCTGATGCTGGCAATGACTGACTTTCGGTGGGAAGATGCACCTCCCCCCCACCATTCTGTACTTTATAGATTCCAAATATTTTCTAGAACGACTGCCTACATCTAATTTAAATTAATCTTTAAACTTAGAAAATAGGATGTTGGGACTTTATATTAAAAATACAATTTGGAGCACTAGTGCTATATGAGTAAGTGGTCAGATATTTATTTGGTACTTATCAAGTCCTGAATCCTTTGCACAATTAAACCGTCACTGCCAAGTCCCCAACCCCCTCCTTGGAAAGCCTCTCCAACACACACAATGTCATCGTCTGTGCACTGCATTCGTGACCAAGTGCCTTATCGAATAACTAAGGCAAGCTCAAGGATCTGGCACCAACATCATTGACAAGCCAGCTTCCTTTGGACAATTTCCCCAAGACAGACATCCTCTAATAGACCCACGCCTAGGCCGCAAAGGGCCCCAGTTAAAACTCTGGTCTCTGCCATCAAGTTGCAGGCTCCTTGTGACTCGGGCTCAGCCTCCCTCTATTCTAGCCCAGCCCCCAGAGCTCATCAAACATGTCCCCTTTTGTGTCTGGTGGCCCACTCTCTCATCGGCAGCTTCCCCTGATTGACAGAGCCCACCTGTCAATCACAGGCCCAGCTGAACGGCCTTTGAGGAGTTAATGTGCCTTCCCTGACATGGGCATTCTTCCCCTCGGGGCTAAGACCTCTCCCAGCCTCCCCGCTATGCCCCCGGAGTGTCCTGCAGGCCTCTCACAATGCCTGGCCGCCTTCATTAGCCCTGTGGGCCTCCTGGGCCCCTTCTCTGTGCGAGGTGTCATTCACACTGATCCCCGCCCTCCAAATTCAGTGTTAGGCCACCTGACCCCTGTCAGCAACAATTTCTGTGACACGACTCAGTGTGGGAAAGGCCAGTGACACTTTCTAGACAGATCAGGCCCCACTCGGCCTCCTTTCACCCTGCCCATCTCCTGCTGCCGCGCCCTCATGCGGCGGCCCAGATGGCGACTGGGTAGACTGCTGGGGCCCGCCTGGAGTGCACGTCCTCCTGAGGTCTGCTCTTGAGTCTCAGGTCCCTGGAGAGGAGTCTAGAAAGGACTTTATCATCCCTTGTTAACCGCAAAAGTCGGCACCAGCCAAAGCAGGCATGGGGCTGAATCCGCGGTAGTGGAGGGAAATTCAGCTAAGCCCCAGAAAGAGAGGGAGGGGGGCTCAGAGCCCCTGCTGGGCAACAAGAAAGAGGGGGTAGAGCAGAGCCAAGAGAGTAAAAGCCTCCCGGTCTAACTGGGAAGACAGTTGAAATATACTGTGGTTGAGTGCCCTAAAGGGGGGAGATATAGGCCGTCATGGATTCCAGAAAAGGGACTCGTCCTGAACCAGGTGTTGGGTGATGAGTAGCAGCTGGCTGGGCAAAAGAACAGGGAAGGGTATTCCAGGTGGAGGGAACAGAAGGTGTGAAACCACCCGCTCGAGGGTTCTTCCATTTTCTCCCAGAAGCACCTTCGAGGAGCTAGCCTGGGAACTTGGTACCAGCTCCCCTTTCGTTTTCTACCTAAGATCATTGGTGATGAGCCCACGTGCCCCGTGGGTTTCTGAGCCTGGGGGTCTCGGATATTTTGCAAAAACCTCCCCTACCCCGTTGGATGGTGTCACTATTGCCGAGTAGCAAACCACTCCGAAGCCTGGTGACTTAAAACAAGCATTTTATGCTGATCACGGGTTCGTGGGTCAGGAATTTGGACAGGGACAGTGTGTCTCTGCCCTACGATGACTGGGACCTCAGCTGGGAGATTTAGAGGGCTGGGGTGACACAAACGGCTGGGGGCTGGAATCATCTGGAAGCTCCTTTAGTCACAAGGCTAGCACCTGAGATGACTTGAAGGCTGGGCTCAGAGGGGGCTGCCAAACTGCATGCAACATCTAGGATGCCTCTCGTGTGGCTTGGGGTCTCACAGCATTGCGGATGGGGTCTGAGAGGAAGTGTCCCTGGAGGTGACACGTAGAGAGAGAGGGTCTTGATGGGGAGACCCAGGTGGAAGCTTCATGGCCTCAGCTGACCTCGCCTGGGAGGTCATTCACTTCCGCTGCGTTCTGTTGGTTCCAAGTGAGTCACTGGGCCATGTCAGATTCAAGGGGAAAGGATGTCGATGCCACCTCTGGATGGGAGAGGGGTCAAAGAATTGGCAGGCTTGTTTAAAACCTCCCTGAATGATGCCTATGGGCTAGTTCTGTCCTCTGTCAGACACTGGAGGCTTTTTGTGATGGCAACATTAAAAAAAGACACCCAAGATTTCCTAACAGTGCCATTGAGGGGTTTATTAGGGGCAAAGCCCGGATCGAAGAGTCACACATTATTTGAATGACAGCTTGAACCATGACAGCCATCAGCAGCAAGTTCATTCCAGAGGGAGCTTAATGCACACATCAGCTCGAATAAATGTCTGTTCCATCTGTCGACGGGAACAGCAAATGCAGAGGGTCGTGTACATAGGGAAGGGAGGAAGCGCTTAGAAAAAGGGAAGAAGTAAAGCAGCTATACTCCAATAAAAATTAATTTAAAAAAGAAAGAAAGAAAAAGGGAAGGACAAGAGAGGCATTTCACTAATTAGCAAGATGGGAGAGGTGCGCCCCTTTCGAAGACCCGTTCATAAAAGAGCCGTAGGAGGGGTCAGAAAGCGTTCAGGCTTTCAGGCTTGGGCAGCCACATGGCTTTAGATGGGTCACTTTGGCTTTCTGGTCTCTGTTCCCTCATCTGGAAGGTGAGAAGACCAGATGAAGTTCTGTGAGGTTAGTCTAAGGTTACTCTGGATTTTAACAAAAAGGAACGGCATCCAGTAGGTCAAGGGTAGTGTGGCTAGTACGGGGGCCATCCTTCAGTTCAGAGGGCTTCGCCAAGCCTGCCAGCATGGTCCCGGGTAAGAAATCAGCCAAGCAGAAGCTGGGTCCGTGCCCTCGAAATACTGCATGTTTGAGGCCCCAGGCAGAGCAGACAGAGGCCCCAGGAATCCAGCACCATGGTTTCAGGGTGTGTTTCCTTTGTGAAGAATCCCATTACAGGGCACTGTTGAAATTGACATTAAAAAGAAGAAAAGAGAATTCCTCTGTACCTTCCATGCAGTTTAGGGAGCAAAAACTTGGCAATTATTCTAAGCTGGCAAAAGAGCCATGTGACAGATGATTTTTAAAAATACTGAATGGAGTTCCTTGACACACCCCAGGTGGAATCCGGCCAGAGGTTTCCTCCATGTCTGGATCAGCTCCCTCTTGAGGCTCCCACACAGGATCCTGCAAAGCCAACGGGGACCGCAAGACCAATACACCACTGGCACCTTCTGGAGACCTGAGGAGTCGATGGAGCCATATGCAAAAAGGCTGGCCCCATTCTCCTAGCCTCAGGCTCTGAGTTCCAGGTCAGAACCTGGGAGAAAGGCAGAATCTTGGCTGATGAAAAAGGTCATCACACAAAACGGATAGGAGGAGGGGAGATTTGCTCCCAGCAGGGTGGGGACCAGAAGCCCGCCCACCTGGCATTTCCTAAGGTCCCTCTGCCTCTGCAGATGCCCAGGTTTCCTCCCTGTGGAAGATGATATTTTCTAACAAGAGCTCTCATTCATCCCAAATGCTCTTTTACAGTGTAAGGTGGAGGGGGATCTATGTCCCCTCCTCCTTGAATCTGGTGGCCTGTGACTACAGCTGAAGTGACACTGTCTGACTTCCGAGGCTAGGTCATTAAAGGCCATCGAGTTTCCTCCTGGTTTTCTCTTGGGATTCTGGCTCTTAGAACCCAGGGACCATGCTGTGAGGACACCCAAGACACACGGACAGGCCCACGTGTAGGTGTTCCAGCTGATAGTGCCTGCTGAGGTCCAGGCCAAAAGCCCCCGGATGTATGACTGGGGGAGCCTCCAGGTGATTCCAGGCCCCAACCTTTGAGACAGGCTCAGCCTTCAGGTCTTCCCAATTGAGGCCCCAGCCATTATGAAGCAGAGACAAGCTGCCCCTGTTATACCCTTTCCAATTTCCTGACCCACAGAATTTGTAAGCAAAATAATATGATGTTGTTTTAAGCCAGTAAGTTCAGGGCTATTTGTTACACAGCAGTAGTAACTGATATATCTCGGAACTGGCTGTAAACCAGTATTTCTCAAACTGTAGTCCTTGGACTGCTTACAACAGAATTGTGGCTGGGTGGCAGGGAGATTGCTAAAATTGCAGGTCTTGGCCCCCCAGACCCAGGGAATTGGAATTTCTGGTGAATGGGATCAGAAAATGGATGTTTAAAACAAACACCTCCACGTGATTATTCTTAGGTATATTGGTGTAGACAACACCATTAGTGCCGGGTTAGGGAAACGACCTCGAAAACGATTGTCTTGGTTGTTGTTTGGACTGCAAGTTACAAACCAACTCTAGCTAACTTCAGCTCCGAATGAGACTTTCCTAATAGGGAGGGTGGGAGGGAGGGAGACGCAAGAGGGAAGAGATATGGGAACATATGTATATGTATAACTGATTCACTTTGTTATAAAGCAGAAACTAACACACCATTGTAAAGCAATTATACTCCAATCAAGACGTTAAAAAAAAAAAGACAGCTGACATGTATCCTTTGCCCCCTTTTCTACCTGTCCTCCATTCTGCTGGCTGGAACGTGGACTTGGAAGCTGGAACTGGAGCAGCCATCTTCGACCAAGAGGTGACCTCGGGAATGGAGACCATGCACACTTGAGTGACAAGATAGTAGGAACCCAGATCTCTAAGGACTAGGTGGAACAGGGCCACCTTACCAGTCCTGGGCTTCATTCTTCGGGACTTTTGTGCGTGAAAGAAGGAAACTATCTTGTTTAGGCCACTGTGACTGGTTACTGTTACTTACAATTGAAGGTCACCTTAATTGGTGCACGTAACAAATGCCATGAGAGGAAATCTCTAAATGATTTGGTACCTAGGGCCAAGGGCTGAATGAGGACTGCCAGGGTCCCCTAGAACATGGGTCTAGAACAAGCTGAAGTCAGGTAACCCTCCTAGGCCTCGAAACACACCAGGAAAAGCCGGCTGGGCTTCAAGCTCTTTCCACAACCCATGGGGTTGTTTAAGACATTGCTGACAGGCTGGCTGCTGTTTCCAGGCTCCCCTGAGGAGCTAGATATCATCCATCAAAGCCAACTGGATTCTAGGTGCCCAGGAGAGACTGAGGTCTCCTGGTGGCAGGTGCTAAAGGTCTAGCTTCAAATTTAGGTTTGTGCTGAAGACCTCATTAGGGCTGAACTTTCATCTAATGAGTCTAATATTTGTTTATAATAAAGATACCATTTAATGAGCGCTCCCTACATGCTAGGCAAAGCGGTGAGCACTTAGCACACATGATTTCATTTACTCTCACAGCAAGTCTATACAAAAAAGTTTCTCTTAGCAGCAGCATGAGAAAACAGTCTCAGAGGGGTTACAGGTAATGAGCCCAAGGTCACACAGATAGCAAGCAGAGGAGCTGGAACTTGGACCCAATCTCGGTGATTCCAAAGCTCAGGGGTTAACATTTCAGTGACCTTCCGGAAACCAACTCTCTTCCCTTCCATCTGACTGGAGCCAGTTCTCCAAGCTGGCACACTTCCTCTCCCCAGGGGACAGAAACCTAGGACACTCCCAAAGATCTGGCAACTTCTGCCTGGACGGGGTTCTTTAGCAAGGCCACAGATGAAAGAGAACATGCTGGAACAGGCTCGGGCAAGAGGGCAATGCCTCTGAAAGGGGTTTGTAAGGTTTCGTTGGTCCAGGGCTCAGAGAGGGTTGGAGAGAAAGGATTATTGGCTCAAAGCCACCGCAGCCACCTGTGCAAGGAAGCTGGGTGGGTGTATGTTTGTGTCAAGCATAATAGCGAGCGAATCCAGCCAGGGGTAACTGCTCTGGGGAATTTATCAATCTTGGAAGCATCCCTGCTTTCATGTGAATGATTACTAATTGCTCATTCTAGAAAGCTAGAAGCCCCTCTCTCCTCTCACCTTTACCTTCACCCCACTCCCCACCTCAACTTCCTGGCTTGCAAACCACCAATTAGGAGGCAAGCTGCTAATTAACACTAATTAACAGGGCTACTTAAAGCAAATGCTATTTAAAAAGCCAAGTGTTTATTCCCGAGTTAAATTGGAAAAGTCATGCCAAGTTTACGCGGCTGCCCTGATGTCCTTCCATCTACCACCTTTCTTTCCAGACCCTTCCTCCTCTGGCCACTGCATGTATCACTCTGATGTGTCTCCTGAAGATGGACACCCTGCCTCTCTGGGTGGCTGTCGTCGGCTGCCTTCTCCTGGAATAAATGCTTTTGTGGAAGCAGAGGACCTTGAGGTCAGTCTACTGAGGATGGTGGTGGTGTTGGAAAACCTCACGGGGTCTTCTGAAGGTAGTCTTGGGGGGTCTGGGTCTTGCAGTCCAATCTGGACACCCTCATCCCCAAACCCTACTGTGTCCGTGAGTTTCTATACATCCGAATGAAGTCAAATCAGAGACATCCACGAAATGTTTCTGGCTGTCCAGGCACATGGAAGAATGGCACTTCCTGGCCTGCTGTGGTTGTGTGGAGCCATGTGACCAGTCATGGCCAATGAGTTGTGAGCAGGAGGTGACCCTGCTTTCCTTTGCCACTATGGATGGGAATATTCTAAGTAGCAGCCCATCAACCGGTGTCCTGGAGTGAGGGCAAGAAAAAGCAAGACCCTCAGCCAACCCCAAATGGGCATATTGTGTGTGTGTGTGTGTATGTATGAAAAATGAATCTTTGTTGTGTTAAGTCACTGAGAATTTAGGGGACCATTTACTACTGCACCAGAGCCTAGCACTTACCATAGTGGTCCTTAACCTCTTGGTGTTTTGGGTCCATTTTCCAGTTTGGGAATTCTTATTAACATACTCGAAGGGATTAGGAATCTCACAGGACACTAAACAGGTCTACCGTGGACACGAGTAACTCCCTACTTCAGTTTTTCAATGTCTTTACGGGCACCCACAGCTATGACTCTTCAGCTCTGCACCCTTGGCATTAGTCAGTGCTCACCCATTGCAGATAATCACCGTTTCCTCAGAGCTGGCTTGCCACACGCCACACCTCCTTCTCATGCTTCCAACCGCAATGCCTGACCTGCTTAGAACCGTGTTCTGTCTGACATGGCGCCGGGAGAGTTTCATTCTCCAGCGTTACTCACCTGTAACGTGGGAACACACCTCTTCCCCCAGGCAACAGTGGCTACCCAGTACACTTCCAAGCAAGCGATCCCAGAGATCACAGGAAAGAAAGGCTCCCGAACCAAGATAGAGAGCTCAAATCACACAGGATTGTGAAGCCGTTGAAAATACAGTGAGACACAAAGAGAGGTGCGGCAGATTCAAACACTTAGGACAGGGTACCAGCATCCTGCATCCTGCATCCTGGGGCGGGCAATGCTTTGTCTTTCTCTGCTGCCTCCGCCTTCCCCGCTGACGGTGTGGGTATGAAACCACAGTTGAGGTTTGAGGTGCACAGAAGTCTGGAATGTGCCTGGGGCCAGTGTCGCACTCATGCTCAATTGGAGAGATGCAGAGACGGCATGCCCGGCCATGGCTGCCCGTCTCCAATTAGCCCCGGGGAGCAGCCACGGTTATTTGCATTTCTTGGACACGTGGGGCCAGAATGAGTGTTACCAAAGGGTGGCTGAATACTGAGTGCCTCATATGCCTCATGTATATTTAGTTTATTATGAATATTTAGTGCCTCAGGTGCCTTAAATATATTTAGCGCCTCATGAATATTTCGTGTCTCTTGTATATTTAGTGCTTCATGAATATTAGGAATCTCTTGCCCCTTCCACCTCTTTTTATCTCTGTTCACCTATCTGCTCTACGTCATCTGCCTAACATCTATCCCTGGTTACGAACTTACTTATCAGTGACATTTTATCCAGCCCGCTTGTTCACTTGTCTTCCGTGGCAGACTTGGATATTCTCAAACAGTACGGCCAAAACACATTACGTCAGTTGTAGCTAGAGCTAAATTGTCTGTCTTGGTCAGAATTTTCTTCTATGACGTCTACGGGGTGCTTCAGCCCACCGCCCAGGCACTTTCGAGGCGTATCTACACAACCAGCCAGCAAGGTTGGCCTTCTTACGCTTACTTTCCATATGGGGACTTTGAAACACAGAGAGGTTTAGAAACTTTCCAGAGGCCACACAGCTCATAAGAAGCACAGTCAGAACTTGAACTCAGATCCATTGAATGTTCTCTGACATCATGTTTTGGGGCTTTCGTCTCCACAGGGAGCTGGGTGATGTTCTGCATCAGCTTGATGCTTCCCATCTTATGGCCTCCACAGCTTCTACTAGGGTCCAAGCTGCTAGCACCCCTTCACCGGGCTACTGCCATACCCAACTCAGCCTCCCCTCCCCCTCCCACTAACCCAATCTATACACGGTTTCCAGAAAACAACACACATCTGATTACATCACATCCTCACTTAAACTCTCCAATGGCTTCCCTTTGTTTTCCAAGTAAAGATCCATGACCTATAACTTACTACAAGGTCAGCATGGTCCGGCCTCTGCTGACCATCCCAGCCTCTCTCTCACACTGTCCCCCTCACTGTCTTCTGGCCACACACCGATCCCCTATCAGTTCTCAAATACGCCATGTTACCTCCCATCACAGGACATTTGCACATGCTGTGCTTTCTGTCTGCAGTGCTTTCCCCTTCCTTCTTCATCTAGTTAATGCCCACTTGTCCTGATATCTCAGCTTGCATGCCCCTTCCTCCAAGAAATTCCCCTGACGCCTCTAGTCTAGGTCACTTTCCTAGTGTACAAATTCCTTCCCTGCAGAGGACTGGTGTCAGTTTACCATTATATTTGCATTGGTGTAATTATTTACTAGCCTCTTCCGTGACCTGCAAGTGCTCTGAGATCAGTGACATTAGGCCTTTGCTCCCCACTGTATCTCTAGGGCCCTCTCTATAGGTATTTGTTGTTGTCAATACAGATTATTTTCCTGGGGAAGTTGCCAGAGCCCCTGCCTCAGCTCATCCTCAGCTAGTAGCCCCTCTCTCATGAGGGAGAGGACTACCCCTTTGCCTTACCTGGAATCAGAATTGATGGCCATCTGTGTAGTGTGACCTCAAGTGTTCTCAGAAGTACCCTCCCTCCCATTACTCTGCTGAAAAGTTCCATGACAGAATCATGCCTTTGGGATGGAGTCTTCTGTGAAAATACAAATCCCTCTGAGAGAAATTTCACATAAAGCCGTAGGACCTACTGACCTACTGTGTGCCAGAGACTATACCAGGCACTTACCGCCCATAATTCATGTTAGTTATCTCTTGCTGTGTAACAAATTACCTCCAAACTTAGAGGCCTAAAACGGCACACATTCATTATCTCACAGATTCTGTGGGTCAGGAACCCAGGTGTGGCCTAACCGGGTGCCTCTGGCCCAGGGTCTCTTGTGAGGTTGCAGTTAAGGTATCAACCAGAGCCAGAGGCTCTCCTGGGTGGTGGTTTGGGCGGGGAGGGGGGGTGTCTACTTCCCAGCTCACCCACGTGGCTGGTGCCAGCCTCGGGTCTTCACTGGCTATTGGCTGGAGATATCAGTTCCACACCACCAAAGGCAGCTCACAACATGGCAGCCGGCTTCCCTCAGAGTGACTGAGCAAAAGAGAGGGTGGGCAAGATGGAAGCCAAGTCTTTCCATAGCCTAATCCCAGAAGTGACGTCTCATCATTTCTGCCATATTCTATTTCTATTCGTTAAAACTGAGTCAACAGGTCTAACCGACACTCAAGGGGAAGGGATTACACAGGGGCGTGAATACCAGGAGATGGAGGTCGTGGGAGCCATTGGAGAGGCTGCCTACCATACATTAGTTCTCATTCTCCCAGCAGCCTTATAAGGGACTTTTGCCTTCATTTCAAAGGGGAAAAAGCTGGTTCAGAGAGGGTAAGTGTGATGGTTAGATTTTACGTGTCAACTTGGCTAGGCTATGGTGCTCAGTTGTTTGGCCAAACCCCAGTGTAGATGTTGCTGTGAAGGTATTTTGTAGACATTATTAACATTTCCAATCAGTTGACTGTAAGTAAAGGAAGTTACCCTTGATAATGTGGGTGAGCCTCATCCAATCAGTTGAAGACTTTAAGAGCAAAACCAGTTTTATATATATATATATATATATATATATATATACAATGGAATATTACTCAGCCGTAAAAAAGAATGAAATAATGCTATTTGCAGCAACATGGATGGACCTAGAGATGATCATACTAAGTGAAGTAAGTCAGCTGGAGAAAGACAAATATCATAGGATACCACTTATATGTGGAATCTAAAAAAAAAGTGATACAAATGAACTTATTTGTAAAACAGAAACAGACTCACAAACATAGAAAACAAACTTATGGTTACCAAAAGGAAAAGGGGGGGATACATTGGGAATTCCTACTGGTACAATAAGTTTTCCCAAGTCATATCGTTGGTAAGGGGCAAAGCAAGGAGGTGGAGAAAGAAGTTGAGAGCATAAAACAGTCATTCAATCAACAAATATTTACTGAGTAATGTGACAGATCATGTTTTCCAAAGATGGCCACCACAGCATATCCCAACCCTTATGCTCTTCTTATAATGTGATGTGGGAACTTCTCCCATGAAGAGGTGGGCTCTATGTTCTCTTCCATTGAATCTGGGTGGGTGTGGAACTACACAGAAGTGACCCTGTTTGATTTCTGAACCTTTGTCTTAAAAGGTGACACCACTTTTGCCTACCCCTCTTGAGATGTTCACACTTGGAATTTGGCAGCCATGCTGTGAGGCAGCCCACGCTACCCCACGAGGAGAGAGCCGCTGCTGAGGCCATGTGTAGGTAAGGTGTTCTGGCTGACAGTCCAGCTGGGGGTTCCAGCCAGCATCCAGCATCCACCACCATATAGGTGAGTGTACAAGCCTTCAGACGGTTTCAGCACCAGCCTTTGAGTCTTCCCAAGAGAGATTCCAGCCATTCTAGAGTGGAGACGAGCTGCCCCTGCTATGCATTGTCTGAATTCATGACCCAAAGAAACCTTGAAGGGTTAAAAAAAAAAAAAGATTGCTGTTGTTTTAAGTCGCTAAGTTTAAAGGTGATCTGTTACACAGCCATAGATAACTGGACCAGGCCCTGTTGGAGGCCCAAGGGATACACTGGTGAGTAAGATGGAGCTGCTCCAATGAAGCAGCTCAGCTTTGTGTTAGGCAGCTCGGGCTGCTATAACAAAATACCACCGACTGGAAGCTTAAACAACAGATATTTAGTTCTCACAGTTCTGGAGCCTGAGAAGTCCAAGATCAAGGTTACAGCCAATTCAGTTCCTGGTGAGGACTCTCTTCCTGGCTTGCAGATGGCTGTCTTCTTGCTGTGTCTTCACATGGCAAAGAGAAAGAGAGAGATCCCTCTGGTGTCCCTTATTATAAGGGTACTAATCCCATCGTGAGGTCCCACTTTCATGACCTAATCACCTCCCAAAGGCCCCACCTCCAAATACAATCACATTGGATGTTAGGGCTTCAACGTGTGAATTTTGGGTGGACACAAACATTCAGTCCACGGCAAGTGTACATGCCAAATGAGGGAGACAGTCCATAATCACATAAACAAACAGGTAAATAACCTATCAATGCCACTGAGAAAATAAAACAGGGCCATGTGTTCTGGAGGTACTGCTCAAGCTAGAGTGGTGAGAGAAGTCTTCTCGGAGGCGGTGCCATGTGGGTCGAGATGTGAATGATGGGGAGAGGCAGATGAGCAAAGAAGAGGGGAAAGGCATTCCCAAGTGAAGGGACAGCAAATTCAAGGCTCAAAAACAAGGCCAAACTTGAATGGGGCTCTTTGAAGGATGTCAGCAGCTGGGAGGTGGCAGAGGGCAAGGGGTCCGGTGGTGGTAGGTCCCACTGCCTGAGGCAGGGATAGAAGACTTCATTGGTTGAGAATAAAGTGCCAGGACTCTTTCATGTGTCCCCTCACAGCCAACCTGTGGGTGGGCGGGT
>NW_020174707.1:1420268-1429108 GCF_003031525.2 Neophocaena asiaeorientalis asiaeorientalis
GCATCAGAGTTGGTCCAGCCCTGCCCAAAGCCTGCCCTGTGCCGGCTGACCTCCACTCTGGGGTGGGAGTGGCAGAGGGATGCTCGCGAATATCAATGGACTCTTTCTCCTTTCAGTAAGCTCAGCAGAACCCTGGCCTTTGTCTGGGGCCCCTGCTCCCCGGGGAGATCTCATAAAGGGCCTCGAGCAGCAGGCCAGAGCTAAGGATGGGGCAGTCCGGGCTGTCCTCACAATGGCAGGGTGAGGAGGTTAAAGCCTGGTGTCAGCTGCTCAGAATCTTGTCCCCGGGGCTTTTCCTGCTTTTGTCGTTTCTGGTCATAGGCTTGTGATATTTGATGGGGGCCTCTCTGCAGGTAACTACAGAACTGGGGAAGGGGGCAGCAAGGCTGGCCTTGGCCAAGGCTGCAATGGACTGGTGAGCTGCACCGGGGCTGGGACACAGGGGAGGGATCTGAAGCCCCCGACTGCACAGTCTCTGGGCTTTCAGACTCCCAGCTCCATGGGCTCCATGGGACTCATAAATTTGTATCTCGCATCCCCAATATCTCAGGCAGGGAACCCGCGACTGCCTCATGTTGTGGACGATTCTTGTTCAGCAAGTGTGGTGGGGTTTTGGGGGAAGGAGCTCGCCATGGGAAGACACTGCTGGGGGACTGAGGCGGCTTCACACCTGGACTCTCCAGGAATGGTGAGTGAATGCACTAAAACTGCACATCCCCGTCAACGGGGATATATATATATATAAAACTAATATGTATTATATCATATATATGTTATATATTATAAAATATATAAATAATATGCTTTATTCTTTATAAATTAAAATATGAATATTTCTAGATTTATTTCTATATTTATATTCTATACACTATAAAATTCTATACAGTATAAATATATAATATATAAATATATACAATGTAAATATATTTCTATATTTTATGTTAAATATAGAAATTTAAATATTTATATAGTATATATAAAATTATAAATATATGATTATATAATCATATCTTTTTATATATTCTTTATATACAAAAGAATATATAAAGACTTCAATAACACGAGTGAATCTTACAGACATCATTCTGCGTGAAAGAAGCCAGAGAGAGATGCTGTGGGATTCCGTTTATAATAAGTTCACAGGCAGGCAAAACCGATCTATAATCAGAATAGCTAGAAGTCAGAATAGTGGTTCCTTATGGGGGCATCGATGGGGCGGGGCATGAGGGAACCTTCTGGGGCAGGTGCTGGAATTGTTCTAAATCTTGATCTAGGCAATGGTTACGTATGTCTCTACACACATATAAATTCATTGAGCCGATCATCTAGGATCTGTGCACTCTACCATATACATGTTACACTTCAAGAAAAAAAAAAATTGAAAGTTAGAAATGACCTGTCCAATGGGAGCTCTGCTACCTGCCCCCGCCCCCAACACGCACCCTGCTGCTGAGAGGAAAGTGCTGAGTGCTAATTAGCCCAGGGGCTGTTGTAGGGACTCTTCAGGGAGCCAGGTTCCAGCTGTACTGAGGATTTCAAGCCTCATTCTCCAAAGGAGCCTTTGGCTGGCACCTGGTCCCTCAGTTCAGTTCTGTTCCTGTCCACAGCACTTGGGCTGCAGCGGGTGGCGTGGGGAGGCTGCCCTTGAGCACAGCAGCCGGAAAGCCCTTGGCCCAATTACTAAGCCTCCTCTCAGTACCTCAACTCACATAGGCAGGGGCCAGGGGCCTAGGCTGTCTTCGTGGTGCCACCTTTGCTGGTGTTTTCTCCATCACTTCCTCCCCGCAGCAGAAAGCTGGCTGTGGCTACATGACCACAGCCTTCCCCTGGGAGCTCCTCACTTTGCTAGTTTGGCTTCCTGAATACCAGTACCTATACTTTGCTGTTTTGATTGAATATCTGGAGTTTCTCCGGCCTGGCCGTCCCATTTTGAATTACCTTCCCTTCCATGTAATCTGCCCACCGCAGACACAAGTCCACAAACAAATGCCTCTCCAGAAGGGACTCCAGGCTGACCTGTTCCTGAGTAGTCTGGGGGAGGTCCTCAGTGCTGCTTTGCATCTTGAAGCCAACGGGAAGTGAAGTACTGAAAACTGAAGGCATATGGGTGAATGACTCACTCGGCAAATGACCTTTCCCACTGGCCCTGCAAGCTAGGGCAGGACTAGGAAGCAGGGAACTTTGTCCAACCCACCTGACATTTGCAAGGGCCACGGATACCAGCGCTCCAGCATCCTTGAGAGGGATGACGGAGATAGGTGGTCTTCCTCAAATGTCTCCTCAAAATTGACCATCTCACCCCTGTAAACTCACCAGTGTGGGATTCCGTGCAAATCTAGAAGTATTGATCATGAGATACCTAAGAAATACGAGACACAGTTCCTGGTGCTGGAGCGCCTCAACATTTATTGAACGAGAAAAACGGATAGATGACTTCCAATGAGCCATGGAATGATTGAGCACACTCACGTACCTCCACTGTCTCTCCCAAAGCCCCCGCTAAAATGACAGTGATGGGATTTTTAAAGAAGGATCTAAATCCATAAGGACAAAAAAATGAGAGAAGAAAATTACAGCCCTTGAAAGACGTCATCACATTTGGGAAGCCAGCAGGCAAATGGACGAAAGGTAATTGACTCAGCGGACCAGAGAATGCTGGAAGCCAACGGCCTGTGGTGGGTAGAAGCTTCAGGAAGCAAGCTGATTCGGGCAGCAGAACCCGGGAAAGTCTGAGGAAATGGAGGTGCCAGGTACTGCAGAAGGTACAGATAGGCTGAAAACAGGGTTGTTTGCACGTCTGTTGAAGGAGCAGTGATGTCTCACTGCTAGGTCACCTCATGCCCATCCCCCACTCCACGAGAGCCTGAGGTTCCCTCTTTGGAGAGACTGAACAGGAAGGACTCTAGACTCAGGACCCCATGCTCAGTTGACTGCAAGGGTGCTCTACTGAAAGCAGGAGGTGCTGTACTGGAAACAGTTAATAAATGATTATTGTCATCTTAAGCCACTAGGTTTGGGGGCAATTCGTTATGCAGTAGTAGATAGCTAATAAAGAAAATAAACGATGAATCCGCAAAGTAAACAATGAATCTAGGATTTAGAAAACTGGAGATCCTAAATATTGGAGAGGGGCGAAATGAATTCTCACTTGGATGCTGAGGGGAGATCCCAGGGGTGTCGCTGAGCAGCAGAGGTAGAGCGGAAGCCAAGCCAACCATTGTAGGAGCATGCAGGATCCTGGGACAGGGTCTCAAAGAAAAAACACCAAGAAGCTGAGGAGTTTATTTGAATGCATCCAGAAACTAAACAAACAAAAAGGGGGTAAGAGATAAATATTAACTCTAAAGACAACAAAAGTTTGTACAGTGAAGGACATGTATTCCAAGCATACTACATGACATGGCAGGGAGTACATTTCCATACTTATAGACACTGAATATTGATTTAACAAAAAAAAAGTGATATAATGTTATTAGGATAATAGGGGCAAGAGACAGTCTAGGGATGAGGAGAGGGGAGTTAAATTTGATTTTCAAGTAAAACACCAATGGTGGATTTGTTTTCTAGGGCTGCCAATAACGTACCACAAATTGAGTGGCTTAAACAACAGAAATGTATCGTCTCGCGGTTCTGGAGGCTAGAAGTCCGAGATCGAGGTGTCGGCAGGGCCGCGCTCCCTGTGAAGGCTCTAGGGAAGGATCTGTTTAAGGTCTCTTTCAGCTTCCGATAGTTCCTTGGCTTGTGGCAGCATAACTCCAATCTCCACACAGTGTTCTCCTTATGTGCATGTCTGTGTCCAAACTTCCCCTCTTTAGAAGGACGCCAGTCATGTTGGATTAGGGTCCACCCTAATGACCTCATCTTAACTTGATCATCTGCAAAGACCCTATTTCCAAATAAGGTCACATTCACAGGTACTGGGGGTTAGTACTTCAGCATCTTTTGGAGGGGACACAATTCAACCCATAAGAGATGGTAATGTCTAAGGTTAACGTATCAAGAAATAACGGTATAAGCAGGATATTTAGAAATAGGAAGGTAAATATGAAGACAGATTAGAGAGTGGAAAGTGGTTCCTTGTGGGTGGCAGAAATTGAGGTCGAGCCAATGAGGGCTGCTGCTTTTTCTTTTTTTTTCTTTTTTTTTTTTTTTTTGCGGTACGCGGGCCTCTCACTGTTGTGGCCTCTCCCGTTGCGGAGCACAGGCTCCGGACGCGCAGGCTCAGCGGCCATGGCTCACGGGCCCAGCCGCTCCGCGGCACGTGGGATCCTCCCGGACGGGGGCACAAACCCGCGTCCCCTGCATCGGCAGGCGGACTCTCAACCACTGCGCCACCAGGGAAGCCCTGCTGCTTTTTCTTTATGAGCCTGGAAGGACTGCCTGACTATTGAAAACATGCACATTTCTCACCCACCTCAATTATCACACTTAGCACGTGTCATTGCAATATGATTACTCATCTGTGGTCCGCACAGGACCATAAATTCCTGCAGGCTGATAACAATCATAGCCAACATTTATAGAATGCTTACTGTGTGCCCCCACGCCCCACAATATTCTAAGCAGCTCACAGCGGCCCTGTGAAGAGGTATTGTTATTACCCACCATTTCAGATGGCAGAACTGAGGCACAGAGAAGTTAAGTAATTTATCTAAGGTCACACAGTTAACTTGAAGAGCCTGGATTAGAAAGGCAACACTACTTCTATTTCGGATTCCTTTTGGCATTCCCCATATTGCTGAGTATGGAGGCACACGACCGTAGGTACACGATATCTGTTAGAGGTAGGAAGAAGGGGGTGAAGGGGCCTCTTTGTCTACTTATCTTTTTTTTTTTTTTGTCTGCTTATCTTTGATGAATGTGTGGTTGTCCTTTCTCCCAGGCCAGCCAAGTCTCATTACGTCAGCACTCCGTGCTCTCCTCTTAGGGAAGGTGTCTGCCCTCATGCCCTCCCATCTGGGTCGCCATATTCTTTTTCATCTAGTCCATCCCACTCCATGACTGCAGCTGATTGGGCTAGAAAGGGCCCCTGACCCCAGACCAGCCAATCAGAGGCTGCTCTGGGAGCCAGAGTGTGGCGTGGTCTGGTGAGGAGACAACTTGGTCAGTCCAGTTCTTCCTCCTGGGAAATGTTTCACTTAGCTGCACAGAGAATCCAAGCCACTCAGCCATGGACAGAAGGCGGCATCAGTCTTTTCAGGGTTGGTTAAGTTGTGAGAAGCAGAGAATGACTGATGGAGGGAGAACAGAGAGAAGCAGGACCGAGTCACAACCCCAGGAGAGCCATAGAGAAGATGCCTAGGGCTCCCTCAGTGCCCTCAGGCTGTCCAATTTTTGACCTCATGTTGCCTCACAAGCACCCCCCCGTTTTTTTGAGATGCTTGAGTCTCCTCCAATCTTGTAAACAACCCCCATTGTCTGTGATGGCCTGTGTCTTACATCTGGGCATTTCTCCCTCCCAGATGTTTTCCTCAACATATCTTCCTCTAGTTCACTCTTCTTACCTTTTTATTGCCCTCCCTCCCCCTCTAGTGCTCTGGCTAACCAGACATTACATTTTTACCGTGCATTGTTTTTAATAAAGTCATGGACTGTCAGCCCTGTGAGGCACCTTTTAGATCAGTGCTATCCAATAGAACTTTCTACGATGATGGAAGTGTTCCATATGTGTGCTGTCCAAGACAGCAGCCACCAGACACACGTTGCTATTAAGCACTTGTAATGTGGCCGGTGTGACTGAGGAGCTAAATTTTTTAATCTATTTCATTTTAATCAGTTTAAATTTAAATAGCCCCACGTGACTAATGGCTACTGAGTTGGACAGTACAGTCGTTCCATCTTCTGATCCATTACCTCTTTTTACAGATGAGTCTCTTCTTCTTGTGAGTGTAAGAGCCGTATTCCAGTGGCTGCCTCCTCAAGTCACCCCCCAGCTATAGGACACGGCAGCACAGGACTGGGGTGACGGGCCCCCGCTGAAAGTCAAGCGGTCGCATCCTCGGAACAGCAGGCCCAGGTAGACCCTCCGAGGCTCTCCATGCAAGGGCCTGTGTGTAGCGGGGGTTGAGAGACAAGTCAGGTGACTGGGCTGAAGGAGGATGTCATAACCTCAAGTTTAGGGCCACCTCTTTGATTTGGGGGACTTCCTCAGAGGTGGTCGATGTGTTAGCCCCTGGGACAGAAATGAGCTAGGTGATTTCCGAAACGGCTTTAGCTGGACTACGTGGCCCAGATGTGGCCACGTGACTTTGCTCTGGCCAATGGCAGGTGAGCAGAAAAGATGGACGCCACATCCAGACCTGGCCCATAGAAATCGCCCGTGTGCTCTTTCCCCTTCCACACCTTGGTACAGATGAGTCCAGCAGAGCTACAAGATGGAAGGAGCCTGGGTCCCTGAATCACTCCTGGAGAGGAGAGCCTCCTTTCCTTCAGGAATACCCATTTTGGACTTTATTTCAGTGATAATCTTCCGTTGTGGTAAGCCATTACACCTTGGGGGTGTATCTGTTGCAGCAGCCAGCATTTCCCTGACTGTTACACCCCCAGGAAACAGACTTCCTCCTGAACGGGTCCTTATGTTGTGGATGGTGGGGACTGGGGTCGCTTTGGCAGTGCAGTGAGGGTGATGTGGTCTTGTCAGTTGCCACCTGAGATCTCGGACCGCAGTGATGCTCGGCGCCTGTGCTGAGCTCAGAACTGACTGAGTCTGGGCGGGGCCTTCCTGATCCACGCAGCCTACCCTCTGTGTAGCCGTGGGCTGATAGACTCATGCTCCCCTTGCTCTCCTAGGTCTCTGAATGGAGGGTCTCTAACTGATGCCCATAAGGGAATGGAACCCTTCTGGGAGTGCAGAGGCCTGCAGAACAACCTCTCTGAGGAGCTGACAGCCCTCACCCTCCGCGTGGATAATACACGGACCATGTGAGGCTTCCCTCCTCCAGGGTCCGCAGGCTGGACCAGTGGGTCTCAGTGTGAGGGACAGGGAGCCCCTTAGCGCCCAAGAGCTCATGTGACTCATCCTAATGTGAGCAGCAAGGAGAAAGTCAAAGAAATTGGAGTCACGATTTAAGTGAGGTCTACGGTGGGTATTTCTTGGCATAGGACGGAGGAGCCTGGCCAAAATTCCCTGCCCAAACTTCCCAGCTCTGAGAGTCACGGATGAAGGGCAGAGACTTTCCGCCTCGTTAACCAAACTAGGGAATACAAGAGGAAGATCAGGCTTGGGAGGGGAACGGTTGAGACCATTTTGGAGCGCACAAAGTTTGAGGGGTCAGTGGGGTGCCCACATAGATGCTTCTAGCAGCTGCATGGGAACGGGGACCTGAGGGGGCCGGATCAAGGAGCAAACTTGTGTCTGGAGACAGGTGATGATGGAAACCACGGTGAGGAAGGGGACTGTCGAGAGAGCTAAATGCAGGGCGGGAGGAGAAGAGACGTGGGAGAAAGGGGTGTCAGAGGAGCCACGGTGGGAGAGTGTGAGGGAGGAAGGAGAGGACAGCCAGGTGGGGCAGCGAGAGGACAGGAGGGCAAGGGGCCTGGAAAGGCCATCGCATCTGGTGACACGAGCTCATTGGCGGCCCGCGAGAGCGAAAGTTAAACCCAGAAGGACACTCACTGGTTGGCAAGGGGAAGCCAGGTGGAGATTTAAAATTTATGGCGGAGAGTCTGCAAAAAGGATAAATCGCCCCATCGGGACTGGGAGCTAATTGTATCACGTGGTGTGCCTGGGGCAGGGATGGTCTAGCGGCACAAAATACAAGCCCACTTGCACAAGCTTCAGTGAAAAGGGAGAATTTATGGGAAGAATATGAGGCTATCTCCAAGATCCAGGGACAGGAAGTGCATCCGGTCTCTGGGGGCAGGAACCGGCCACTGGGGAGCCAGCAGGAACCTGGGCAGCTCCATCCTCTCCTTTCTCTATCTCTGCTGCTCTGAGGTCTCTGACCTCTGCTTTCCTCCTGGACGGCTTCTCTCTTCTCTCTCAGCTTTTTCTGTTGCTCTGTGCACACAGTGGAAAATGGCTGCCTCAGGTGGCCCTCCTGGTCTGTTCACTTCCTTCTCCTCTCGGCTCACACTGTGCCTGGCGCAAGGCTTTCAAGCAGCCAACAAAAACTTCCTAGAACCGCCAAGGTGTCCCAAGGCCCTGGGAGAGCACCTGATTGGTCCAGTTGGGTCACGTGTCCATCCCTTATCCAATCAGCTGTAGCCAAGGGAGGGTCTTGTGCCCCTGGCCCCTCAGTGGGGGCTGGGGAGCAGCATCTTTGGGAAGGCGGCTCAGGCAGATTCTCGAAGAGGAGAATACGGTGGCTGTCATACTCTGATGTTCCAGACAGGCTGCAGGTCCCTGAGCCACCTGGAACAGAGAGAGACTCCTGAAGTCAGGCTCCACTTTAATGATGGTCAATAAACATGGAGGCCGTGAGGGATGGGGCGTATGCACCCACAGACAAGTAGCAAATGCGACTTTCCTGTGCTTCCTTTTTCCCCTCCATCCCACACACACCCAAGCCCAGGGATACAACCCAAAGAGCTCATCAGGGCCTCTCGTGACATCCAGATTTCCCCAGGCTCAGCTCTCATCTTCTTGGTTTCCTTCCACTACAGCCTGAGATGAGAAGAGCTAACTCGGAGGGGGCTGCAGGAGAGGGGGGCGCAGTACTTGCCCTGCTTGGAATGGCCCTGACTCCACAGTACTGGGTCAGGCAGAGTCTCAACGGGAAGCAGTTGGGATAGTTTTGACGAGTATTTACATACAAAGGGACCGTCCACAAAGATGTGTGTGCTGGGGAACCACAGGGATAGCACAGGAAGCAGAAGCTGTTAGCAGTGGAGGTTTTTTT
>NW_020174707.1:1429147-1454300 GCF_003031525.2 Neophocaena asiaeorientalis asiaeorientalis
TGAGTAGAGAAGGCCACCTTAAAATGAGCAGGGACCTTCAGTGGAAGGGTCAGTCAGCCCAAGCAGATTTCACAGGGAGGAAGTTGGGGAATAAACCTTCACCTCATTCTCCTCCTGCCCTCTGAGTTCTTGACGGGGCCTCGCTGTTGGCTGGAACTGGCCAACGGAAAGCCACTGGGGGGGCATCAGTTCGCATCAGCGAACTCAGGTTGGAATCATGAGCTGGGTAGTGGGTTGGGTGCTGGTGACAAAAACGAAGGAGCAGAGTGGCTTGCCCTGGAGGAGCCCACAGTGTAGCGCGTGAGCCATGCAGAAGCAACATCTTTCATTAACCCCCAAGCCCAGCCATGACTGGCAGATGCAGATGGCTCACAGGCTCAAGAGCGCAGGCTCAGTAGTTGTGGCGCACGGGCTTAGTTGCTCCGCGGCATGTGGGATCTTCCTGGACCAGGGCTGGAACCCGTGTCCCCTGCATTGGCAGGCAGATTCGTAACCACTGCGCCACCAGGGAAGTCCTACATGCAGTACTTGAAAGTTGACCAAGTGGTTTATGTGCATTGTCTCATCAGATCCCCTCAACAATCCTGTAAGGTACACTGTATTATCTTTCCAGTTTTACAGACCAGGCTCAGAGAGGTTAGGTGACTTGCCCAAGGTCACCCAGAGGGTATTGGTGGAATCACAGCTAGGACTTCAAGTCCATTTCTACTGTCATTTGTACCCTGCCATCCACGGTCAGAAGGCCTCTCAGGCCTGTTCCTAGCTGGGCACGCTGTCCAGAATTGGGAACTTTGACTTTCAAGAGGCTAAACAGCTGAGCGGGAACCAGAGCAAACAGGAGCCAGAAATGGCACCGAGGAACTCTGTGGAACACAGGGCCCCCTTGTTTTCTGCTGCCACCTCCTGGGTTATCAATACCCTTCCATCTGTTCTTCTCTGCTTCAATTCCAAGCAGAATGGGGGTGGGGGGTGGGGGAACGCCCATGAAGATTTTTAAACAGAATTCACTTAAAAAAGAAGGGAAATTCTGACACATGCTACAACATGGATGAAGCTTGAAGACACGCTAAGTAAAATAAGCCAATCACAGAAGGACAAGTATTCTAGGATTCCATCGTTTGAGTAGTCAAATTCATAGACGGAAAGCAGAATGGTAGTCGCCAGGGGCTCGATGGGGAGGGGAGAATGGGGAGTTAGTGTTTAATGGGGATGGAGTTTCAGTTTTGCAAGATGAAAAAGTTCTGAAGAGGGATGGTGGTGATGGTTGTACAGCAACAAGTGGACTAAATGCCACTGGACATTCAAAATTGGTTAAAATGGTAGATTTTTTGTTATGCATACTTTACACAATTTTTAAAAATTGAATTTGATAAACATTTAATGAGCCTCTACTATGTGCTCTGCATTAGGAATTCAAAACCAGAAAGCATCAGCCTTACCTGTGAAGCCTTCTCCAAGGAAGAAGTCTCCGCCAGGTTTGCCAGAGACTGAGACGGAATCGAGGTTGGGCAGGAAGTGGAGGGGCTGGGGACACACAGAACACTCCAAACAGAGAAATAGCACGAGGGAAAATATAGAGGTGTGAAATAGCATGCTTTAAGCCTCCTCTCCTTTCTTCGTTGGGATGTAACTAAACTTGCGTCCCCCTCCCCCCTTTTTGTTTTACTTTTTACTATTAAAAAAGAATCTTTTAAAATTGAAGTATAGTTGATTTACAACGTTGTGTTAGTTTCAGGTGTACAGCACAGTGATTCAGTTATATAGATATAAAACTGCATCCCCTAATTCTACACCGATCGGTCTATGAAAGCGCTTCTCAAACCATCTCTGGTGAAAAACGTGTGTGTGTGTGTGTTTAATTTCCAGTCCCTCACAAACTGATATTTGCGGCCCTACTATGTACGATGATTATGGAGCTTATGCCACATGTCACTCACCGTGGAAGTTTGAACCCACCTATTTCCTGTTCAACAAGAGTCCACTGATCACCCGCTTGGATGTCGCAGCAAGGTCAAGTTGCCTTCAGGCTTCCAGAATGGTTACTCTCAATTTCTGTGCTTTTTTTTATTGTGGACAAGCACTGGTCCACGGACCACACTTTGAGTAGCACGGGTTTATAAGATGGCGAATCCCTTAAAGGGAGGAACCATTTCTTTATATTTTATGCATTCTTTGGATTTGTAGCAGGCCACCCAAAAGATGCCCTCTCCTTTTCCAGAAAGGGATGCCTACCTATTAGTTTTCCCTGTGTTTTGAATTTGGAAAGTTCTGCCAGTATTAAATACTATTATTATTACTAGCTTTGCGCCCACTATAGTGGATGTCATTTAATTAGAACTGCATAATAGGCAAATCTGCCTTAATAGGCTGGGATGTGGCTAAGAAAACATTTCGCGTCTGTGTCTGCATTCTCTGTTCTGTGGCCATCACATCATGTTCTCTGGCAATGGGTCATTTTGGAGACCTTGGGCAGGGTTCAGGGCAGGTTATTTGGCTACTGATTAACACTTAATTAGCACCTTTTTCATGTAGCACAGCAGTGACTTTGTAAATTTAAAAATTTCAGGGGACCACTTAATGTGGAATTAAAGTACAAGTGCAATATTTAAGACGCATGAAATTGTTTTACGCATTACGGCATTAACTAGCTCTTAATTTATGCAGTGCATGCCAGCGAAGGGCAATTAAAGTGTAGCAGGGAAAAAAATTATAGATCTCTGCGTTGTCCTGTCTTTTCCTCTAACGATGCTTTTGAAGGCTTTTGCTACGTTCGTATCTCAACTCCTATTCTAGATTTAGGAGTAAATGGTAAGTTCTGAGACCTGTTTGCCCCACAGGAATTGGCATGATCTTTAAGCTGAAGCTACCTCTAACCATGATGTTCCTCTAGGGCCCAGAAATCCACTGTGGCCTCAGTGATTGGTCCAGGGATAGGCACATAACCCCACTATAGCCTTTGGGATGTCAGGAGACGTTTGCTGGAGTTTATGGGAAAGTGAGGCTAACAGTGTCTTCCTTCGTAGTTGCTGGAAAGAGTGGTTCTCCTTTCCCAGGTCAGTGTGGTGTGAGGATGTGAGGCTGGGAACAGTGGCAGCCATCTTGTAAGCACTCTGGAGCTGCAGGGGGAGTCATTGTTTGGAATTTGGCCATAAATCCAACACCATGGGAGGCCATATGGCAAGATGAAGGGAGACCCAATCCTGGAAGAAGCTGTGGCCTCTCCCGTTGCGGAGCACAGGCTCCGGACGCGCAGGCTCAGCGGCCATGGCTCACGGGCCCAGCCGCTCCGCGGCATGTGGGATCTTCCCGGACCGGGGCACGAACCCGCGTCCCCTGCATCGGCAGGCGTACTCTCAACCGCTGCACCGCCAGGGAAGCCCTGACGTCTGGACTTTTGAATTATATTGGAACCTATAAATATACTGCATATTCCCACCTCCCTGCCTTTATTCCTGCTGCTCCCTTTGACTAGAATGCTCTTTCCTTCCTTCTCCATCCTTCAAGTCCAAGTCCTAATGCCACACGTCTAAGAAGCCTTCCTCGAGCTGAACCATGCTCAGGATGGCCAGAACCATGCCCCCCTCCTCCAGGATGCTAATGCCCCTCGCTTGAAATTCTCCTTCTGCAAGGAGCACACACTGCCCTGAAAAGCGTGAAGCTGCAAATGTGACTCTCCATCTCCCTTGAGAGGACCTAAGCTCTTTCTTCCGCCCCCAGCATTAGTGTTGCACCTGGCACACTGAGTCCGCAGAGTGCTGCAAACCCGTTCCTAGAAAGGAATGTTAGTGCGTAGTCGGAAGAGGAGAGAGTGCGTACGAGCATATGCTCTTCTTAGCTAGAGCCAGTAGGAGAAGAAGAAAACCTGGGTAAATGCTGCAGCTGGGTGGATTCCTGGGCCACTGCAGCTGCTGAGAGCCGGCAAGGACTTGCGATATGAAGGAGGAGTCAGTTACGAGCCAGTCAGAATATTTGTCTGTCCCTCTGTTGGTAACTTACACAGACGGATACAGTCTCCAAGTACAAAGTCGAGGGCTAGGAAAGTAAAAGTTTCCCCGTCACCTCCTCCTTCCCATACTCTATGTCCTCTTAGCAGACGGGGAGCTGAGCTGCTCTGATCCTCCTCCAGCCACTCGGAGTCTGGTCAGGTGACAGCCTCACCGTCCAGCTAGCGCTACAGCGTTGGTGGTGGCTCCAGCCGACGTCTGAGCAAGCTGGTGGCACTTGCGGCTGGCCATTAACGCCAAATGGGGCTCCTCTAATGGGCTCCCTTTGCTGGGAGCTGTTCAGATCTGCACTGGCGCCTGCCGGCTCCCCTGCCCAATCCTGCTTCCACCCTGCTCCTTTCAGGGCTGTTTCCCCAATAAACCCTTGACACTCCTGAGTCCATCTTACACCTGTTTCCCAAAGAACCCTCCCCAGAGGTAAAAACTGCTGACTCTTAGGGGTGTATTCTTCCAGCCATTTTTTCCCTATTCATTTATGTACTTGTGTGTACGTATACCACCTAAAGATTTGTTATAATTCATTTTGTTTTTACATAAATGGGATCGTACTGTGTATGTGGACTATTCTACAATTTAAAACAATGTAGCACGTCTTCATAAACAGTAGACATCAGTGCACGTAGGTATGTCTTTTTCTTTGCTGTATACTATTCCACAGTACGGCGAGCCCATTGTTACTTAACCATTCTTATACTGATGGATATTTGGGTTTTCTAGCTTCTCTTATTAATAATGCTGCTAGGAGCGTGCTATGAGCGGATTTCAAATAATAATAGCAATAAACTGAACACTATTCCAGACAGTTTATAAACCTGTATTAACCAAGCCTTTTTTGTGTTCTGATGCTTTGACATCTGGGGCTTTTGCTGACCCTGGAGGGACTGCCCCTCCCAGGATTTGCCAGTTCCTAGAGATAGTAAACAAACAACTTGTCTGAGTGTACCTTTCAAATGCAAACCAACCAATCCAGCACCTGCATCCCTCACCCTGTCTGACTCTCACACTCCAGGCCACTATCCCCCTGCCCTGATCAGACAGCTAGGGACAGCCCCAGTGCCCTGGAGCCCACTGAGATTATTCCAACTAGCCAATCCTAAACCTGCTTACCCTGCCTTGCCTGTTCCTTTTCACAGAAACCACGATAAAGGCTCTTGCCCGCCAGTTCCCGTTCTCCCTCTGCTTCCCGGCCAACCCCAGTGCTTCCCCGTGTGCCCCTCCCCCCGTGGCCTAGCCTGCCCCCTCCTCTTGGGATTTGTAAGTATAACCAATTATCTTCTCTATGGCCGTCATCTCCTGCTCTGTTGGCATCACCAGGCCTGAATAACAATAAAACCTATGGGGCCTCCGAAACAGGAGGACCTCTCATTGGCAAGGTGGAACAAACATTTTCTTTTTCTCCCGAAGGTTCCAGAATGCTTTCACTTGTGAACCCTTTCTGGGCGAATGGAAGTGCTAAATGTGCTGGGTTACTTAGGGCAGACACAGAAAAGAACTTCCTGCTGAAGGCCTCAGGAATTTACCACTCACCAGGGCACGGCTCCACCCCTCGCTAAAGGAGGCCACGAGGTTCGCCCCTCCCCCGCAGGTCCCTGCAGACAGCTGAGGTCATCCTCACCTGAGAAGGGAGGAGGGGAGGGATTACCGCCCTCTCCGTTGCCCTGGGGCTCTGGGCCCGGTGACGCGAGGCGTCCTGGCGGAGGCTGGCCCATGTTCGCAGCTGCCTGCCGGGAGCCGGAGCCTGTCAGCTCGAGCGGCAGCGAGGGAAGACGTTTCTGACACAAAAGCCCAGGGGAATCCGCGGAGGAGCTGGGCTGTCATTACTTATTAACAATGGGCCTGATCCCCAGCCGGGCAGGCCCGGGGAAATAGCCTGTGGGGAGGCCGGCCTCCCCGCTACGAGGTGAATTAACACTTTCAGGGCAGGAGTGAGCTGTTCGGGGGGAGGGGGTCAATTGTCACATTTTTGCATGTAAGAGGGGCCATCCTTTACATACGAGGGGCGCGCTCGTCCTCATCTTCCCCTCCCCCTCTCGGTGTCCTCATTCTTCTCTTCCGTTCTCTTGCCCCCTATGGTTTTAAGCCGGCAAACCCACAGGATGTGGGAGACTGCGCTCCTAGGGAAAAGGGAGATTTGAGCCTGCACGCAGCCAGAAACCTGGGGTTAACGTCCTGAGAGAGGGCCCGCGGAGGCCGGGAGAGGCAGCTGGAGCTGGCAGCTCCTGGTTGCAGACCAGGAAAGGTCAGCAAACTAGCTGGTCGTTAAAGCTGGTTATTGCCTATTTTCTCCCCCCGAGGGGTCCTGGGCTCCGGTGCCAGCACGCTCTGTCCCGGCTCCGCGATCTCAGGCGGGCAGAGCCACCCACCCGTGGTGTTGCAGGTCGGGTTTCCTGGGGAAGCAGATGCCGAGACGGAGATTAGCATGCGGGACATTTTGTTAGCATTCTAGGATCAGCACCTGGAGAAGGGAGGGGCTGGAAGCCGAAGCCAGCAAAGGAGGAAACTGAACTACAACGGTAGCCCGACGGAAGCCTCGGCTGACCCCACAGGGAGCTCCGGAGCTGGGGTGACCCTTCGGAGTGGTTCGGAACTGGGCTGGAGGGGTGAGCCTCCGGAGGCTGGCGTGGGCTGCTCCAGAAGCCGGCATGGCCCCGGGCAGGGCGGTTTCTTCAGCCTTGGGGAAGGGCTGACAGCTGAAGTCAGGCTGCAGGCAGACCTCCAGCAGCCGAGGGTGTAAGTCCTTCCTTCCGGAAGAGGGAACACAGCCGCTACCATCACCCTGCCTCCCCCGGAGGACGGCTGAACTGAGGTTTCGCCAAATCGCAACGGGGGCATTCCTCAGGATTCCTGCCTCCGCACAGAGGCCAGCCTGGCCTCCTTTCCTGCTGCATCTCCTCCCACCTCTCCTCCCATGACTCTTTTCTTCCCTCTTCTCCGCAGGGGCTATTCCAGAGGTTTTCAAAATTTTAAAGGCCGTCCAATCCGGTGGGCCAGCGGAACTGCCCTAATTGAGGCCGAAGGTCAGGGAGCCCCTCCCTCTGGCCACCGTTGTCTTGCTATAAAACACTCTAATCTGTAAAAAGCTGGCTGGCTGAACCCAGAGCATTTTTTTCCTTTCTAATTGGGCGGTTCCAAACTTCACCACAGGGGGTGCTAAATTGTCACGGGCTCTTTTATCTGTGTCAACAGGAGCAGGAAACGTACAGTTGTTATGTGTCTGTAATGTAAATTCCGTGTCCGGATGTATGTATCTGTTCGGTTTCATCTACTTTAGGAGAAGGTAGTCGGCCTAATTGGGGACACGCATTTAGGAATAGTCGGCCATTTTATCACGAGTCCACGCTCCAGAGCCCCCCAAGACCTGAGCTTCAATCAGCACCAGAGCTCTTGTTCATTAGTATAAAGGGCCTTAGAAACGAGTTCCCACTGGCGGAAGCAGCTCGAGGCGGGGGGATTGGTCAGGAACAGGAGCGGTGCTTCAGCTCTTGCAGGTGCAGACCGGGAAAATCTGGTGTGCTCCGTGGTTGGTTCTCGTAGGAACGGCACCATGGGCTTGATTCTTAAGTGGTCCTGCGTGCATCTAGCGGCTGATGTGGTGGATTGTGCGTGCCTGGAGTCGGACTAGAAGGTTAGAGAATCCCGCTGCAAGACTTTCCTTGCATTTGCCTCAGGCAAACTTTCCTGAGAGGCGGCTGCTGGAGCTTTTAAAGGATGGAGGGCTGGAACGTCACGGAATTCACAGAACCAGTTATATGGCTGCTTTGCGTAGCTTGTTCAGAACTTGGCCTGAAGACTTCCTTTCACAATATCCTGGTGGCATGGTGTGGAGAGAGGCCCTACTCCCTCGCCCACCTCGAAAAAGGTACAGAGACTTACCAGAAAGAACCTAATGGGGTTTTTTGCAAGACCAAACTGGCTTAGGTCAATTAGCGCCAGCCTAAAACTCCACCCCAGATACTCTATAAAACCTTAATCAGCTGTGAATTTCCACCTTCTCACATCAATAACCACTGTACCTCCATATTTTCTCACGGTATGTATAATAGGGGTCTAATCCTTGCGTCCTCTGTCATAAGTTGTAAGGACTATATATATTGTGTTCCTAAACCCTGCCGAAAGAGGTTGGATTCACAAATTGGAGACTTATGTCTTGGGGTTGGGGGGAGGTTAAAAAAAAAAATCAGTGCTCAGAAGTGTCCGCAGCAGGGAGGCCCCTGGTGTTCCTTATCAGCAGAAGCGTTTATTAAGGGCCGGTGTGCACCGGGACCACGAACTGCACTGCCACGTGTCTCCACGTTTCTAGCTCAGATGAAGCTTGACTAGGAGCAGTGTCCATCCACACATGGATCCTGCACACAGTCTGATAATCAGTGCACAACTCAGGTGAGGAGATTAGATTAGATCATTAGATCTGACGGCTCGGAATGCTGGTTGCCTGCTGAGGAAGGGAACCAGGGCTGTGATTTACGTCCTCAACTTGGGTTAAATCTTCTCTCCCTACAGCCTGGTCCTGAGGGGTGGAGAGTCAAAGTCACCAGGAAACAGAGGGTTCTCAGCCAGCGCTATTGTGCTCACCTGTATCAGGTAAGCCTCAATGCTCAAGACCTTAGAGCACAACTTTGGTTCTGAGTGTCTTTCCGTCCCTTTAGTGGACAAAGCGTTTTCACTGTCAATATCTGGTAGGACCTTTACAGCTGCTGAAAATGTGAGGGTTGCAGGGCAGACAGCTGCATCTCCTTGAGCTCATCAGTAGCTACCTCCCTCGTTGCTTGCTGATGGAAGTCCAGATTTTTCCTGATATTGGATGGCAGTGTGTTCATGGAAGGCAATCTTAACCCCAGATGATTCATAATTACCCTAAGCCAATCATGGTACAAACATTACTTCTTTTTTTTCTTTTTTAAGAAAATTCTAGTTGATTTACAATGTTGTATTAGTTTCAGGTGTCCAGCACAGTGCTTCAGTTATACGTATATATCTATTCTTTTTCAGATTCTTTTCCATTATATGTTATTACAGGCTATTGAATACAGCCCCCTGTGCTATACAGTAGGTCCTTGTTTATCTATTGTATATATAGTAGTGTGTATATATCAATCCTAAGCTCCTAATTTATCCTAATTTATCCCTTCCCCCCTTCCCCTTTGGCAACCATAAATTTGTTTTCTATGGGTCTATTTCTGTTTCGTAAATAAGTTCATTTGTGTCATTTTTTTTAGATTCCACATATAAGTGATATAATGATATTTGTCGTTCTCTGTCTGGTTTACTTAGTATGATAATCTCTGGGTCCATCTATGTTGCTGCAAATGGCATTATTGCGTTCTTTTTTATGGCTGAGTAATATTCCATTGTGTATATACGCCACGTCTTCTTTATCCATTCATGTGTCGATGGACACTTAAGTTGCTTCCATGTCTCGGCTATTGTACATAGTGCTGCTATGCATATTGAGGTGCATGTATCTTTTCGAATTAGCATTTTCGTCTTTCCCGGATATATGCTCAGGAGTGGGATTGCTGGATCATATATGGTAACTCTGGTTTTTTTGCAAACATTACTTCGTGATGATTTAGTTTAGGGATGTCCCTGTCCGGGCCAATAGAGCTTAACAGGGATTCTGGTGGGGGGGTTTCTCAGAAGTATTTTTCTCCTCGAAAGAAGAGAAATGCTTATGGAGATTGCTGCCACCATCACCCATCCACGTTCTACAGCTTTCAGATGCTGTTGTAAGGATATGAGCTATTGGAGCAGCAGCAGCCATTTTGTGACTGTGAGGGGATGATGGAACAGAAAGGTAGAAAGAGCCTGGCTCCTTGATGACCTCTTTGGCCATCAAACCCAAGACCACCTGCCTCTGAGCTTCCTGTCATATGCAAGATTAATATACCCTTATTGTTTAAAATGCTTTTTATTGGCTACACTGCTGAGAGCGTCCTAATGGGTACGATCCCCATTCAATAGTTTAAAAAGTTAGGCGAGGGCTTCCCTGGTGGCGCAGTGGTTGAGAGTCTGCCTGCCGATGCAGGGGACGCGGGTTCGAAAGGGTTCCAATTTCATCCAGGGTACTCTTCTCTACCTCTGAACTCTACAGAGTCTTAGGGAACCCCGGGGTCCTCCTCAAGGCCAAGGGTGCCGATGATTAGGCTCTGTGCCCCTGTCTCTCTTCCTACGCCCAAATCAGAGCAGCATGGCTTTTATCTGATTTATCTTATTGGCCTCTCACTAACATTCTGTTTGAAACAAAAGACTATGAGGCTTAAACTTACTTCAAAACCACTGTCCCACCCCTTACCGTTTACAACAGCGGCGAGCTCTTTACACCGCCAGAGTGGAAATTGTAAAGAAAGTGTCTTTTCTAAGAGGAAATGTGGGGAAGGGGGGATATCTTAGCTCCCAGGTTTAAGCCCAGAGATCCTAGCAAACCGCTCACTCACATGCTTGCACGTACAAGCCACAGACGCACACACAAATGCACTTCTGAAGCACGTGCATGCAGACGCACTATTCACTTGACTTTTCATCCTCTTAGGCGCTCTGGAGTTGTAAGGCAGAATGAGACGCAGTGAGGCTAGCACAGGTGCTGGGGTTTACGGAAGCCCCCGGAAGGCCAAGCGTGAGCAGAGAGCTCCTGCCTTGGTTCTGGAAACTGCAGCAGGCGAGGCCACACTTGTCATCTCGTCTTGTCCTTGGCTGTTCCAGACTCCAGGGCCACCTCCATTCTCGAGACCCAGCTTGTCTTGACTTCTACCACCTGCTCTCAAGGTGCCCAGACTTGGATCTGGGCACTTCGATCTGATCGGGTGGGCTCCGCGCCACACCACATGGGCCCACCAGCCCCGCTCGGGCTGGACAGAGTTCTCAGGCAGGATGCTTCATATTTTTCTGGGGTGCCGATTCCTGATCCAATCAGTGGTAACAGGGTAACAGAGTTAAATGACACAAAACACAGGTAGCAGCTTATGCAAAAGGAACCTGGCTCTCCTTAAAATGGGGTTATGAGCATTGCAAGTGCCTGACATTTTCTCAGCACCGGTGCAGCCTCCCGAGAACAACTGGGAACTGCCTTCCTCCCCTCTCTCAACTCCTCTATGCGCCCCCTCCTTCCCTTCCCTTCCTTCGTTCCTTCATTCAGGAAACATTTCTTCATTGCCTACTGTTCCCGTTATCTATTGCTGTGTAATAGACAATCCCCAAACTTAGTGGCTTCCAAAGGAAACCATTTTATTATATCTCACAACTCAGAATTCAGGCAGGGCTCGGCTGGGCAATTCTTTTTTTTATTTTTAATAAATAAATTTATTTATTGGCTGCATTGGGTCTTCGTCGCTGCGCGCGGGCTTTCTCTAGTTGCGGCGAGTGGGGGCTACTCTTCCTTGTGGTGCGCGGGCTTCTCGTTGCGGTGGCTTCTCTTGCTGCGGAGCACAGGCTTCTCGTTGCGGTGGCTTCTCTTGCTGCGGAGCACGGGCTCTAGGCATGTGGGCTGCAGTAGTTGTGGCACACGGGCTCAGTAGTTGTGGCTCGCGGGCTCTAGAGTGCAGGCTCAGTAGTTGTGGCGCACGGGTTTAGTTGCTCCATGGTATGTGGGATCTTCCCGGACCGGGGCTCGAACCCGTGTCCCCTGCATTGGCAGGCGGATTCTTAACCACTGCGCCACCAGGGAAGTCCCTGGGCTATTCTTTTTCTCCTCCTGGCATCGCTGTGATCACTCAGTGGTATTCGCTGGCTGCTTGGCTGGTCAGGAAGGTCAAGGTGGACCATGACGAGTGCCTGGGCAGGAAAGCCTAGAACGTTTGGGTCACTGGGCTGCACTCCTTCTTTATGCCACTCCGGACCCTCCAGTAGGTGAGTGTGACTTTGTACGTGGTGACTGTAAGAGTGAGCGCTGCAAGAGACAGGAATTGGAAGGTGCCGATCTCTTGACGCCTGGGCACCAAAATGGGCACAGCATCCCTTCTGCCGTACTCTATTCGTCAAAGAAGTCACAAAGGGGCTTCCCTGGTGGCACAGTGGTTGAGAGTCCGCCTGCCGGTGCAGGGGACCTGGGGTCGTGCCCCGGTCCGGGAGGATCCCACACACCGCGGAGCGGCTGGGCCCGTGAGCCATGGCCGCTAAGCCTGCGCGTCCAGAGCCTGTGCTCCGCAACGGGAGAGGCCACAGAAGTGACAGGCCCGCATACCACACACACGCACAAAAAACGAAGTCACAAAGGCCACCCAGATTGAAAGGGGGTGCAACAAGAGCCTAGTCTCTGTCCTATCTGTGGGAGGAGTGTGAAAGCATGGGTGGCCAGCTTGAATCTGTCACCTCTCCTATCTGCTGGGAATCGTGAGAGATGCTGTTAAGTAAAAGAGCGAATAACATGACTACTGCTATTTCGTTCCCTTTTTCCTTCCTCTGGGTTAAGTCCAGATCTGGGGGTAGACTTTCCCATTTCCCCAAGTTACTCGAGAAATTCTGCTTGACATCGTAGTGGGGATGAGTGCAGCAGGGAGATGAGAGACAGAATCTGGGCAGCGCAGGGCTACTCTTAGGAGGTCACGTGGGCTGGGGTGTGAGATCCAGGAGAGAAGACACTGCAGCTGAGATGACCGTGGCGAGGAAGGGCGTGCGGGGGTAGGGTGGCAAAGAGGAAGGCGCTGTGGCGATCCTCGGGAAGGGAGGACCTTGACGTCTGAATCTGAGTTCCTTCTAAAAGCAGAGCCTGAAAATGAAGACTTGGGTGCAGGGAGTTCCTTTGGGAAGTGACCCCCAGGAAGCACGGTGAGGGGGAGGGGAAGGAAACCAGTGAAGGGTGAGCTGAGGGGCAGGTGGGCTTCTGGGGCTCAATCGTGCTGGAGCCCCCGGGAGACTCTGCAGGAGCCACTCCAGAGTTGTCGACTGAAGAGCAGCGAAGCTGCGCTATGTATACACCAGATTCCTTCCGTCGTTGATCAAGGGTTGATCCTAGTGTCTTAAGCTTCCAGTACTTTTGCCCCACTCTGCACTGGTGACCATGCCAGGATAGTCACTGTGTCCAGGAGCTGCCTGTTGGTGGCCTCCAGGGTGGCTATGAAGGTCTGCCGAGATGGTTTATGATGAGAATTCCTAGTCCCTTTGCGTGGGACATGGACAGGGCCTCTGCCTCACACGCCTCCAGGGGGCGCCCGTCACATTGTCTTTCATGTGAAGGGTGCCTCCCTGGATGTGCCCTGTAACCCCCCCTCCTCCACCTTCCCACGAATTCATCATTACAACCCACAAGGCCCACGAATGCTTTGGGGGCCAGCAGATTCTCTCTGAGGTACGTAACGAATGCCAAGTCCTAAGTCAGGGTCGGCCCTGGGCCAAAACAAAGACGCTGATGGGGACAAGTAGTGCATGCGGTTACCCCGTACTGGTCTCCGTGCGGCACAGAGTCCAGGAAGAAGGGGAAGGAAGCACCTTCACAAACACCAGGCCAACCTCTGGGACCCCTTTTCATGTTTTCCAGTGCTTAAGAAACACATGGAGTACTTAATCCACTGAGGGCAGACCAAGTTAGCAGGTTCATTCACCCTTTGGGGAGAAAGTGACTTGACCCCTCTGAGTTTCTGTCTCCCCATCTAGAGTCATCTCTGAGGCCCCTTAATACCCTAGCAGGCTGTGATCTGTGATTCTACGGGGAAGGAGTGAGACGATGCGTCTCAGTGAACACTGGGAAGTTAAAAGTACTGTACAAACTGAAAGCTTTCATGCGATTGTAACTGTTATGGCAACACAGAGAGCTCTGTGGAAACAGCCTCCACCTCGGTTTATGCTCCTCCTGTAGGAGCCCTGACCCCACGCTCCATCACCCTGCCTCCCAGACTCCTAGCAGGATCTCTGTGTCCTTGGTTACTCCTTGAAACCTATGTTGAGAGACTCTGCCTTTCTAGTGGTCTCTTCTTGACAGGGGAAGAGGGCACCCCAGACCCCTAGTTCATCCATATGCCCTAGGATGCCTCGGGCCACACCACCAAGGGCCCATTCACCAGTTCATGCCCATTACTGCATTCTGCGTGGACTCTGATGGGTGTGTTGAGACAGGCAGGCCTTTTTGTTCCAACTGCCCTCGGTTAGGGGGCCTTTTCCAAGGTCCTGATTCTAAAATTATCTCTAGACTGCCTCCTTAGGATGCTCTTGGCTGCGGGTGACAGAAACTCCTAAGACAGGAAGAGCTCCAAGATGATACTTCAAGGCTCCTCTCCTCTCCTCTCTAGTCCTCTCAGCTCTGCCTTTCTGGGTATGTGTGTTCAGTTTCAGCCTCCAACTGGTCCCAAAAAGGCTGCTGAAGTTCCAGGCATCACATGCAGGTCCACAATCTCTAATAGCAAAGAACAGGCCCTTCCAGCCAGAAATGATATTCAAAATATTCAGCAACCAGTACAGCAGGGTATGGACCAGTGGGAAGAAACTCTAGCTATACTGGCATGGGCCTGCTGAATGTCAGTGTTTCCAAGGTTGCTTCTGTAAGAGGAAGGAGGGCCCCCACCAGAATTAGCTCATAGCTCATTGGCCGGCAGTGGATCACATGACCCCACCAGTTTCTGGGGTTTAGAATGGTAAAGATTTTGCCATGAATTGGGGATGGAATCCCCTTTCTTCTCTTTCTTTTTTTTTTTTTTCTTAAGGTTGTTACATAACGTTGAGCAGACTTCCCTATGCTATACAGTAGGTCCTTGTTGGTTATCCATTTAAAATATAGCAGTGTGGGGCTTCCCTGGTGGTGCAGTGGTTAAGAATCCGCCTGCCAATGCAGGGGACACGGGTTCAAGCCCCGGTCCGGGGAGATCCCACATGCCGCGGAGCAACTAAGCTCATGCGCCACAACTACTGAGCCTGCGCCCTAGAGCCCGCGAGCCACAACTACTGATCCCGTGCGCCTAGAGCCCTTGCTCCACAACAAGAGAAGGCGCCGCAATGGAAAGCCCGCGCACGGCAACGAAGAGTAGCCCCCGCTCGCCACAACTAGAGAAAGCCCGCGCGCAGCAACGAAGACCCAATGCAGCCATAAATCAATCAATTAATCTAAAATATATATATATATAGCAGTGTGTACATGTCAATCCCAAACTCCCTATCTTCACTCCTAAATCTTGAGTGTGATTCTCCAAAGAGCAAAGACATTTGCTTACATAATCACAGTACAATGATCACATTCAGGAAATTGAACATTAATGCAATACTATTATCTAACACAGAGCAGATATTCACATTTCACCAGTTGTCCTGAAATTGTGCCCTTTAGTGATTGCTCTGCTCCAGGGTTTTATCCAGGATCACATGTTATTTCTGGCCACCTGGTCACTTCACTCCCGTTCAGCCTGGACCAGCTCTCAGCCTGACCTTTGTTGTTCCCGATACTGACAGTTTTGAAAAGTACAGCCCCTTTTTGCAAAATGTCACTCCGTTCGGGTGTGTTTGATGTTTTCTTATGGTTAGATTCAACTGAGCATCTTGGTTTTGCCCCTTTGCTGCTTTCTGCAACTGAAAGTGGGAGAGCCTAGGATAAGGTTCATCGAAGAGGGCTTGTGACCAACCAGAATTTCTGCGCAACTGCCTGCCTTTCTACCTCCCCCTTGCTCACACCCCGTCTCCCCTTCTCCTTGGGCTTAATTGATAGGTGAATTAATGAATGTTTGGCCAGGCGTGGGGAGGCCAGGAGGCTGTTGAGAGCCTGCAGAGCTTGCTTTTTAGGTAAGGTGGGGATGAGTCTGCCAGCAGCCTTCCAGTGACAAGGGCGTGATGGATTTCCCCCCATTCTTTTGATATCAGTGCTTTTGTTAGTTTGCATTTTATTCAGTGCCTTTTCTCTCGGCAACTCAAGGCCTTTCGCAGAGTCTTACGTAACGGAAAATAATTCTGCAAGGTAGGCAGGCCGGGCAAGGCCACAATACGTAAACCACATTACTTATACACACACGCAGCGGCCTTGCTGGGGCCCATCTGTGTTGTGGCAGCGACATTTGTGGCACTTAGAGACCATAAGGGAGCAAAGACATAGGCAGAGGGGGATGCGGTTGCCTTTGCTAAGCCCCAAGGAGGCCCCTCTCCCTGTGCTTGGGTGACTGACTCTTGAATAAGAAAAGGGGGGACTTTAAGAGAGAGAGGTAAGGGAGGGAGGAATGATCAAAAGGAAGGAGTCAGTACATACAGGAAAAGGTGCTCAACAACCTTGGTCATCGGGAAATGTAAATTCAAACCACTCTGAGATCATAGTATACCCATCAGAATGACTAATACGTCAAAACTAATACTAAGTACCGGTAAGGATGGGTAGCGACTGGAACTTCATAGGCTGCTGATTGGCTAGAACTTGGCACAGCCATTATGGAAAACTGAACGGTAACCACTAAACCGACCAGATTCTCACCCTATGACCCAGCAGTTTCCCTCCTGGGGAAATACCCACAGATGAGTACATACGTTCACTAAAAGACCTGCAAAATAACGTTCATCACCCTATTCCATTAGCCCCGAACTAGGGACTCCCCAAATGTTCATCAGAAGTACAAAGGATAAATAAAGTGTGGTGCGTTTATGTTGTGGGATATTATGCAGCAGTGAAAAAGGACAAGGTACTTCTTTGTATAATATATAGGCACTCTCATGTACAGAATGTGGAGTGAAAGAAGACAGGCAATAAAGACCGAATTCTGCATAATTTTATCTACATAAAGTTTAAAACCAGGCTAAAGTAATCTGTGGGGGCAGAAATGAGAAGAGTGGTTACCTACTGACTGGGAGACATGAAGGGGCCATCTGGGGTGCTGGTAACGGTCTGTATCTTGACCTTGGTGCTGAAGAACACGTGAGCTTACTTTGTAAAAATTCATTGAGCTGTACACTGATGACGTGATACTTCAAAAAAGTTTACAATAAGGCAGGGAGGAGGAAGAGTAAGGGAAACACAGATGTGTCTCTGTTGGCGAGCAGGTTGGATTCCGCTAACTGTCCTTGAATCCATTTGTTCCTTTATCCAAAGGGACCACCACTCACTCCACCTGTTTGTGGCAGCAAAGGTAGTATACCTTTTTATTTTCTGGCACTTAGCTTTCCATCAAAGTTTGTGGGCCAAAATTTCAGAAGCAGAGAAGCTTCTATTTAGAGCAAGGCTAAGGGCATTAGCGATTTATGACTTCATTCATTGATTCATTCATTCAGCCATCAAAGACAGGATGAGTTATGTGATTCTGGAAGCCTTTGGCTAGAACTATTCATTCTAGATGTCCTCTCATCAGCAACAGGACATTTCAACCCATCTGGGGAAAAAGTCAGAGGTGGGATGGGGACTTTAAAAACTGCCTTCTAGCCCATGTTCCCTAGATTTCTGAACTGGGAGGCTAATTCCTGCCAGAGTGGAAGATGACAAGGTAGTGACAGCTTTGAAAGAGGGTGTACTAGTTTCCCAGGGCCCCCATAACAAAGTACCGCAAACTGGGTGGTGTCAACAACGGAAATGTCTTGTCCCATCGTTCTGGGGGCTAGAAGTCCAAGATCAAGGTGTGGGCAGGGTTGGTTCCTTCTGAGGGTGTGAGGGAGAATCTGTCGCAGGCCTCTCGCCTAGATTCTAGTGGTTTACTGGCAATCTTTGGCGTTCCTTGGTGTGTGTCTGTCTCCAAATTTCCCCTTTTTATAAGGACACCAGTCATACTGGACTAGGGCCCACTCTAATGACCTCATTTTAACGTGATTACCTCTGCAAACCTTATATCCTAATAAGGTCACATTCTGAAGTCCTGGGGGGTTAGGACTTCAACATACAAGCATATCTCATTTATTGCACTTCGCTTTATTGTACCTCACAGATACTGTGTTTTTTACAAATTGAAGGTTTGTAGCAACCCTCGGTTGAACAGTGCCATTTTTGCAATAGCGTTTGCTCACTTCGTTTCTCTGAGTCGCATTTTGGTAATTCTTGCAATATTTCAAACTTTTTTTTACTGTTATTGTATTCATTATGGTGATCTGTGATCAGTGATCTTGGGTGTTACTATTGTCATTGTTTCGGGGTGCCACGAACCGCACCCATGTAAGATGGCGAACTTAATCGATAAATGTTGTGTGTGCGTTCTGATTGCTCCACTGCCTGGCCATTCCCCCATCTCTCCCCTTCTCCTTGGGCCTCCCTATTCCCAAGACACAACGATATCAAAATTAGGCCAATGAATAACCCTGCAGTGGCTTCTAAATGTTCAAGTGAAAGGAAGGGTCGCATGTCTCTGACTTTAAATCAAAAGCTAGAAATGATGAACTTAGGAAGGCACATCGAAAGCCAAGATAGGCCGGAAGCTAGGCCTCTTGCATGAAACAGTTAGCCAAGTTGTGAATACAAAGGAAAAGTTCTTGAAGGAAATCAGAAGTGCTACTCCAGGGAACACACAAATGATAACACAGCAAACAACCTTATTGCTGATATGGAGAGTGTTCTAGTGGTCTGGATAGAAGATCAAACCAACCACAACATTGCCTTAAGACAAAGCCTAATCCAGAGCAAGGCCCTAACTCTCTTCAATTCTATGAAGCCTGAGAGGGGTGAGAAAGCTGCAGAAGAAAAGTGTGAAGCTAGCAGAGGTTGGTTCATGAGACTGAAGGAGAGAAGCTGTCTCCAGAACATCAAAGTGCAAGGTGCAGCAGCAAGGGCTGATATAGAAGCTACAGCAAGTTACCCAGAAGATCCAGCTAAGACCATTAATGAAAGTGTTTACACCAAACAACAGATTTTCAGTGTAGACAAAACAGCCTTCTATTGGAAGAAGCTGCCATGTAGGACTCTCATAGCTAGAGAGGAGAAGTCAGTGCCTGGCTTCAGAGGACAGGGTGACTCTCTTGTTAGGAGCTAATGAGGCAGCTGGCACCTTAAAGTTGAAGCCAGTGCTCATTTACCATTCCGAAAATCCCAGGAGCCTGAAGAATTATGCTAAATCTGCTCAGCCTCTGCTCTATAAATAGAACAACAAAGCCTGGATAATAGCACATCTGTTTACAACATGGTTTACTGAATATATGGAGCCCACTGTTGAGACCTACTGCTCAGAAAAAAAAGATCTGTTTCAAAATATTACGGCTCATTGACAGTGTACCCAAATGCTCTGATGGAGATATGCGGCGAGATTCATGTTGTTTTCATGCCTGCTAACGTAACATCCATTCTGCGGCCCATGGATCGAGGAGTCATTTCGACTTTCAAGTCTTATTATTTGGGAAATACATTTCATAAGGCTCTAGCTGCCACAGATACTGATTCCTCTGATGGATCTGGGCAAAGCCAATTGAAGACCTTCTGGAAAGGATTCACGCCACGGACACCCCAACCTTCAGCTACTACCACCCTGATCAGTCAGCAGCCGTCAGCATAGAGGCGAGACCCTCCACCAGCAAAAAGGTTACGACTCACGGGAGATTCGGATGATGGCTTGCGTTTTTGGAGCAATGACGTATTTTTACATTAAGATATGTGCATTTTTAAAGACGTGCTATTGCACCACTTAACACATTATTGCCCGGGGGATTTTTGCAGAAACTAACGCCTGTGGCCGGCGATTTGTTCTGTAAGTGAATATTGAAACACCCGCGTCTGAGTAAATATCAACAACTTTTTTTGCACTTAATGTATTTATTTGAAACTTTGAACATGTCTTACTAAAGCATTCTAATATTTCGTTTCAACGGGATAGGCGGTATAGCAGGCACCTCTGTGCAGGGGAACAGAACATCTATTACAAATATTGATCAAATCAAACAACTCCTTTCACATATTTATTATACTCTAATATACATGTGGGCTTAGTTATCTGATGGCCAGTCCTCCTGTCTTCCTTTCCTGTAGATGCTGTGGAGGCGTCATGAATAATGTCGCCATGCGGACTAACCTCTTGTCTTTCCATATAAGACGAATCACTTCTCCCTTCTGTAAGAATGTCATTTCTCCCCTCTGTAGATTTTTAGCTTTCTCCTTTAATTGGTTTGGTAGACCACGACTCTCTCTTACAGTCCCACAAACTCTGGTTTTATTTTTCAACAATATTTCAGACGTGGACACACTGTTGTAAAGATTGTCTGGTTAATATGGTGCCATGAACCAAGATAAGGTTGTAGGACCGATAATATTGTTTCTTGCAGTTTCTTTCCTTCACCCGTGTAAATCTCAAGGTTGCATATATATCCAGTTTCACTTTTGCTAAGCACCACTGACCCAAATTCCATACCTTGTAAGTTTTCCGGGATTATAGGTTTTGAATCTGAGTCATCCTCTCCACTTTATCATTGCCTCCTCAAGTGATAGCCTTGTTTGGGTATATAGATCGATTGAAATTTTGGTAGAAAATAATACAAAAGAGATTTAACTTTTGAAATTCTGTCTGCAGGAAGTGGAGCTTCTGAGTTATCGTTAAAGTGAAGAAATGTCATTATTTGTTTGAACCTTCCTCTCGTCATAATCTTTGGAAAGGTAGGTGTTTCAAGTAAGGGATCAGTCGGCCAATATTCTTTCCAGTGTGACTTTCTTACTTGTCCCATCAAAATTACTAATCCAAGAAACTTCTCCGTGTCACTATTGGTTACATCAGTCCATTTTAAAGCCTTATCATACTTTTTATATGATTTTTCATTGTGTTGGTGACACAAGTTTGTTTGAGAAGCGACCAACTTGAAAAAGCCGTTCCCAAAATTAATTCTGTTGTTTCACTAACACTTTGCAGGTTATTACATTCAATAGTTACACCTGACACACCTGTAAAGTCTTCTAATTTTCGTGAAATGTGAAGTCTTCTAATTTTCAATCCAGTCTTCTGTAGAAGCAAAGGACCATTCTCCAGCACCGTGAGTTTCATTTTCACTTTCCGTATCAGAATCAATCACTAAGGTTTTTTGTCTTTTGTTTGGTCTAATATTCACATCGTCTGAATCAGAACTATGTTCTGAAGAACTGTCACCTTCTGAGATGCTAGTATATATGTTGCTCGGACAATCAGAGAAAGTATTGGTATCTGCATAAAATTCACCAGGAAATTTTTCTTCACTCCAAACTTTGCGACGTGTCATTTTTGAAAATTTTACGGTAGCAAACTTGCATTTATAGTATACACAAGGTTGGAACAGAAACCTAAAGGAGCAAAATGTGAATGATAGTGAGAATCATAAGTTGTATAATGGACCCTTGATCAATTTTAAGCTCTAACAGCTTCGCATGGTGATGTTAATTGTATCACTCTCTAAAAACGTATTGATATGTCTCCGGTCAATAAGGTTCGGGTAGCAAAAGATGTATTAATACGTCTCCGGTCAGTAGATTGTTAATTGACTATAGTATAGTGTAAACGTAACTTTCATATGCAATGGCAAACCAAAAATGGGTGTGACTTGCTTTATTGTAATATTCACTTTATTGCGGTGGTCTAGAGCCAAACCCAAAGTATCTCCGAAGTCTGCCTGTATATTTTGGTGGGGGATACAATTTAGCCAGAGGGGATGACTCCATTCAACACTGTCCTTCCCTGTCCCTACACTGTGTCTGGCTGATGAGGGACTGGTAGCTTCTTTTTCTTTTTAAATTTAATTTTCATTCTATATTGGAGTATAGTTGATTTCCAATGTTGTGTTAGTTTCAGGTGTACAGCAAAGTGATTCAGTTATTCATATACATATATCCATTCTTTTTCAGTTTCTTTTCCCATATAGGTTATTACAGATTATTGAGTAGAGTTCCCTGTGCTATACAGTAGGTCCTTGTTGGTTAACTATTTTATATATAGTAGTGTGTATATGTTAATCCCAATTCGTAATTTATCCCTCCTCCCACCTTTGGTAACATAAGTTTGTTTTTGAAGTCTGTGAGTCTGTTTCTGTTTTGTAAATAAGTTCGTTTGTATCATTTTTTCAGATTCCAATTGTATTTATGTACCACATCTTCTTTATCCATTCTGTCAATGGACATTTAGGTTGCTTCCATGTCTTGGCTATTGTGAATAGTGCTGCAGTGAACGTTGGGTGCATGTATCTTTTCGAATTATGGTTTTCCCTGGATATATGCCCAGGAGTGGGATTGCTGGATCATATGGTAGTTCTATTTTTAGTTTTTTTAAGCAACTTCCGTACTGTTCTCCGTAATAATTGTACCAATTTACATTCCCACGAACAGTATAGGAAGGTTCCCTTTTCTCCACGCCGTCTCCGCATTTATTGTTTGTAGACTTTTTAATGATGGCCACTCTGACCAGTGTGAAATGATACCTCATTGTAGTTTTGATTTGCATTTCTCTAATAATTAGTGACGTTGAGCAGCTTTTCATGTGCTTTTTGGCCATCTGTATGTCTTCTTTGGAGAAATGTCTATTTAGGTTTTCTGCCCATTTTTTATTGGGTTGTTTGTTTTTTTGATATTGAGCTGCATGAGCTGTTTGTATATTTTGGAGATTAATCCCTTGTTGGTTGCTTCATCTGCAAATATTTTCTCCCATTCTGTGGGTCGTCTTTTTGTTTTGTTTACAGTTTCCTTTGCTGTGCAAAATGTTTTAAGTTTAATTAGGTCCCATTTGTTTTTATTTTTATTACTCTGGGAGGTGGATCCAAAAAGATATTGCTGCGGTTTATGTCAAAGACTGTTCTGCCTATGTTTTCCTCTAAGAGTTTTATAGTATCCGGTCTTACATTTAGGTCTTTAATCCATTTTGAGTTTATTTTTGTGTATGGCATTAGAGAATGTTCTAGTTTCATTCTTTTAATGTAGCTGTCCAGCTTTCCCAGCACTACTTATTGAAGAGACTGTCTTTTCTCCATTGTATTGTCTTGCCTTCTTTGTCATTGATTAATTGACCATAGGTCAATTGACTTGCCTTCTTTGTCATTGATTAATTGACCATAGGTGTCTGGATTTATTTCTGGGCTTTCTGTCCTGTTCCATTGATCTATATTTCTGTTTTTGTGCCAGTTCTGTTTTTGATGACTGTAGCTTTGTAGTATAGTTGAAGTCAGGGAGCCTGATTCCTCCAGCTTCATTTTTCTTTCTCAGGATTGCTTTGACTATTCGGGGTCTTTTGTCAGTAACTTGTTAAGCATGTGGGGAGGGGAAAATGGTTGGCCTGAAGAAGAATTAAAGTGTCCCCCAGAGAGAAGGAGGAAAAGCTATGGAAGCATCATCATGGCTGCAGGCACAGGCTCAGAAGCCAGGCAGGTTTTGGTTCAAATTCTGGTTCCATGTATGGACCCCCACTCTTATTGTATGACCTTGAACAAGTTAAAGTTAGGTTCTTTAAGCCTCTGTGTCCCCATCTCTAAAGTTGGGACTCGACTTCCCACTTCCCAGGGTAGTCCTAGGGCTCAGCTTCGATCGTACATGTAAGGTGGATTATGCTGGGCTTCATGCCGGACAGCACATAAGACAAGCGAGGAGTTATTGTTTGGTCCTGGAAGAGACTCAAGGAGGGCAGAAACGTTCAGTCGGGGCTGTAGTAGCTGTGGAGAGAGCAGTTTTAAAATGATTAACCATTTTTTCAGTGATTTAAGGCATATAGGGGTCTGTTTTTTAAAATGCAAACCCCGTAGAAGGGTTCAAGGTGAAAAGGGCCTCTCCGCAGTATATGCCCTAGGCCTTCAGGCCCACATCCCTAGAATTTTTTTTGGTACACAGATGGGACCACAGCAGATGCTATCTGTCGTACCCACTCACCTCCCCTGGATCGCCCCCACCCACTCCCAGAGGCACCTGCAGACATTTCGATCAAAGTTTACCTCTTCCTGTATCTCTCTGCGTCAGGATGATGGCTGGCCAAGGAGATATCTGCTGGAACTTGGGGTTGGCTGGAAGTAAGTGTCCAGGAATGAATGCCCCTCGACCAATGAAGGACTGGAGTTGGTGGATAAATACCCCAGCTTCCTAGCCCCTTGGTGGCGTGATCCTGAGGCACGTTCCACACAGACCCTTAGAGGGTCCCCACGGGACTGAGCCCCAGATGCCTACAGCAGGAACCCACTCACTGATACAGCCTTTATCGGCATCCCCCCTGCCCTGTCTTGCCTCCCTCTTCCTCACTGTGCTTCCTGGATCACCTCCCAAATAATGACATGCGCCCAGATTCTTGTCTCAAGGTCTGCTTTGGGGGAAATCCAGCGAAGACTGGGACAATACTGTCGCACACTGGTCTGCACGGAACATTCTTCAGCCAGCAGTATGGCTCCCAGGTCTTTTCCCATCAGCACATACTGAAGGTCTGTTTATCATTCGAAAGTCTGGGTGCGCCATATTTAATTTAGCCAGTCCTCTTCCGATGGACATTTAGGTTGCTTCCAGGTTTGGCCTGTTATGAACCGTGCAGCCATGAGCAGCTCCGTGCACGTATCTTTCTGCAAATGGGCAAATCGATCTGAAGGATTACTTTCTAGAAGTCCAATTGCTAGGTCAAAAGCTAAGGGAACAGTTTAGCTCAGGACCCAAGGGTGGAGCTGGAGTTCAAGATTGGAGGTGACAGCAGTAGAGTGGCTCAAGCCTGGGGACACTGTTTGCAGTAAGGAACCAGCATGCCTGAAGAGGGCCTGCCCGCCAGGAGATTCTACCCAAGGGTTTCTGTGCATTTGCAGGGGGCTTCTGTGTGCTCTTTATGCTGGGTGGTGGGCCCACTGTGGCAGAAGGGGCTTCCCTTCTGCTTCCCCTGGAGTCAGTGTTTCCAAGAAGAATCCCACCGTCCGTTTCACCTGCCCACAGCCCGCTGCCACGTTCATGCCATATAGTTGTTTCTCGAGCCAAAGTCTCCATTATTCAGACGAAGAACGACTTGTTTTGAGAGAACGCACTTCTGAGATCTTCCTTCCGGCTGATGAAATTAATTTTGAAGGCAGGAGGAATCGGGGAGGAGGCCAGGAACGAGTCCACAGCACACGCAGGGAGTGTTTTCTATAATGTGGTGGCTCTTTCCACTCGTGTACACTTACAGCCTGTGCAGGAAACAAATTTTAAAAGCATCAGAATACTTCTTTGTTCTCCTCTCGAGTTATTTTCTGGCTGCTGGCTCCCTACTTGATCTCACCTTAAGATGCAGAGAAAGGTGCCCCAGACCTTGCACTGGGGACTTGAACTATCAGAGAGATGAGACGACCGAGGCTGGAAGCAGCAATGGCAACCACTGCTCGGCAGGTCAAGGTTAAGGGCAGAGAGGAGG
>NW_020174707.1:1454316-1471643 GCF_003031525.2 Neophocaena asiaeorientalis asiaeorientalis
CCTGTCTTTTCCTTTTTCTTCTCTCTCTGGTTTTTCCTTTTCATCCTCTTTGTTTTTCTTTGTCATTGGAGGCGGGGAGCAGGGGCAGAGACGACACACACCGCACAGCCGGGACTCATGTGGCCTTAGGGGATGTTCTCTCAGCTGCATGGGGACCATCCCACTCCTGGAGCTGTGAGTCATGGGGTCTGGAGAGAGAGGTGGCAAAGGGAGCTGGTCCTCCCTGGCTGTCATCAGACAGCCCACAGTTCTCTTCCTTCATATCCAAGGGAAGTCACTGTGGCTGAAGTGTGGCTGAGGAATCTCAGACGTGCATAGTCTCCAGGTGGCTGCAAATCCCGCCCTTCCCCCAGCTCCTGCTGCCCGTCTTTCGCGCTCCTGACTCCCCCGTTGAGAAGCAGTAGAGCAGCTGGGAACGGGGACTCCGGAGCCGCACGGTCTAGGCTAGAATCCCAGCACTGCCACTGACCAGCTCTGAGACCTTGGACGAGTTACGTAACTGCCCGTGCCTGTTTCCTCCTCTGGTTGCTGTGAGGGTCAGTGTTTGAGAACTGATTCTAACAGTGCCTGACGCATGCTCGGCACTGAGTATAAGAAGTGTTTGTTAAATTAAAGTGGTGGTGTGGCCCCCTGGCCTGTGAAATGTAGCAGCCTTGTACTGAAGGTTTGGAGGTGATGGTGGGCAGTCATAGGACAGTGAAGGACGAGAAGCCACCTAAGGACGGACACACCAAATCTACAGCTACACGTGGAACCGTTTCCTCAGAAAACTAGCTGAGTGGCTCTTTCACGTCAGCAAACCAGAAAAGAGCCACATCAAGGAGGGAAGGACGGGACTTCCCCGGCAGTCCAGTGCTTAGGACTCTGTGCTTGCAGTGCCGGAGGCCTGGGTTTAATCCCTGGTTCGGGAATTAGGATCCTGCAAGCCGTGCTGCACAGCCAAAAAAAAGGAGGGAAGGAAAGGCTGAGACACACTGTCACCATAAACCCCACCCTGGCATAGCGACCCACCATCAGGAGGGAACTCACAAGCCCGGAGCTTCTCCCTGAGGAGTGAAGGGTTTAAACCCCACATCGGGAACCCCAGATTTTAAGACCTGCACCGGAGGTATGAGTCCGCGAAACACCTGGCTTTGAATGCCTATGGGGCGCGCGCATCCACGAGACCCAAAGGTCCATAGCAAACCGAGAAAGAGCTCTCAAAGGGCCCATGTGCAGAAGGAACTTCAAAGTGAATGTCGCACAATATCCTGGCTGACTGCCCTCATTAGGCATCCAACTCTGGCCTCTGTCACCTAAGCCTCCGAGGGCTGCAGTTTTGCAGTTTACTTCCTCTCCCTTTTGAGACCTTTCTCCCTCCAACTCTCTTGCCCAAGCCTGGAGGAGTCTCCGCCTGCCTGCGGAAAACTCAAATTTCTCATCTCTCTGGTCCCAGAGCAAGTTATCTCCCTGTGTTCCAACTTCTCCATTCTGGGTGCTGGCCTGCTCTGGTCCTTCTTCGTGAAAACGTTGATGTGTTTTCCTGAGCAGAAGCCCCATCCACCCTGGGTCTCCATCCTTAGTGACCTATACGTGATCTTAGTTAATCCTTATGATGCTGAGTTCCGCTGTTACCCATTTTATAGCTGAGTAGATAATGACCTAAAGAGATTGTCACAAAACCACTTGGTCTAAGTGGTCTAATGGAGCTAAGGTTCAAACCCAGCTCTGTCTGCCTGCTCCTAACCATATAAGGACCCCGTATTGCCTTCCCATCCCCCAAAAAAACAATTTTAAAGGAGACCAGAATTTCTGTGGCTTACTCTCTGAGTGACCCTAGGTTCCGCTAAAAACACTATTGCTCCTACCACTATGCAAAACGGTATGGCGGTTTCTCAAAAATTAAAAATACAACTACCGGCTGATCCAGCAATTCCACTTCTGGGTATTTATGCAGAAGAGTTGAAAGCAGAGAAGAGAGATTTTTCACACCCATGTTCATAGCAGCATTATTCACGGTAGCCAAGAGGTGGATGCAACCCAAGTGTCCAACAAAGGATGAGTGGATAAACAAAATGTGGTCTGTCCACACAGTGGAATATTATTCAGCCTTAGAAAGGAAGGAAATTCTGCCATGTGCCGCTACGTAGATAAACCCCGAGAACGGTATGCTAAGTAAAATAAGGCAATCCCATAAAAACAGACTGTATGATTCCACTTGTATGAGGTAGCTTGAATGGTCAAATCCGTAGAGACAGAAAATAGAAGGGTGGTTGCCAGGCACTGGGGAGGAGGAGAAGAGGAGTTATTGTTCAGTGAGAACAGTTTCAGTTTTGCAAGATGCAAAAGTTCTGGAGATCTGTTGCACAACGGTGTGACTCTGCCCTGTCCCCTTAAAAAATGCTTGGTCAGTTTTCTGTGATGTGGTCTTTACTACAATTGAAAACTCTGAAAAATTAAAAAGAAAATTTTAAACATGGCTGCTTCTCAAATGCTCGACATTTAACCCGCTCTCTGACCCTGCGTGGTTCTTTTGAAATCTCCTTTGCAGAGCACAAGTCCTGGACCGATAGATCTGACTCTACTGGGAAATTGCTAAAGCTTGCCCAGGCCATCTCCAGGCAAGATGTTTCTTTACACCTGCTCTGCCCAACTGTGCCGAGTTCGGAGAATCTTAACACGTTGGGGGTGTCAAGACCCTCTTAGAATGTGATAGAAGTTGCCACCCTCTCCCCACCTCCACACCCCGAATGCACACATGCAATGACACAAATCATTTTCCTCACGATTCAGAGGATTCCTTGATACCCTGGGGCCTCTCCATGGTCTTTGAAGGACCCCAGAATGAGATTCCCTGTGTCTCGCTCACATCACAGCGCCTCCCCTGATGGGTTCAAAGATTTCATTGTTAGTCATCTGCCTTCCCTCTCGGTGAAATCAGGGAAAGGGAGAGCTTCTTATAAAAAGGTTGCATGTGGCATCTCATTCTACCAGAACGGTGTTATATTATCTGTGTGATAAGTCACCGTAAGACATCTCTATGTGTACAGAGTAGTGTGTGTGTGTGTGTGTGTGTGTGTGTGTGTGTGTGTGTGTGTGTAATTATATATAATACCTGAAGGAATGAGGAGGTAGATTGGGGGATGATCAATTTGAACTGGGAAGTTAAAGGAAAAGTTACATAAATAATTAGTATTGAAGTTGCACATTGAATACTGAATAGAATTCAATAGGAGGGTTAAATGGAAAGACTCAAGGTAGAAGATTCAGGAAATGTTCAAGAAAAATGCATGGTCCAGTGTGTGTATATACTTTTTTGAGTTAATTAGCATTTGGAAGAAACTAATCAGGAACCCAGACTCCAGAAGTGGCTACTGAAGTACTTCACATCTCCAGATCTAAATCTACACCAAAAAAAAAAAGAAAAAGGGCTTCCCCGGTGGCGCAGTGGTTGAGAGTCCGCCTGCCGATGCAGGGGACACGGGTTCGTGCCCCGGTCCGGGAAGATCCCACATGCCGCAGAGCGGCTGGGCCCGTGAGCCATGGCCGCTGAGCCTGCGCGTCCGGAGCCTGTGCTCCGCAACGGGAGAGGCCACAACAGTGAGAGGCCCGCGTACCACAAAAAAAAAAGGAAAAGAAATAAATTGACACCAGAAAGACCTTTAATTAGCACAGGTATCTTAGAAATATCAAGAAACATGGTTTAAGAACAAGGTCCTACTGTATAACACAGGAAACTATATTCAGTATCTTATAATCAACTATAATGGAGAAGAATCTGAAAAAGAATGGATCTATGTATACGTATAACTGAGTCACCTAGCTGGACATCTGAAACTAACACAACATTGTAAATCAGCTATACTTCAATAATAAAAAAAAGATTATGGGGGGACTTCCCAGGTGGCGCAGTGCTTAAGAATCTGCCTGCCAATGCAGGTGACACGGGTTCAAGCCCTGGTCCGGAGAAACTAAGCCTGTGCACCACAACTACTGAGCCTGTGCTCTAGAGCCCGTGAACCACAACTACTGAGCCCACGTGCCACAACTACTGAAGCCCATGTGCCTAGAGCCTGTGTTCCGCAGCAAGAGAAGCCACCGCAACGAGAAGCCCGCGCACCGCAACGAAGATTAGCCCTCACTCGCCGCAACTAGAGAAAACCCACGTGCAGCAATGAAGACCCAAGGTGGCCAAAAATGAATGAATGAATGAATGAATTCAAAAAAGATTACGGGCTCCTGACACCCTCAGCACGGTGCTCTAATCTGGAGTTCCATTTGGCCTCCTACCGTCTTCCCATGTCCAGAGGACTGTGGTGCCTGATTCCCCCAGAAGTTTGGCTGACCCCACCAAGAGAGTATCACTGCATCTCTGTCAGAAGGACCCTGTGTGCAGAGTGCATATTGGAGCGCCTGCAGATGGAGTGGGTGTTACCAAGCCTGCAGGAACAGGTTGTAGCACTGTCCTTGTACCTGCTTCCTAATAATCATCATCCACCTGGTCAAATTCCACCTGAGGTTTGCTTTCATTCTAACATGCCACCTGGCAGTGGGTGATGAGGAAGGACAGGTAGAGCCCCAACCGATTTCCCTGGCACATTTCCTGGCAGCAGGATCAGCTCGGGGACGCCCACCAGCTGTCCAAGTTGGATGAGACTTTGCTGTATTCAGGAATTACACCGTGTCATTGGGACTCAGTTTCTCCCTCTCTCTCCTCCTGGCCCTGGCTTCATTCTTAGATTCCCTGCTGATGGCAAGATGGTGGCAGCATCTCCTCATATGTACTCTGGTTCAAGTTTGGCATGGAAAGTAACGAGGATATTTTCCTGAGAGCGCTAATGAAAGTCCCCAAAGTGAGTCTGATTACCATTTTGACCTGACTTGCATCAGGTAACCATCCCTGCCTGACCCAATCACTGATGCTGGGGAAAAGATGTTCTGATAGGCTGGGCACGAGTCACATGCCACTCCAGGCAGGGGTGTCAGCTCCCCCAGAACCCCATGGCTTGAGAGTAGTTAGGGGTGAGTGGTGGATGAAAAGCTGCCCACAACTTCTTTGCCACTCCTCTCATTGAGAGGCAGAGTCCATTTCCCCTGCCCTTGAATCTAGACCAGCCTTATGCCTTGTTTTGACCCCAAACATATGGTAGACGTGACACTGTGTAAATTTCAAGACTGGGCCTTACGAGATCTGTGGATTCTGCTTTTGCTTGCTTGGAACACACCCTCACAGAATGCTGTGAGGAAGCCCAAGCAGCCGTGTGGAGAGGCCCACGTCGGGGAGAATCTTGGAGCCCTGGCCAGTATCCCCAGCTGATCTCCCTGCCAGCACCCAGCACTACCTGCCAGCTGTGTGGGTGGAGCCATCTTGGACGGTCCAGACCAGCTGGGCCTCCAGACACCACAAGGAGCAGAAGAACCACCCAGCTGAGCCTAGTCCACTCACAGAACCATGAGAAATAATGGTTATCGTTTGAAGTCATGAAGTTTGGGAAGAGTTTGTTACACAGCCATTGACAGCTGATACAGAGTGGCCCCCCAGTTGAAAATCAGAAGGTTTTCCTGGAAATTAAGTGAGCGAATACTAGATGGACAACAAACAGGAGTCCACCACAACCATCTACTCTGTGTAGTCAGCTCTGCCTGGCCCTTGATGGACTGAAGAAAACATGGAATTTTCCATAGCAGCGTTCCAGTGTCTGCTCACCAGTTTTGTCAGTGTCCAGAGGCAGTTGCTGCAGCAGCTGGGGAAGCTTCCTGATTGCAAGCTCACAGCTCCAGCAGTGGATTTTTTTTTTTTTTTTTTGTGGTACGCGGGCCTCTCACTGTTGCGGCCTCTCCCGTTGCGGGGCACAGGCTCCGGATGCGCAGGCTCAGCGGCCATGGCTCACGGGCCCAGCCGCTCCGCGGCATGTGGGATCCTCCCAGACCGGGGCACGAACCCATGTCCCCTGCATCGGCAGGCGGACTCTCAACCACTGCGCCACCAGGGAAGCCCAGCAGCAATGGATTTTTAAATACAGCTGCTCCATTGGTGGCTCCTGGCCTTCCCACATGTGACAAAGATGGTGGCTCCCCTGGCAGGTCAGGATTGCAGGATTCTGGGAGTCATTTCTGGAGACCCAGCCTAGAGTTTTCACAACAGCCCTTCTGTAATGGGTTGGATGGTGGCCTCCCAAAAGCTCTGTCCACGTCCTAATGCCTAGAACCTGTACATGGGACCTGATTTGGCAAAAGAGGCTTTATAGATGTAATTAAGTTAAAGATCTTGAGATGATATCATCCTGGATTAACTAGGTGGGCCCTAAATCCAATGATACATGTCCTTATAACAGATAGAGGAGGAGAAAACACAGAGGAGAAGAGGGCCATGCGAAGACAGAGGCGGGAGTGATACAGCTACAAAGAATGCTGACAGCCACCAGAAGCTGAAAGAGGCAAAGGATTCTTCCCTAGAGCCTCCAGAGGGAGCATGACCTGACCTTGATTTCAGACGTCTGGCTTCCAGAATAGCGAGAGGATCCACTTCTGTTGTTTTAAGCCACCCAGGTTGTGGTCATTTGTTATGATGGCTTCAGGGAACGAATACACCTTCCAATGATTTTGTAAGCACCGGCTCTCCTGTATTAAATCCCTTTCTGCATAAAATACCTGGAGCAGTTTCTGTTCCTTGCACTGAACCCTGAGTGGTACAACTCCTTTCCCATCCTGTCAATGGAAGCCAGAACGCATATGGTGAATAGGACCCAGGGACATACTTAGATTTGAGGCTTATAACATTGTACCATCCGTGGTTCTGCCGGCAGCCTCACAGGCAGGTCTATTTTTTGAGCAGAGCTCACCTCTGCCAAGAGCCCAGAACCTTCGCAGTCTGGGAATACGGAGCCAGGCGGGACCCAGTGATGCCCGCCTCTCTTTCCTTTATCCCACGGAGTCCAAAAAGAGCTGGAAGCCACCACAACAGGGTGGAGAGTCTCTACCCGAATGTCAATAAGAGGCTCCATCCACAGTCACTTCCTAAAGAACAGGCGGTCTTGGTCTGCTTTCTTTCTCCATACCGCAACTCTGCATTTCAGCAAGAGGAAGATGTGGGTGACTCTGAATCTGTGTGTCTGTGTTTCTGTGAGTTTTTTGTGTTTGGTGTTTGGATGTGTGCATGTATTTGTGTGTGCATATATAGGTATGCGTGTGTATTGTATGTGTGTGTGTATTTATGTGTGTGGAGGGGGGAGTCGGGAGAAGTAGTGCCCGTGGTAACTGTTAACATCGTACACTTGGGGGGCTGGAGGTGGTCTCTCGCTGCTCCTTGCCACGGTGCTGTTAAAACGACATTGCTGTGGAAAAATCCTTTCGTTCTGCAAGCGTAACCACGAAAACCAGGATGGGCGAATTCTGCTCCATGGGAACTCATGGCATCTGCTTCATCCATGGAGCTCCTAAGCCAGAGCACTGCAGCCCCTCGTGGCCATTGTGTTGGGGATCAAAATAAAAACCATGGAATTCTTTGCCGGTAAAAGTGACATCACCACGATGCTTCTCGGTACATTCTCTGTGGCGCCTGTGTTGCTGGTTAGTAAGTTCACATTTTGCACCTGGAGCTGTTCTAGCCACTGGCTGGACTGAGAGAAGTCCATCCCCATCTGGGCCTCTAGGAAGCTCTTGACGTGATGTGGTGCCATCGACACTGGGTGAGGCAGGGGACAGGGAAGATGCCGGTGACTCAAGCAGCTCTGTCCCTCCTGCCTTGAGCCCAGGTCTTTGGAAATGGGGCTTCCCGACCAAGCCCCCACCTTGGACGTGGGCTCCCGAACGGAATTCGGCTTCCATGCTGCCTGCTTCGTCCTCTGTCTGCTATCGGAGGGGCCCTGTGATTTCCGCATGACTTCAGAATCCTGACTCTGAACGCCCCTCATGGGGTCTGGGGCCCGGCTGCCCCCACCCTTCTACATCCCCAGTGGCACAATCCGTCGGCCAGGCCACGCCGGGCCCCTGCCCAGCTGGCTATCCCAGTATTTGTCACTGCTGCTGCCGCTGCCGAGGCTGAAGCGTCTAGAGCTTGGGGCCTGGCCACGCTCACCGTCCCATCTGTATAGTCCCCAGCCCTGGTTCTGACAACTGCTTTGGCAAAAGGCCCATATCAAACTTCAGCCTTCAGATCTCTTCAAATCCCCGCCCACTAGCAGGGGTGCTCCCGATAGGGCAGTGTTACCCGGAAACCATCGCCACCGTGCCAAGCATCGCCCAGGGCTAAGTGAGCGCCGTGACCCTGGGGCTCAGCCAGCCGAGGCAGCAAAGCCAGCCTTTCCAAGTGGGTTCAGAGGAACAAAAGGCAAGGAACAGAAGCCGAGGGGAGGGCCGGGGGCTGAGGGAGGTGGGAGGGGGACACCCTCAAGACCCTCACTCTTGCAGGAGAGGATAATTAGCGGCAGTGCTATTAGTTTTTGAGCGCTCACTGTGTACTGAGGGCTGGATGTGCGTCTTCGCACCAAGCCTCACAACCACATGAATTATTCCTGCCCGTTAAGGCCACCACGACGGATGCTCTGCTATGGATTTCTCAGACCTGTTGCTGGCCAAGGTCCCCTGGCCGAGTCTGGATGAGTCTGGAGCTTGGGGACAGACACAACTGGTTCCGTCCCTCCTCCCCACCTGGCTCTGTCTCCGCTCGGGGGCGCCTGGGCTCCGGCCCCTGTTCCCCTCCCTCCTTGAGGCTCAGAGCATGATGGTTGCCATCAGGGCCAGGGCTCTCTTGGATGTCTGCGTTGAGAAACAAATGTTTTTCCCCTTTAGGAAATCACGTGAAACATCACACATGGGGACAGCTGGTTAGAACACAAGCTACTACTTTCCTACAAGGTGAGGACCCTGAAGACACAAAATGTATGCAGGGCCGTGCACGGGCAGTGCCCGCCTGCCAGCTCAGCATTTCCTGGCTTCCCTCCCCACACCCCTCTACCTTGGGCTCCAAGCCAGCTGGGCACCGTGTCTCCCTCCTCAGCCCTTGAGGAAACAAGGTCATCTTTCTGGTTGGTTACCCAGCTCCTCCAGGTGCCTCCCCAGTATCTCGGCTTGATTGGCTTCTCCTCTCTGGTTCTTGAAACCAGGAATCTCCCCAACATGGCTCCTGCATCAGAGCTGGGAAGTAGGGGGACAGTGGTGTATAAAGCAGTGTTGGGCTGTAGACTAATCGTGCTATTGGACCAAAAGGCACGAACCCGCGTCCCCTGCATCGGCAGGCGGACTCTCAACCACTGCGCCACCGGGGAAGCCCTATTGGACTCTTTTATAGCCTCTGCTCTCTGGGTTGCTCTTTCTCCTCTCTGTCTTCAAGCTCCTAGACCCAGGCTCCCAACTTTCGAAAGCTGCTCTTACGAATACATTTTGTGTCAGTCATTTATACCTTAGTATGAAGTTAACAGTGAAGTAATTCTCTCTCAGGAGGATTTGCATTTGAATCTTTCTGGATGGAAATCATTCTGCAATGAGAGATTTGTCCCCATTAAAGGGATTTTAACTCATAATCTCATAAGGCAGAGAGAGAGGCATGGGTGAGGGGGCGGGGCACAGTGCTTCTACAGACTGAGAATCCTACAACTTCGTCCCCCTGTCCTGTTTCCAAACTGTCTAGCTTACGCTGACGTCTTCCCTCCATGCTCTCTTCCTCTCTCCCAGCTTAAATTGATCCTGGGGTTTGAGAGGTTTTGTTGACTCGCCTTTGTGATTCGTGTAAGAATCATAAGATTTCAGGTCTGGTGGGAACTTGGAGGTCAAATAATGCAAGTCTGTAGATGAAGAAACAGAAACTCAGACTGAGGGAGAAGTGAGATGCCCGAGATCCCGCAGCGAGTTATAGCAAAGCCGGGACCAGACCCCGGATTCCCTGGCTCCTAGCAATGTCCTTTGTACCAAGACCCAGAAATAACTCTCAGCCAAACACTGGTGCTCTTTGCAAAGCGAAGTCCAGGCAGAAGCTGTCTGCTTTGCTGAACCACAGAGCGTGTACCAGGGGTCTGGCCCTTCCAGGGTTAATGACACAGGCAGCCTTTGTGTGGCTTGGGAGGAATGTTCCTAGAGGAATTCGGTCTAGAAGAGGAGGCCCAGGGAGCTCTCCTTATGGCTGCAGGGTCGAGCAGAGCTCACTGTTTTCACCGTCCAGACAAACACTTCTCCTCAATTTTACAACAGGGGGCTTTAGCTTTGTTTTCCAAGCAGCCCAGAGCCCTTCATGCTTCCAAAACAGAGCCACCGTTGGCTGTACCCACCAGGCCGGCCTTCTTAGTTACTTCCTCCTCACCAGCCAGCACAAGGCCCCCTCATCTATTTGAGATCAGCCTTGGCCTAAATTTGCTTGGAATTGATCTCAGAAGTACAGGCCAAAGGCAGAGGACCAGAATCAGTATGTGGTCTAGTGGATTAGCAGACACTGGCAACAGGCAACCTGAGTTCAGATCTCCCCTCTGCCACCTCCCAGCTCTGTGCCTTTGGGCTGTTTGCTTAGGCTTGCCAGTGCCTCAGAATCCTCCTTTGTCATTGACGTTCTGGCACTGAAAACACTTAGAATTTAAACGCTTAGAACGGTGCCTGCACATAGTAAGTGCTCATTTAAAGCGACCCGTAATGTCTTTGGCGCCTCCCCTCAGAACCTCCCAGATGTCTCTCCCCGGAAACTAAGCACTCCGAGCTTTGGTTTAAAGGGGTTGGGGGGTACGTTAAAAGGAACCTGTGTGGAAATTTCTGAGATTTATCTGAAAAATTGAAATGTACTGGCCATACTCATTTCATCTTGACATCGGGCTAAGCCAAACCAAGAAAATTAATAAGATGAACAAGTCCTGCTGTGATACGGGGAGAGAGAGAGAGAGAGACAGACAGACAGACAGACACACGGAGAGAGGGAGGGAGAGGGAGAGCAGAAGAAGGTGGAGTGCAGGGTTCTCCCCTGCCCTGCCCCCCTTGAAATTAACATTATTCTACATCAGGTCATTGTTCCATAATTGTTTGTTTTGTTTTGTTTGACATGGTCTTTGTTTCTAATGCACAGGTTAGTGCTGAGAAACCAAATAATGAGGAAAAGGACGCGTAGCGCCCTGGGGGAGCCAATGCTACATAAATGTTTTAACTTTCGAACGAACTTGAATTCTGTGCACACACTGCCTTCATTCTCACCCTTTAGACTGTGCGGCACTACATCTGGGTAGCTCTGAGCTGGCCACCAGCGTGGCCCAGAAACATCACCTCTTCCCCTTCTGCAGGCTGGGTATTGATTCTCAGGGACGGCTGGGGAACCGCTGTGCAGAAGCTGCTGTCCAGGCTGTTCTGAGAGCCCCAGTGGCCACAGTTTGGTGTGTATGGGCTCGGGGCAGATTGAGCAGCCAGCTGTCTGCAGCAGGAAAGTCCCTTGGCCGAAAAATATATCCCCTACTGTCCTGTGGTAGATGCCTGAAATTCCACCATTAGCAATGCATTCCTTTGGGTATGCCACACCATTCTCGGGCCACAATTTTCACGTAAAAATGCCCCTCAGGGGAGTAACACGTGAAGATCCTGACACTTAGATGAAAGAGTGTTTCAGATCATTCCTGAGAGGGGAGGTGAACATTGGCTATCTTGCTGGTGGGGGAGTGGCTGGGGGCAGGGCAGAAGGAGTATGGAAGAAGGGGTGGGTCATGGAGCACTGAGGGCCAACTTGGACCACTGGGCCGTTGTAACACTTTAAAAACGTGACCTTAAAGTCTTTGACACTCCTTCCAGTGAGAGGTGGGGTTTATGGCCTCTCCCCTTGAACCTCTGAGGCTTTTGGTCATAAAAGGCCACACAACTTTCTCCTGGTTCTCTGGAACATTCGCTTTTGGAACCCGGGATCCTCAGGTGAGAAGTCCGACTACTCTGAGACTTGATGCTGGAAAGCTCACTCCGAGACCGACCTGCCAACCAGCCCCGCCAAGGTTCTAGATATGTGAGGGAAGCTTCTAGAACAATCCATCTTGCCAGCTGAATGCCACCGAGAGACCTCCCTCAGGGCCTCCAGAAGCAGAAGAGTTGTGCAATCAAACCCCACCCAAATTCCTGACCTATGAAATTGTACAATATAAGGAATCAGTTGTTTTTAGCCACTCGGGACTGCAGTAGTTTCTTCTGCAGAAGGAGCTAACAGGACAGCCATGTTCCAGGAACTGGCCTGACAAGAGTCAGTGTCGCAGACAGCTGATATAGATGCTTCTGGGAACTGGCGCCGGTAGGGGTGGAGCTGGACTCACCCATAGAACAGCCTGATCCATCAGAAATCAACTACCTCAAGTCCCTGGAAATAATGCCGAGCCCACACTTGAGGCCTGAACCTTCTAGCCCACGACAGGCCATTATCTGCTAGAGCACAGAACCCTCTGCAGATCCAGGGTTGGGAGCAGAAGACTTCGGGGAGTCCTTCTTGCCCTCCTTTACAGACAAGGACGTTGACCTTCCAAGATTAGAGGCAACCTGCAGCTCCCCTGGGGTCCGTGACAGGACCTGGTGTCTGGCTCTTTAGACCCCTAGAGGGACAGTGTGAGGTTTGGTGGGAAAAGCATCGGCGTGGGCTCAGAAGCCAGAAAGGCCTGGGTTCGAGACCTGGCTTCTTCACCTCTTGGCACACACAGGAGTCAGGCCTCTTATTTGCAAAATCAGCAGGTTGGGTTTCCAGCCCCAAGGTTTTCCATTTCTGACCTGGGCGACCTCTGGAACAGAGCTGTGGGCTAGGGCTAGGACAGGAACTAAAGTAAAGCCATCAAAAGTCCTCCAAACCAACCACAGCCAATCCTGATGGCGGCCCCTTAGAATCTGTCCTCCAGATGGCCAAGGACCATGCATCCGGGGCGGGCCTCTTGAATAAGGCATCCAGGGATTCCAGACCCCTGACTTCATCTAGAAGAGGGTGAAGGGATGGAGGGAGCAAGGGGCCTGAGCCATGGAGAAGGCTCTGTGTCCCCAGCCCGCTAACCGCCACGGGCCACGGGGTTCAACACACTTGCCTCGGAGTCCCCCATCTCAGGGCCAGGAGCTGAGTAATTATCTTCTAACTCCTGCGGGCGCCTGCTGAGAGCTTGGCCTGCGCGAGGCCGGGAGCAAGCCCTCCGGCGGAGGTCCCCGTGCGCACAGAGGACCCTGCTGGTGCGCACAGAAACTGGGAGTGCCAGCGCCGTCGGGGCCGCCGCTGCGCCTGCTGCAGGCTCTGTCCCTTCAGACCTGTCCTTGTCCTTCCCTGTGGGCTCTTTACTCACACGTGATCGGCTGAGGATTTACTTGGCGCCGTTGCAACATCCATCTCTCAAGAACCTCAAACGGAGCAAAAGTCGTCATAATCCCCAGATTCTCCCTCTGAGTTCCTGAGAGGAAAGGAATCAACCTCCCGGCCTTGGAGACTACAGAAACAGGTTCAGAGAGGGGCAGACTGATCCACCCTCCAGTGTTGGGGCCAGGACTCCCCTTCCCGCCCCACTCCCCATTCTGTTCTGGCCCTTAGAGGATGCAGGAGGCCCTGGCCGTATCCATGCTCTCCCTCAGCCCCTGGGCGCCCCAGCGCCCGAGGGTGGGCCTGGCATGGCCTCTGCCTTCGTGCTGGCGCGCCCCGGGCCTCACCTCGCTTTGCTAAGCCTCCACGCTCTGTCGAGTCGGGCCCAGCTGTCACTGCTGTGGCCAAGCCTTGACACGGAGCGGAGCGCTGAGGTTTGTTTTTATTTTCCGTTTCCAAGGCTCCTTCTCTCCCAGGAGCAGGAGGTGCTGGGGAAGCTGTAATTTGCTAAACAGGCATTAATCTTCACATCAATCCCGAGAGGCAGGTAGAGCTTCTCAGTCAAAACACACAGGGTTGTGATTAGACGTGGCTGGCAGGATAATGCGCAGAGATTTGCACCTCCCCGGCCCAGCACCGGCTTCCCCCACCTGGCAGCTGGCGACCTCGCCCCTGGGCTGTGGCCCACAGAGAATGTCGTCTTCGCAGAAGGGCAGGAGAGCCAGGCGTCAAGACCGTTTCACTGGGGCCCGGCCCCTCAGTCTTTCTCCACCCCTCCCCTCTTGGACAGGGTCTAGAAAAAGCGGCATGGCCTTGGAGGAAGGCAGACCTGGGTGTGAATCTTTGCTCTGTCACTTTTTTCCAGTCAACAAATATTAACGAGACCCTGTTATGTTCCTGGCACTTCGGGGTTCTGGGAATACATTGATAAATGTTGGGGTTTCAAGAGGATCAATTAATAACACTCCTTTCTTCTCCTCCCGGCCAATTGAGAAATAGACATGGAAGTCCGAAAGGCGGAGTTCAGAATGTTCTTTATTACAGAGAAGGCTGTATTGGCACATGGGGCTTGAGATCTGTCACGGTTGTCTTGCTGACACTGGCCCCAGCATTGATCTGACCCGCTCAGCCACGGGAAGGGCTAAGGCCCACAGGGAGCAGAGATGATGTACTTCTCTGGGTGGGCTGTGGTCCAAAGGGAACCCACAAGGTGCTGAGACCCCCGGGGCCTGGATTCTTTGCTCCAACTCATCGAGTAGGTCACTCGCTTTGTTGGGGTCCCCCGAAGGTAGCCCCTGAGATGAGGATGTGAGTGCATGGGGGGGTATTTGGAAAGGGGCCGCCAGGGAAAATGGGGAGGGCATGTAGCCACGGGCCAAGAGTCACAGAGCCTGGCGTGTGCTACATTCTCAGGAAATGATCATTCTGTTCATCCCTCAGGCCGCAGGCAGGAACGGGTGACCCTAGGATGTGGCAGTCTGGCTGCCTCACCATCCTGCTGCTTGGGGAGGCGGGGCGGGGACAGGGGATATTAATGGCCATGGAGGTGGGGGCACCTGGACTCCCCTGCCCCTGACCAACAGTGACAGGGCAAAGATGAGGGTGCAAAGGACAAAGGTGGGGTCATTGGCAGGGAGCCGCAGCCCCTGCCTGTGACTCGAGGGGGAAATACGATTACTAGATGATTCTCAAGGACTCCGTGCTCCATGATCTTCCCTCTAGTTCCCAGGTCTGGACTTCTGTGACCCCAAACTGCTCTTCCCTTAGTGCCAGAGACGCCACAGCGGAGATGGGCACACACGTGCACACACAGGTATACATGAATACAGACACGCACAAACATATACGCGTATACACATGCGTGCGCACTCAACACATGCACAGGTTATCCACATTCGCAAATACACACGTTCTCACGCACGTGTACAATGTAGGCAACACGCACGCACGCACGCACGCACGCACGCACGCATATTCGTTCACCCGCACATACTTTTTCTGCTGGTTTCTGTGATCCCATCGGTCAGGAAAGGTCTTAAAGGGCAGCCCTGGGGACGTGACCTCTTCAACAGGAATCGGCCTCGGTCGTTGTGACCGTACCCTCCCTTCTACCCTCACCTCCTGCCCTCCCAGCCCCCAAGAACTAGTCAGGAGGTAGGCCCGGCGCTGGCTTCAGCCACGTCTCCCACAGACTCACAGATCCGGAGGTGTCCAAAGTGAGGGCCTCTTCCCTGGAGCATGACCTGGCGGCCCAGCCGCTGTGTTGGGGCCCCCTCTCCCAGGTCAGGGGCTCCCCCATTTGAGGGAAAAGTGAGAGCAAGGCTCAGGGCCAGGCCTTCGCTGGACAGGACTGGTGTTCTGGGCTCCAGGCCAGTGCTCACCCACTAGCCCTGCACGTCTTCAGAGCACACTCGGAGGCCAACGTGTCTGTCCACCAGACCAGGGCCACTGCCTGTCTCTGCTACTGGACAGGGGCTGTGGCTTCAGCACAGGCAAACCGTGCTAGGTACACTCCCACCTTATCCAATGGGTAGGTCAGCCTGGCACAGAAAGGCCCTCTGGTCCTCGTGGCCAGTTTGGCTTTAGCCAAGAAAAGGGCATTTCTGGGGGCTGGCGGTTCTGTGGACGGCCGAAGGTCAAAGGGAGAGAGATTGTGGTCATTGAGAGAAAGGGCGCGGGGCAAAGGAGCTGTTGCTTTTCGAACCACGGACACTGGTGTCTCATGCTAAGTGAGCAGGGAGGGGGTCACCTTTTTCTAGATCTGACTATTTTAGGTTTCCTCTCCTTGAGTGGCTGCAGTGGGAGCTCCCTGTGTTTTTCACGCTGGCAGCGGGTGAAGCAGAGATGGAGTCTGGAACATGCCAGATTGGTCCACGTCGGGGGTAATGTTCATCAGCCCGGCAGGAGGGGAAGCCACCCAGCCTGGGCGCTGGCCCAATAACCAGCTACCTCCCAGGGCAAGGGGTCTGCTCTATTTGCTTGCATTAATCTCAACCCCCAGAGAAGCCTCCCCATCCATTAAAACGAACTTACAATCTGGGGACTAACCTCTAGTTAGAAACAAGTTCAAAGCTTTCTCAGTTCTGCTCGTAACTCCCACCATCAAAAAGCCCCCAGAGGGAATGGAAAGAAAGCTTAGTTTTGCTGGCGAGGCATTGTTCTAGGCTGGGAATCAGCCCGACAGTAAACCACGAGTGGCCACCTGAGACGTGAGGTCCACACGGTCCCCCAGTGGTCCCTGGTTAGAATTGCACCCCAGCTGCCCCAGCGGGGACCTGCCCAATGGCGTTGCCTTTATTGGCTGTGCCCCATCCCTGGCCCGTGGCCTGTGGTCAGCCAGGACGCTCTGCTTCCGGGGACCGGCTGTTGGCTGGAGCAAAGGGCTACCTGCACCATGGCTCTGGTCCTCCAGCAGGCTGGCTTGGGCTCGATCACGTGGCGGCCAAAGATTCCAAGAGCAGCAGGTGGACAGGCACCACTGTACAAGTGCTTTTTAAGCCTTGGCTTACCGTACTGTTTGTGACTTGCCAAACCAAGTCAATATCCAAGTTCAAGGTCGGTGTGGGAGGGCACTACCAAAGGGCAGGGAAGAATTTGGGACCAATTTTGCAATCAGCCCATCACAGGCAGGGGGCTCCACCCAGCCTAGCGAGGAGGGTCTACTGGCACAGTCTTCCCCGGGCCACGGCCCCTTAGCGTGCTGTGCACTTATGCCGGCCGGAGCTGTGTCGGACTTATATCCCCAGCCCCAGATCAGAGCACCGGGCCAGAGTGTAGAAGAGGCTTGTCGAGTGCGTGGTCGGATATTGAATGCACATTGCTTCTGGCGGCCAGGGGGCCGGCAAGAACACTTCCGCCTCATCCCACCTCTCCAAAGCCCTCTATGGCCTGGGGTCCTCATTGGGTGTCCTTGTTCCAGACCGGGGACAGCTAGGGCTTGTGCCGACAGATGATTACTTTCACCTCTCTCTTGTGAAAAATGGCCCATGTTTAAGGATTCATAAAACTTAGAGAATGCATCACTGAGCCTATAATGCCGTGAGAGCTCCATGTAGGGAACGACTTAAAAAGAAGATTCATC
>NW_020174707.1:1472141-1505693 GCF_003031525.2 Neophocaena asiaeorientalis asiaeorientalis
TGCTTGTGTGGGAGGGACAGTGAAAAACCCTAGCCTCAATCTTTCTCCGGCTTTCTGGGCAGACAAGAGTTTTTCCTGCTGATTCATCTATTCCAGAAGCAAGGCCAGGACGCCTAAGGAGTGAGGGGAGGGATGGAGGTGGGGGGGGATACTGAGAGCAGAGCAGAAAGGCTCTCTGTCATCCATCTCTCTGAGGCAGATTCTACACATCCCTGTATGATGCCTCCTGCCGTGTCCCCTGGACCACCTCTGGGTTCGCCCGCCACCGTGATGGACAGTGCCTGAGCCTGCCGACCGCTTCCCACCTCAAGTACCTACCTCTCCCTCTCTGCCTCCCTGACTGGGGCTTCCTGTGGAGGCTCGGGAGCTTTCTTGGTAGAGGGCAAGCCTCAGTGCTGGGGTTTGACACCACCAGAGGCAACCCCAGCCGGTGGGGAAGGAGAGTCTGTGGATAAGTACTCCAGCTTCACAGCTGTAGTGGGCTGAATGGTGGCTCCCAAAAGGTATGTCCACCCGGAACCTCTGAACATGAGCTTCTTTGGGAAAAGGGTCTTGTAGACATAATCAAGTTAAGGATCCCGAGATGAGATTATCCTGGATTATCCAGGTGGACCCTAAATTCAATGACAAATGTCCTTAGAAGAGAAGTGACAGGGAGAAGACACACAGAGGAGAAGGTGACGTGAAAACAGAGGCAGAGATTGAAGTGATGCGTCCACAAGCCAAGGAGAACCAAGGAGTGTCAATAGTCACCAGAAGCTTGAAAAGAGGCCTGGGGTGGATTCTCCCTCAAAGTCTCCAGGAGGAAGTGACCCTGCTGACACCTTTATTTCAGACTTCCGGGCTTCATATGTGTGAGGCAATACATTTCCGTTGTCGTAAGCCACCCAGTTTGTGGTACTTTGTTACAGCAGCCCTAGGACACTAATACAGATGCCCTCAGTGGGGTGGTTCTGAGGTGTGTTCAAAACAGTTCCTAAGAGGGTCCCCAGTGGGATAGCACTCATCGATACTCCCTTATCAGCTCTTTAATCCGTCCCTGTCTCACTTCCCCATTGCCCTGTTGGGGTTTCCTGGGATCGTTTCCTGCACCCAAGTCCCTGTCTGCTTTGGGGAGAACCCAAACTCAGGGCACACAGTCCCATACCACTTATTCCTTCCTTAATTCATCCCATCACCATTTATAGAGGAGACAGTGCAGAGAGTGGCTGTAATAGACCAAATAATGGGTCCCCAAAGAAATCCACATCCTAATTCCCAGAACTTGCAAGTGGTACCTTATATGGCAAAAGGGACTTTGCAGATGTGATGAAGTTAAGGATCTTGAGATGTAAAGATCATCCAGACTTACCCAAATAGGCCCCATATAATCATAAGAGTCCTCCTAAGAGGGAGGCAGGAGGCCAGAATAGTAGGAGGAGGAAGTCATGTGACCCTGAAAGCAGAAGTTGGAGTGACGTAGCCACTAGAAGCCAGAAGGAGCAAAGAACAGATTCTCCCTCCGAGCCTCCAGAAGCGACCAGCTCTGTCACCACCTTGATTATAGCCCCGTAACACTCATTTCAGACTTTTGACCTCCAGAACTGTAAGGTGATAAATGTGTGTTGTTTTAAGCCACTAAATGTGTGGTCATTTGTTACATCAGCGGTAGAACACTCATACAGTGGTTAAGAATACAAGTATTGGGATCGGGCATAACCAGGTTGAAGTCTTGCCACTCATGGCTGTGGACCTTGGGCAAGTTACTCACCCTCTCCGAGCCTCAGTTTCCTTAGAGGTCAAATAAGGATAGTCATTCCTGACGCTGCTGTTGTGTGGACCACAGAGGGTGAGTGGTCGAGTCACGGCAGTGCTGATAATTCATCGAACATTTACTGTTAGTCACTCACTGTGCTCCACCTGTCGGAATACAAGGTCAGATAGGACACAGTCCTTGCCTTTGGTAAACAAAATGCAATTCTGGTCCTTAAAGGGATCACAGCCTAGAAGCATGGATGAGACAACGAATGTCTGTGAAAAGGGGATTTCTAAGCCCTAGCCCAAAATGGAACACAGGTGTTCCTTGGCACCTTGGGCCACAGCAGATGGGGCCTCGGAGCTGCAGCGTCTCCACATCCCCCGCCTTGCTTCAAAGGCTCAGTGGTACCAGAAGTCATAGTCGTAAGAGCAGTGGTAATGGTAGTAATAATTACTATTGTTACCGGAAGGGGGACCCCTTCTAGGGCCCAAGAGTGGGCTCTTGTCTAACACTCGGAAATGAATTATCCGAGGAGACAAGTGTACTGACAAGCCAAAAGGCTTTATTGGGAAGGGGCGCTCAAGGGGAGAGCAGGAGGGTAAGGGAACCCAGGAGAATGGCTCTGTCACGTGGCTCGCAGTCTCAGGTTTTATGGTGGTGATGTTAGCTTTCCGGTTGTCTCTGGCCAATCATCTTGCTCGTGCCCACATTTGGTCTGACTCAGGGTCCTTCCAGGTGGCGTGCGCATCTCTCAGCCAAGATGGATTCTAGAGTGAGGGTTTCTGGGAGGTTGGCAGGACATATTATGGGCTGGCATCTCCTCCTTCCTTTTGGCCTCTCCCGAATTCTCCTGTTTAGTTTTTGGTGGCAGCTTGGTGTTTCTTTTCGGGACCTCCTGTTGTGAGACAGCACATGCAAGCGGTTATTATCATGCCTGGCCGAGGTGGGCGGTTTCGGTCGGTTCCCTGACACTATCGCCACAGCTCTGACAGCACCAGTGCCCGCCCTTAGGCTCCAATGTGCTGGTGGATGCTTGGCCTCCCATTTCAGAAACCCTCCTCATCGTCCCAGAGTCGCTCAGAATGGCAGCTGTTTGGGGTTCCTGAACCCAATTCCAATGTGTGTGTGTGGGGGGGAGGGGTTCCCCCACACCACCAACAAGCAATTCTCTGCGACACCAGCTGGGTGTCCTATAATTCAACTAAATTCTGACACCATCTACCCAGAAATAGCGTCAGATCCCACAGGTTAAGGGCTCAGTCCTATAAGACTGCCCTCCCCCAACTTCAGACACCTGTCACAAGCTCAGGTTATCACCTGTGCTTCTGAGTAACTGGCTACAAATTGCAGGTTCCAATGTCCCCCCTCCTTGGAATTCAGGGGCCAGTCCCAAGTCCAGGTTGTCACCTGTATTTCTGACCAACTGGCTACAGAATGGAAGTTGCCATGACCCTCTCCTTCCTTGGGTTGGATTAATTTGCTGATGTGGCTCACAGAACTCAGAGAAACATTTTATTTACTAGATCACCAGTTTACTCTAAAAGGCTACAACTCAAGAAGAGCCAGATGGTAGAGATGCATAAGGCAAGGTGTGGGGAAAGGACATGGAGCTTCCATGCCCTCTCTGGGCTCACCACTGTCCCCACAACCCCACACGTTCACCGACCTGGAAGCTCTCCGAACCCCGTCCTTTTGGGTGTTTATGGAGGCTTCATTACATAGGCACGATTGATTAAATCATGGGCCATTGGTGATTGATCCAAACTCCAGTCCCCTCCCTTCCCCTGGGGTTGAGGGGGATGAAACTGAAAGTTCCTACCCTCTAATCGCACGGTTAGTTCCTTTGGCAACCAGTCCCCATCCTTGGGTTACCTAAGGGTTTTCTAAAAGTCACCTCAGGAACATCACAAAAGACAGCTTTATTGCCCTTATCACAGGAAATTCCAAGGGTTTTAGGAGCTCTGTGCCAGGAACCCTTCGGAGACCGAATATCTATTTCTTATTATAAATCACAGTATCATAGCAGCCATGCTCACTGCAAAGTCTGGGCTCCCTAGTGCCCTGGAAACTCTGCCTCAGCTGAGGCATGCCTTGCGTGTGGTGTGGGGGGAACATAGAAAGTTCCATATGGAATTTAGAACTGCTTCTTCTCTCTCGTCTTGTTTTCTCTGGTCAGACAGCCACCTCTTCCCTGCCCAGTGAGTCTTCGATGTGGCCCCTTGGAGAGCTGGGGCTTGGAAACTACCTGGTGCACAGTGACGCTTGCCCTTGGTAAATGAAATGAAGTTGTCACCTTAAGAGACAGCGCAACCTTGAAGCAGGGATAATGAAACCGAGCAGAATCCTGTGGGGCCTTCCTGGGTACAGAAGCCCTTCTGTGTCCCCTGTTTCTTGTTTGTAGAGAAAAGAGTTCGGTCTCCTAGGCCTTCCCTGAGTTCCAGAGGGCAGGCTCAAGCAGTTACTAATTAGGGAAGTGGGAGAACTCAGAAACAAAGGAAAAGCAGTTAAGCAAGAAAAGTAATGACAATAGTTCAGCAGTAAAACAGAGTCCTAGTTCCTCCTCTAGGGATATACATAACAATCTGACACATATCTTTGAGTTGTTCTGCGGAAACTAAGACCCCACCCAGATGGAGGAGGGTGACTGCATGCTGACCACAAGCACGTAGATCCCAGACTGGTTGGAACCAGAAGGTTGGTGATTAAGATTCCTGAAACACCACCCTGTTACCTCACCACCAACCAATCAGAAGAAACTCCACAAGCTGCAACCCTCACCCCAAATGTTACCTTTAAAAACCCCTCCCCGGAAGCCATCGGGGAGTTCTGGTCTTTTGAGCATGAGCTGCCCATTCTCCTTGCTTGGTGCCCTGCAATAAATGCTGCACTTTCCTTCACCAAAACCCAGCACCAGTAGATTGGTTTTGCTGTAAGGTAGGCGAGTGGACCCAAGTTTAGTTCAGTAACAACAAAACAACGGCACCAGTGTCTGTGAAGAAGGGTCCCCAAGGCACGAGCCAGAGGGATCCCTTCTGTCTGGAATCAGGCACGGCAACGTAGAGGAAGTAGCATTCGCACTGAAGACACACAGGGACAGGGGCAGGGAGTTCTGGGAGCTAATAGCAGGAACAGAGGCGGAGGGGGGAAGGGATTTGCAGAGCCCCAGGAAGGAGCTGTCCCAGGTGACCTCCTCTGTGTCTGGTCACAGAGGGAGCCCCCTGAGCCCATCTCCAATCCTGGCCTTGCACACTCAAAGCCCTGGCCACGCTCCACCATGGCAGCAGGAACCGTTTGAAAGCCAGCTGCCCAGACGGGCGAGTGGCAGGGCTGGGGGCCAGGAGGAGGGGAGCACCCCAGGCAGCCATCCCCATTTTGCCTGGGGCTGGTCTTTCTTTTGGGGTGGGGGGGAGGGGGGATGCCATGGAGGTCTGCAGGAAGGAGATACTCAGTACAGTGACTATAGGACTGGAAGTGTGCTTGCTGTCCGTACTTGCTTCCTTTCCCCTCCCCTTCCCCGGTGGGAGGGAAGGTCAGCCATGAGTCAAAAGCTTTCCAATTGACCCAGCAATTGTTGCAAGTTGTCACCATGGAATATCTGACACAGGTGAGCTCGTTACAGTGTAGTTTATAATAACGAAAAATTGCAAATGACCTAAATGAACCTTAGGAGGTACATTTAATAAATGATAGTGTTTTCATACAACAGAACGCTGCGGGGCCATTTAAAAACTCAATGTTGATCTATTTTTATTTTGGAAAATATTCATGATCCATTATTAAGTGAATAAAGCAGTTTTTGAATTAATTCATATAGCACATCCTAATTTTGTTTAAAGGTATCTGTTTATATGTAGACATCTGCAGAGGTGAAATTTGATGAGATGTACACTACCCTGTGTTAACGATGGCAATCTCTGGGTGGGTAGAACTTTGGATGATTTTAGCTTTCATTATGTTGCTCATCTATGTTGTTGGTTTGTGGGGTTTTTTTAAAACATAGCACAATGCCACTTACATCATTTTATTTATTTTTTAAAGTTTTAAATACTTTTTATCGAAATATAGTTGATTTACAGTGTTGTGGATTTTTTTGGGGTTTTTTTTGGCTGCACTGGGTCTTCGTTGCTGTGCGTGGGCTTTCTCTAGTTGCAGCGGTGAGCAGGGGCTACTCTTCATTGCGGTGCACGGGCTTCTCATTGTGGTGGCTTCTCTTGTTGCGGAGCACGGGCTCTAGGCATGCAGGCTTCGGTACTTGAAGCACGTGGGCTCAGTAGTTGTGGTTTGTGGGCTTCTGTAGTTGTGGCTCACGGGCTTTAGAGTGCAGGCTCAGGAGTTGTGGCACACGGGCTTAGTTGCTCCGTGGCATGTGTAATCTTCCCAGACCAGGGCTCGAACCCATGTCCCCTGCATTGGCAGATGGATTCTTAACCACTGCGCTACCAGGGAAGTCCTACGATGTTGTGTTTGATTCAGGTGTACAGCTAAGTGATTCCATTATATCTATATATCTATATATTTATTCGTTTTTAGATTCTTTTCCATTATACGTTATTACAAGATATGGACTCTAGTTCCCTGTGCTATATAGTAGGTCTTTGTTAGTTACCTATTTTATATATACTAGTGTGTATATTTTAATCCCAACCTCCTAATTTATCCCTCCCCCTCCCTTTCCCCTTTGGTAACCATAAATTTGTTTTCTATGTCTGTGAGTCTACTTCTGTTTTGTAAATAAGTTCATTTGTATTATTTTTTAGATTCCACATATCAACAATATCATATGGTATTTGTCTTTCTCTGTATGACTTCCTTCACTCAGTATAATAATCTCTAGGTCCATCCACGTTGCTGAAAATGGCATTTCATTTTTATGGCTGAGTAGTATTCCATTGTGTATGTATACCACATCTTCTTTATCCATTCATATGTTGATGGACATTTAGGTTACTTCCACATCTTGGCTCTTGTGAATAACGCTGCAATGAATGTTGGGGTGCATGTATCTTTTACAACTTCTGTGATTTTAAAGGGCAAGGGTTTCTTTACCTGTACTTCCTCACTTGTGGCGGTATCTTGCACCTCCTATCTAGGCCGTGTGAGCTCCCCAGGGAGAAGTGTCCACAACGGGGGACACTGAGAGTCCTGGATTGATGGGGTGTGTGGTCAGGACGGCCCACAGAGCTGTGAGACAGAATCCCAGCTCTCGTGAAAGAGGGTCATGGTGGTCACTGTTGTCTGAGAGGCAGGACCAGGCCATAAACTCAGAGGGAGGCCCAAGGGCAGAAGGCAGAGTCTGGAAGGAAGGGCAGGGCAGGGGGCCCAGGGCAGGGGGCTCAGGGCTGTGGCCAGTCGTGAGGGCCAGAGAACTCCATCGTGCCCGGGTCACGCTGGGGCGCTGGGGCCTTAAAGCAGCCACACAGGCCCCGAACAAAGAGCTGCTCGGTACTCTTTGAGCTTGGCACCGTCCTTCGCTCCACGGTGAGAAAGAAGGAGTTAACATCTGGAATCTTCCGATGGAAGCCGCACTCAGAGCGCACGAAGCCACATTTGTGAAAAATGGGCTCAATTTCATATTTGGAGAGCAATGAAATTGAAATCATTTCAAATTTTAAATGCCCAACATATTGAGACCCACCCTCTGATAGATCTTCCAAATGAGTTTGCAAGCTCTCCATGCCCAGTTCCAGGAGGGGATTCACTTCCTTGCCAAAAATGTTCCTCTCCTTGAGTTGGAAGACAAGAGGCTCCGGGCTGGCAGGTCTCCCTGAGCCTGTGAGCCCTCGGTGAGTTGCCGAGCGAGTGCCTTCTGCACGGGGCTGGAGGAAGAGTTTTCCTTCCTCTCGGGTAATGAATTTGATCGAATGGGACTGTCTGAGTGTCCAGATAGCGTGGTGATAGGCACCCCATAAACACAGAGATAAACAGGTAGAGAGAGATGGAGGCAAGCATAATTTGCTTCTAAGTGCCTTCTTACTGGTATAAAAAAAGCAAGAAAATAAAGTGGCTGGAGGCACTTGCAATACTAATGTAAGGAGGAGATTAAGTGCTAATTACGGCATTAAGGATAAATGAAAAGGATGTACGTGGAGGGGGCAGGGGTGGCAGAGGTTGCGGCTACCCAACCATGGCCCCGAGCTGCACCCCAAGGTCATCTGCAGTCAGTTCCCACATCACCTCCACTTCCTGTGACTCTACCAAAAGACATTCTCTAGCTCAGCGGGCATGCATGGCTTGGGCTGGGAAGTGGGAGCAGCCTGGGTGAATGGCCCCGGGGTACAGGAGTGACCCTCAACCGATGAGAAATGGGAGTTGAAGAACAAATACCCCAGCTTCCTGGCCTCTCAATGGAAGGCTGATTCTGGGCGTCTTCCGTGTAGTTCCCCCGTCCTCCCCCGCAAGGGGCACCCCGGCAGCATTGCATCCCAGTTGCGCACAGGACAGTCCACCCATTAACAGACCTCGACTGGCTTTCCCCACTTCCTTTCTCACTTTCTCACCCAGTCACTGTGCTTCCCGTCATCACCTCCCAACTCCCAACCCGCACCTTGTCTCAGGGCCCATCTGCTTTGAGGACAACTCAAATCAAGACAGGAGGTTCGGCACCAGCTGACCAGTGAACTGGTCAGAAGTCCAACCTGACGCTCGCACACAGCGTCAGCAATGGCGCGGGGCCCGCTCTCAGAAAGACCCCATGCTCAGCTGATGCCGTCTTGAAATTCTTAATCATTTTATCTTTAAACCTGTGTTTCGGGCTTCCCTGGATGCGCAATGGTTGAGAGTCCGCCTGCCAATACAGGGGACAGGGGTTCGAGCCCTGGTCCGGGAAGATCCCACATGCCGCGGAGCAACTAAGCCCGTGCGCCATAACTACTGAGCCTGCGCTCTAGAGCCCACGAGCCACAACTACTGAAGCCCGCACGCCTAGAGCCCGTGCTCTGCAACAAGAGAAGCCACCGCACCACAACAAAGAGTAGCCCCCGCTCTCCGCAACTAGAGAAAGCCTGTACGCAGCAACGAAGACCCAACACAGCCAAAAATAAATAAAATAAATAAATTTATTGAAAAAAAACCCTGTGTTTCATAAGTGACATCTGATGGGACACTGGAGCATGCATGCGAGCAGCACAGATAACACTGGCTGGCAGCTCTGGGTCTGCAGACAGCCCAACCCAAGCGATTCCCTCGTGACCCGGGGTGCTCATGCACACCTCCGGGCAGTCCAGGTCACCGCAGAGCCCCAGGGTCCAGAAGCAGCAGCTGTGGCAGAGCAGAGAGGAGGGACTCCGTGTGGGGTTAGCCCTGGGACCTGCGGTGGGAGGGCAGCTTGCCTGTCAGTGCCTGGACCCCATCCCTGCGGCATCTGTACGAACATTAACTCTCCAGTCTGAACCCCTGGACAGGAGCTGCCCAAGCTCAGACAGTACACTTTGTCAGTAAATTTTTTTTAAATAAATTTTTTAAAATAAATTTATTTCTTTTTGACTACGTTGGGTCTTTGTTGCTGCACGTGGGTTTCTCTAGTTGCTGCGAGTGGGGGCTGCTCTTCGTTGCAGCGCGAGGGCTTCTCATTGCAGTGGCTTCTTTTGTTGCGGAGCACGGGCTCTAGGCATACGGGCTTCAGTAGTTGCGGCACGCGAGCTCAGTAGTTGTGGCTCACAAGCTCTAGAGCGCAGGCTCAGTAGCTGTGGCGCACGGGCTCAGTTGCTCCGCGGCATGTGGGATCTTCCCGGACCAGGGATCAAACCCGTGACCCCTGCATTGGCAGACGGATTCTTAACCACTGCCCCACCAGGGAAGTCCTGTCAGTAATTATTAAAAAATAAAGGTATACACATGGATGTTGCAATAAAGCATATCAGTGAGCTGTTAGAGTTTTTCAAAGAGTTTAGAATCCCAAGGTTTGAAAACCACTGCAACATTGCATGACAAATACCCACAGGCTCAGAAACAGAAATTAAATTTAAAGATCATCAAATTCAACACAAAAGAACACGATTTTCATAGGAAACTTTGGATGAACCAATTATTAACAAAAAGGACAATTTTTAAATTGTTTTTCTTGTAATTGAAGATCCAGTAATAGAATACATAAACAGGCATTTTGAATTATATATAAATCATGAAGCCACTTTCAATTTCTTCTGTGACCTGTACAAGTTACAGGAAACGTCAGACAAAATATTAAAGTGCCTTGTATAAATTTACATTTAAAATTAAATTCAGACTTACGTGAAACTGATTTGTATAGAAATTTTTTTAGAAACTCTTTTAGTAAAAAAAAGTTCCATCAGAATCATCGGCTCCAAATATACTGAAATTTTTAAATTTCAAAACATATTTTGAAATAATTGATTAGATATGTATCCCAATATTGTCACAGCCTATGAAAATACTCTTAACAGTTCTTGTAACAGTTGCATCAGCAGAAAGATCCTTTTCAAAATTAAAAATTACCAAAGTTACCTGCAATTTCGCATTTGCCAAGAGTGACTGGTGTTGCTTTCAATTTGTATTGACTGAAAATGGAGTTGCTAAAAGTATACATTTTGATGACCTAATAAATGAATTTTCAGAAAAGTGAGCCAGAAAAATATCAGTCAAGATATCACATTAGTAAAGTATTATTTTTTGTACCAGATAATGTTATGATACCGAAAATGTTACTGTTTGCAGTTTGTACGTTTATATTGTTATTCATGTATCACTGTTACTCCTATTGTGTTTTATAAATCATAAAACAGTTTTAAAGGAAAAAGCTGTATATTTTTGTAACTTTAACAGTACTTTTTCCCTGCCTTTGGAACAAGGGCCCTGCGTTTTCGTTTTGCGTGGAGCCTCACGGGTTATGTAGGCAGCCCTGCCTACCTGGCTTGTTTAGGCCTCCAGGCCTGACACTGACTTTTTTGTTTCTTTGGTCGCTCCGGGTCTTAGTTGCGGCAGGCGGGCTCCTTAGTTGCGGCTCGCAGGCTCCTTAGTTGCGGCTCGCGGGCTCCTTAGTTGTGGCATGCGAACTCTTTAGTTGTGGCGTGCACGTGGGATCTAGTTCCCTGACCAGGGATCGAACCCGGGCCCCCTGCATTGGGAGCACGGAGTCTTAACCACTGTGCCACCAGGGAAATCCCTGACACTGACCTTCTCTCTTTTTTTTTTCCTGTTCTGAAATTTTTAAAAAATTTCTTTTAAATTGAAGTATAGCTTACGTACAATATTATATAAGCTACAGGTGTACAATACAGTGATTTGCAATTTTTAAAGGTTCTGTTCCATTTATAGCTATTATAAAATATTGGCTCTATTCCCTATGTTGTACAGTATATCCTTATAGCTTATTTTAGACATAATAGTTCGTTCCTCTTAATCCCCTACCCCCTATCTTGCCCCTCCCCACTTCTCTCTCCCCATTGGTAACCAGTAGTTTGCTCTCTATATCTGTGAGTCTCTTTTTTGTTATATTCACTAGTTTGTTGTATTTTTTAGATTCCACATATGAGTGATATCGTACGGTAGTTGTCTTTCTCCGTCTGACTTATTTCACTTTGTATAATGCCCTCCAAGTCCACCCATGTTGCCGCAAATGGCAGTATTTCATTCTTTTTTACAGAGGAGTAGTATTCATTGTATATACGTACCACTCATCTGTCGATGGACACTTAGGTGGCTTCCATGTCTTGGCTATTGTAAATAGTGCTACAGTGAACATTGGGGTGCATGTATCTTTTTGAATCACGGTTTTCTCCAGATATATGCCCAGGAGTGGGATTGCTGGATCATATGGTAACTCTATTTTTAGTTTTTTGAGGATCCTCCATACTGTTTTCTACAGTGGCTGCACCAATTTACATTCCCGCCAACAGTGTACGAGGGCTCCCTTTTCTCCACATCCTGACTTTCTCTCTTCTTAATCCAGCTGCGTCATGAGGTTGGCATTAATCATAACAAGAGGTAAACTGTAAGGACTGCAGAGAAAGGAGTTCTTGGACCTGAGACCTTCCTGAACCTCTGCTTCACAAACTAGGTCTTTGTCATTCAGTCTTTGGCTGCAGGCTTCCCTTGGAAAGGAGCATAACCTTGGGCAAGGAAGTTCACTGTACGTGAGGATAATGCCCACAAAAGGACACGGCTGTGAGCCATCAGTCACGGGGGCTGGGTAGGTTGGTCCTAAAGGGGGATCTGGGTAGAACAGGACAGTATTCCCCTCAGTCCGCCCCTTGCACTTCATTCACCTGCTTCTTATAATGAGTTGACTCCCCTTGAGAAGAGCTTGTCCAGCATTCTGGGGTCTTACTTTCTGGGAAACTTAAAAGAAAAGGGTTAGTAGGACAACTATAGCCCCTGCTGCCGCTGCAGTTGATTTTGAAGCCATAGTTAATGATACTTCCCCTCCACCACCAGCTTTTAGAGATTCCCCTCAGCTAACACCCCTGTTGTCTAGTTGCCTTTCCTGGTCAGGTGATAAAGACCCTCATCACTGAAAGGTCTGAACCCTGGGTTACCATGGCCTTCTTAGGCTGTGACTGCTGTACTTGTCCATTAACCATAACTCTGGACATTAAGGGCACCGAGAGATTCCTCAGTGGATGACTTGGGAGCCAGATTCCTCACTGTCCTGGTTGTGTAGCAGCAGCTGTGTCTCCTTCTAATGATCCATTACCGCTGCCAGGATGGTGATGTCTTTCTTTGCCTACTAGTCACTTGGCGTAAGGAGCCCAGAGATTGGGAGACCATTGAACCTTAAAGTATAATGAAAACCATACTGTGCCCCTGAGGTAAGCATTTCTCTTCTGAGAACCAGACCTGTAGATCCATATTATGGGGACTGCACAAATTCCCCACGTGGATCAATAGGATTGATATGAATCGGGACACTGCTGCTTCTATCTCTTGGTTCCTGGATCTACATATCCTAACTATTGGGGCTACAGCAGCAAAACGATAATCATCGTTGATTTAGAGTATGGACAGTGTCCCGAAGGATGGCATCCCACCCATACAGAATATTTTCTCCAAACTGCGGCATCAGCTGCACCATTCACAGGCCATTCCTCTGCCTTATGGTGCCAACAGCTTCCGAGTGGTGCAGTATATGATAGAACCAGAGCGTCCCGTGGTTAACGTGGGTTATGTGCCCACTGTCATGCCTCATTTGCTGTAAAGAGGGTCCCCCTGTCTGAGGTGATGGTGTGTGAGATGGCATGTTGGTGAATCCAGTGCTCCGTAAGCCCACAGGTGAGGCGCTTGCTGAGCCCCTATAGTCAGGAAAGGTCAACTCATCCCACAAATACCTGTTGATCCCAGTCAAGTTGAATCATTGCCCTTTCCAGGGTGGAAATCAACTTGCTACCAAGTGGTCAGCAGGCCTCTTTGAGGAATGGCGCCATATTGGGAGTTTAGCATTGCTCTCTGTTAAATGACAGGTTGGACATTCAACAGTGCCAGTAGCTAAATCAGCCTTAATGAGAGAGAGCGATTGGGTCCATAAATAACCTCCGTCCCTGCTGCCATAACTACTTCATTCACACACCTATTATGCCATCGTGCCAGCACTGGGGTGGCCAGTGACAGAGGATGGCTGATGTCAACTGGCAGAGTCATTCTTTCTACCTGGTTGTTTAGTGCCTCTTCTGTGGTTGGTGCTCTCTGGTGAATATTTATGTGTGACACAAATATCTTCATATTTTGTGCATACCCCCGTAGGTCCCTCCCTCCACATGGCTCTTCCCCAGATTTGTTTGTCCCTGGTCCTCTAATCTTTCTCCTTTCTGGACCCTGACCAACCAGCCCAGCCATTTGCCACTGCCTATGAGTCTATATATTTTCTTACTTCAGGCTACGTCTCTTTCTGCCCAAGGTGAATTATCAGGTTCCTCAGCTAGATCTCTGCCCATTGAGAGGATTTCTCCTCACTTCTGTCTTCAGGGCCGCCCCTGACTGAGGCTATAACGTGGCAGCCCCCCATTTGGGGCTCACAACAACCTACCAAGTTGATCCATCTGTGAGCCAACCTCAGCCTTGTCCATTATCCATCAGCTGGTCATAAGGGACCCCTACATGTCGCCCTGTGAGGTCAGCTGAAGGGAAGATGCTGGTGCAACAGTGGTGGATGGCGTGGCATCTAGATCACCTGTTCGTGCACCTTACTTGTGCTCTCTGCTCCTACTTGTATCCAACCCAGCCTCGGCTCATAATGGGTGGTTATGGTCACATGTTCACTTGATGTCCCATATTTAGATGCTCCAGCTCCATCAGGGCCCAGTAGCATGCATGGAGCTGCTTTCTGAATGGCGTGGCACGGCCTTGCTCCAGAAGCTGGCTCTAGGCATCTGCATTGGTGATCTTCTGTCGGGGCTGGCCATAAACTCTATCCAACATCTTTTCCCACTATACTTATCTCAAGTATCAGGCCTTATAGTCTAAGAAAGAGGGCTGCTGGCACCTCAGCCTGACCCTTCCTGCTCTGGGTCCCACACAAAGCTGGCAGCCTTCTCTATCACTCAGTTGATGGATATCTCCCGAGGAGGCTTAACAAACATGGCACTCCTTTCTTAGTGGTGGGACATGTGAAATGCCATAAGTTTGTCTTTGACTTTGCAGGGGATGTCCCAGCATGCCCCAGCTCGCTGGGTCCCTCAAACGTTCGCTGGTGTGGTAGGGCCCTAATTTTCATAGAGTCTATCTTTCACTTTCTGGAGCTCATGTGTCTTATCAAGACCTCCAACATACCACTTCTTGCCCATCTGGTAAGATCAACGTGACGCCAGCAACGTGGTGCACCCATGTGATGTTTTGCAGAATGTCCAGATGGTCCAGAGCCCTTCAAGTTATGAGAGACGTTGGGAAAGTTAACATAGCTCTGAAGCAAGACCATCCGTGTCTACTGTTGTCCATCCCACACGAATGCAAGCTATTAGAGATGGAAAAGCCAGATCCACGGCCACACACAAGTGCCAGAAATAAAGACTGAGCAAAGCAGCTGCAACTGGGGCTGCGGCTCGATTGCGTGATCTTCTCTCATTCGCCACGATGCATCCAGTTCTTTTAGGGGCCAGACTGGTGAATTAAATGGGGCTAGTTGGGGACTCCCCACCCTGCATTCTTTAAATCATGAAATCATGAAATCTTTAAATCATTAGGTGGCCCTAATCTCTGCCATCCCCCTAGGATGCGCTACTGCTTGTGATTTACTATTTGGCTTGGTGTGTGAGGGGGCATTTCAGAGTCTTCCATCTTCTTACTGTGGTAGCCCTTACTCCGTAGGCCAAGAAACCAATATGGATGGGGGTCCTGCTAACCACTGAGTATATCCATTCCAATTAGACGCTCAGCGACCAGAGGAATGACCACTGGGTAGGTTCATGGACCCAGTGGAACCACCATCAGGCAGACCTGGGCCAGAGCTCCATTTATTCCCTGGTCCCCATGTTCTTCCCATGCTAACAGGGGGCCCACAGTGGTGTCTTATGTCCCTGCTATCGAAGTTTATACCCCAAATCCTTAAAAAGTCTGGGTAGTCTCATTTTTCTAAGGCTCTGTTACCCAAGTAAACGGCCACAGGACTCTTCAGAAAAGGAATGCGCCTCAACCAGTGAGAGGTGGAAATTGCTGGATAAGTCCCCCAGCTTCTTTGCTCATGGGGGACAACAGTTCTGCTCCACCTTATCTCACAAAGAGTCCCCAGTGCCATCGTACCCAGTTGCTCACAGAGGTCACCCACTGTAGAGCTCACCCTTGGTTGGCCCTCCTTCCTGCCCTGTCTCACTTCTCCAGGCCATCACTGTGCTTCTTGGGACCTCTTCCCAAGTGAACTACTTGCGCCTGCATCCTTGTCTCAGGGTCTGCTTGTCAGGGACCCACACTAAGACAACAGTGCAGAAATAAAGCAACCTGAGAGGTCATCCGTCTCCTCTTGACCTTTAGGTACTTCCGGTCTGTTTGCCCAGTTCTGCAGAAAAGGTTCCATCAGCTTCTACAGTAACCCAGTTTAATTTTCAGTTCTCATTGTCAGCCCTTGCTTTTTATTCTCAACTCTCAATCCCTCCCGCTGGAATTTAAAACCACTTCATCATCTTCTGATTTTTTCCCCCCTTTTTCTGAGAGATGGAGAATAGCTGACCACCGACTTTGGTGTAAAAGCCCCTTATATACTTGAGTGTGGGTATTCGTCTTTACTTCTCCAGGCTTAGTAATCCAAGTTCTTTGAAAGAGTGCCCATCAGTCCCGTTTGCCAGGCTTTTAATCATCCTTGCAGCTGTAAGCTGTCACCCCCAGCTGCTCACCATAGACCAGCCTGCAGGCTTCTGGAGACCACCAGATGCGTGTTTTGACCTGGAGAAGTTCACAGGAGGGGAGGTACCCCAGCTGCTGTAAATCACCTTCTCCCTCACCTCCTCCCCAAAGCCAGAGAACAAGCCCCAGCTTGCTGTTGAAGGCCATAAAACTTTTCTTTAAAGGGCCCCTTTGTTGGGCATGTTCGTTGTAGCTGGCGTGCAAGTCCACTGAGGGCCCATAAAACTTCCCCAGGCTTTGTGCAGGTGACCCCACGTGCCTGCGCCTTAGCAATCCCACCCTTAAGCCCACAATGAAACTGCTGCTGGGTTCACCCAGAGGCACACGGGACTCAATTTACCTTGTGATTTGTTTGTTAGCTTTACAAATGGCGTTTGAGGCCAGACAACCCCTCCTAACCCTGATGACTTGCGAGATGGAAGCCCAGGGACGTCCCAGGGAACTGTCGGGGCTCTGAGTCTCCAAGGAGATTTCAAAACAATTACCCTCAGGGAGAAACTGTGGCTGCCCGTGAAGGATGAGGCAGCCTCCGGATGCAGCTGGGCTCTCCTGTCTCCAGTGGGCAAAGGTATTTTGCCTCTTACCCTCACCAGCATGGTCCAAGGCCCGCTTCCTTAGAAGCCCCAAGGCCGTCACCTGCTCCCTGACGATGAATCCACTCCAGCGATCCCACCAGCCTTAGTGAGTGAAGTCCAAGAAAAGCCAATCAGCTGGGGGATGACACTGACCTCACGCATAGCTTAGCGGTTAAGAGCACAGGGCTTCAAACAACCCAAATGTCCATTCGCAGTAGAATGGATATTCGTACAGTGGGATATAAAAGAATAAAGCGTGAGAGTAGTTCTTAAAAGTTCTCATCACGAGAAAACAAATTTTTGTAACTGTGTAGTGACAGATGTTGTCTAGATCTTATTGAGGTGATCACTTTGCAATATATACAAATACCAAATCATTATGCTGTACCCCGGAAACTAATATAATGTTATATAGCAATTATACCTCAATTTAAAAAATCAAAATGCATTTTTTAGAAAAGAACAAAGCATGAATATACACAGCTACATGGATGAATCACAGACATCCTGCAGAGTGAAAAAAGCCAGACATATGAGTAAATACTACACGTTTCTATTTACATGACGCTTAAAGAGAGGCAAAGCTTAATCTACGGTAGTAAAAGTCGCAATGGCAGTTACCTCTGGGGGGCAAAGGCGGGTGGAATTAACTGGAAAGGGACATAGGAGAGCTCTCTGGGGGGTGATAAAAGTGTTCCAGATCTTGGTCTGAGTGCTGGTCACATAGGTATATACACATATAAAAAAGAAATTGAGCGCTTAAGATCTGTGCTCTTTCCTGCATGTAAATTATACATTAGGATACTACTGGGGAAGAAGCCCCAATTTCTAACCTACATAACTATGAGCTAATAAATGGCTGTTGTTTCAGGCTGCTAAATTTGCGGTCATCTGTCATAGAGCCATAGAAAACTAATACATCTCGGTTCTAACATTGGCCCTGCTTCCAGTTTACTGGGTGACCAAGGGTGTGTCACTTACCCTCTCTGAGCTTCAGCTTCCACAGTTACTGACAACAATAACTCATCGCCTGCCTGCAGGATTCATGTGAAAACCAAATTACTTAATGTACGTGAAAACATTTGCGAAGTCATTAAGCGGCTTATAAATGGAAAGTTTATTATTGTCACGTTCAAAATAAACCCCCAACTTCGACCACAGGAAATGGTTTAGAATCAACCAGCCCAGGGCTGATAAGCCCCTATTTTGTTACAGGCCCTCAGCCGTCATGTCGGCTGGATGTGGACCTGTACTTAGTGTTGGATCTGGTGAGCTTGGAGAATAAATGATGTCAAATTCACTCCCGAACGCTGCCACCCGTATGTCATTTTGTCTCTGCTCGGATATGATTCAGGCAGATGCCTTCATGTTTATTTACTATTTTCTTTACCTTCCCAAAGTAAAATACATAGGGATTTAATTTTCACTTGCTAGAAACTTCTATAACTTCTGAAACCCTGCAGCTCTCCCTCTGACAGGAAACTATCGCCCTGTCATATGACTCTGAGCTAGCCCCGAATCCTGTGGCTGTGGCCTTCTTAAAATATTATTATCACTGTATCTTTGTTTACAAGTTAAAATCTTTAATGGACCAAAATATCTTTCACTTACAATGATCGAATTAGAGCATAATACTTCATCCATGAATCCGTTCTTTTTTCTTTAAATTTTTTTCATTTCTCCTCCTGGCCTTTTCCACACGTGTGCCTCACCCTCCCCGCGTGCTCCCGGTAGAGTTATAGTGTACTTTTGATTGGATCACTATTCAGTGTTTATCTTATTAAATGTCTCAATGTTTGGTAAATATTTTATACAGCTGATCCATGTAGTGAATTATGGTTATTACTTTTTTTTTTTGCACAGTCCTTCCCCTGGAGTTAATAGTCATCTGGCTTTTGGGTTTCTTAGTTTTCTACATATTTATCAGTAATGCAACTGTAAACTTTGCCGGATGTCTGAATCGGCTCTGAAGATATTCAGACACATCTAGGATTCGATCGATTTCATTGGAAAATCTCTCTCCTGGAGCCTTCTGATCTGCCCCGATCTGGATGGGCTGCCCTCCAGGCCTGATACATAAATGATTTTTAGTGTTATTTTTAGTGTTTTATTGAGCGCTTATTATGTGCCAGGCACTGTGACATTTGAAGCACACAACAGTCCTATGAGGTTCATATTTGTACGCCCAGGACACTAGGTCTTAAAGAGGTTAAATAACGCCATTAAAAGATGGGCTAATAAGTGGAGGAACCTGGATTTTAGTCCCATGATTCTTTAACTCCACAGCCCTAGGTTGGTTGATTCTAAATCATTTCCTGCGGTCAAAGTTGGGGGTTTATTTTGAACGTGACAATAATAAACTTTCCATTTATAAGCCACTTTATAAGTTCGCAGATGCTTTCACATACGTTAAGTAATTTGATTTTCATTTGAATCCTGCACGCAGGAGATGAGTTGTTGTTGTCAGTAACTGTGGAAGCTGAAGCTCGGAGAGGGTAAGTGACATACCCTTGGTCACCCAGTAAACTGGAAGCAGGGCCAATGTTAGAACCGAGATGTATTAGTTTTCTATGGCTCTATGACAGATGACCGCAAATTTAGCAGCCTGAAACAACAGCCATTTATTAGCTCATAGTTATGTAGGTTAGAAGTCGGGGCCTGGCACGGCTGGATTCCAGCTCAGGTTCTCACAAGGCTAAAATCAAGGCGTCGGCCAGAGCTGTAATCTTGCCTGAAGCTCAGGGTTGCCTTTCGGGTTCATTCAGGTTGCTGGCAGGACTCAGTTCCTTGCAGCTGTAGGACTGAGGTACCTGTGTTTTTGCTGGCTGTTGGCCAGGGGTTACTCTCAGCTCCTAGAGACTGCTTTCAGGTCCTGGCAATGGAATGGAAAATCTCCCTGATACCAAGTGTCTCTCAGGTGTTGTATCCTCCTCAGTACCAGGAGCCCAGTTCCTTTTTAAGGACTTACCTGTTTAGGTCAGGCCCACCTGGGATAATCTCCCCCCGAACACACACTTTTTTTTTTTTTTGCAATTTAGGCAAATTTTCTTAACTTATAGTGTTTAGTATTTATTTTGTTTCCTTACTTTGGTTTTCTTCTTCAGGACTCCCATTCCCTTTATTTTGTATCTTTTTGCCAATCTGAAATATCTGTCACATTCTCTCAAATCCTTATCTTCTTCATTACTTTGTTTTTAAAATAAATTATTTATTTTTGGCTGCGTTGGGTCTTCGTTGCTGCGTGTGGGCTTTCTGTAGTTGTGGCGAGTGGGGGAAACTTTGCTGCAGTGCGCGGGCTTCTCGTTGCAGTGGCTTCTCTTGTTGCAGAGCACAGACTCTAGGCGCATGGGCTTCAGTAGTTGTGGCACGTGGGCTCAGTAGTTGTGGCGCACGGGCTTAGTTGCTCCGCAGCATGTGGGATCTTATTGGACCAGGGCTCAAACCCGTGTCCCCTGCATTGGCAGGAGGAATCTTAACCACTGTGCCACCAGGGAAGCCCTGTATTATTTTTTAGATTCCACATATAAGTGATACCATATGGTATTTGCCTTTCTCTGTCTGACTTATTTCAATGTGCATAATAGTCTCTAGGTCCATCCACATTGCTACAAATGGCAATATTTCATTCCTTTTTATGGCTGAGTAATATTCCATTTTACATTTATACCACATCTTCTTAAGCCAGTCGTCTGTTGATGGGCACTTGGGTTGTTTCCACGTCTTGGCTGTTGTAAATAGTGCTGCTGTGAACATTGGATCGGATGTATCTTTTCGAATTAGAGTTTTCATCTTTTCTGGATATACACCCAAGAATGGGATTGCTGGATCACATGGTAGCTTTATTTTTAGTTTTTCAAGGAACCTCCATACTGTTCTCCACAGTGACTGTGCCAATTTACATTCCCATCAACAGTGTAGGAGGGTTCCCTTTTCCCCACACCCTCTCCAGCATTTATCAATGTTATTTGTAGAGTTTTTGATGATGGCCATCCTGACAGGTGTGAGGTGGTACCTCATTGTGGTTTTGATTTGCATTTCTCTAATAATTAGTGATGTTGAGCGTCTTTTCATGTGCTTGTTGGCCATCTGTGTGTCAGCTTTGGAGAAACGTGTATGTAGGTTTTCTGCCCATTTATTAATTGGGTTGTTTGTTTTTTTGATATTGGGTTGTATGAGCTGTTTGTATATATTTGTCAGTTGCATCGTTTGCAAATATTTTCTCCCATTCCATAGATTGTCTTTTCATTTTGTTGATGGTTCCCTTTTCTGTGCAAAAGCTTTTAAATTTAATTAGGTCCCATTTGTTTATTTTTGCTTTTATTTCTTTTGCCATGGGAGACTGATCTAAGAAAATATTGCTATGATTTATGTCAGAGAATGTTTTGCCTATATTCTAGTCTGGGAGTTTTATGGGGTCATGTCTTATACTTAGGTCTTTAAACCATTTCGAGTTTATTTTTGTATATGGTTTGAGGGAGTGTTCTCATTTCATTGATTTACATGTAGCTGTCCAGCTTTCCCAACACCACTTGCTGAAGAGACTGTCTTTTCTCCATTGTATATTCTTGCCTCCTTTGTCATAGATTAAGTGACTGTAGGTGTATGGGTTTATTTCTGGGCTTTCTGTTCTGTACCGTTGATCTATATGTCTGTTTTTGTGCCAACACCACACTGTTTTGAAAACTGTCTGTTTTGTGTAGTATTGTCTGAAGTCTGGAAGGGTTATGCCTCCATCTTTGTTCTTTTTTCTCAGGATTGTTTCAGCAATTCTGGGTCTTTTGTAATTCCATATAAATTTTAGGGTTGTTTGTTCTAGTTCTGTGAAAAATGTCCTGGGTATTTTGATAGGGATTGCATTAAATCTGTAGATTGCTTTGGGTATGGCCATTTTGACAATATTAATTCTTCCACTCTGAGAGCACAGGTTCTCTTTCCATTTCTTTCAATCATTTTCAATTTCCTTTATCAATGTTTTATAGTTTTCGGCATATAGGTCTTTCACCTCCTTGGTTAAGTTTATTCCTAGGTACTTTATTTACGTGATTTGCAACAGGATTTTTCTTTTTTTACTTTCTGATACTCACTATTAGTGTAAAGAAATGCAACAGATTTGTGTATATTGATCTTGTATCCTGCTACCTTACTGAATTAATTTATTTTAATAGTTTTTGTGTGGAGACTTTAGGGTTCTCCATATAGAGTATCATGTCATTTGCAAATAATGACGGTTTTACCTATTCCCTTCTAATTTGGATACCTTTTATTTCTTTTTCTTGTCTGATTGCTGCGGCTAAGGATTCCAATACTATGTTGAATAGGAGTGATGAGAGTGGGCATCCTTGTCTTGTTCCAGAATTTAGCAGGAAAGCTTTCGGCTTTTCATCATTGAGTATTATGTTGGCTGTGGGTTTGTCATAAATGGCCTTTATTATGTTGAGATATGTTCCCTCTGTACCCACTTTGGTGAGAGTTTTTATCATGAATGGATGTTGAATTTTGTCAGATGCTTTTTCTTTGTCTGTTGAGATGATCATGTGGTTTTTGTCTTTCCTTTTGCTAATGTGGCATATCCACTGATTGATTTGCGTATGTTGAACCATTCTTGTGACCCTGGAATGAATCCAACTTGATCATAGCGTATGTTCTTTTTATGTATTGTTGGGTTCAATTTGCTAATATTTTGTTGAGGATTTTTGCATCTGTATTCATCAAAGATATTGGCCTGTAATTTTCTGTTTTTTTGTAGTGTTTTTGTCTGGTTTTGGTGTCAGGGTGATTGTGGCCTCATAGAATGAATTTGGGAGTCTTCCTTCCCCTTCAATTTTTGGAATACTTTGAGAAGGATAGTATAAATTATTCTTGGTATGTTTGGTAGAATTCCCCAGTGAAGCCATCTGGTCCTGGACTTTCGTTTACAGGGAGTTTTTGTTGGTGTTGTTTGTTTGATTGGGTTTTTTTTTTTTACAGATTCTATTTCACTTCTATTGATCAGTCTGTTCAAATTATCTATTTCTTCTTCAGTCAATTTTGGCAAGCCGTATGTTTCTATAAACTTGTCCATTTCTTCTAGATTGTCCAATTTGTTGGCATATACCTAACTGTTCATAGTATTCCCTTATAATTTTTAAAATTTCTGTGGTATCAGTTGTTATTTCTCCTCTTTCATTCCTTATTTTGTTCATTTGGGTCCTTTCTCGTTTCTTCTTGGTGAGCCTGGCTAGAGGTTTGTCAGTTTTGCTTATCTTTTCAAAAAAAAAACAGCTCTTGGTTTTATTGATTTTTTAATCTCTATTTTATTTATTTCCTCTCTGGTCTTTATTATTTCCTTCCTTCTGCTGACTTTGGGTTTTGTTTGTTTTTCTTTTTCTAATTCTTTTAGCTGGTAGGTTAGGTTGTTTATTTGAGATTTTTCTTGTTTCTTAAAGAAGGTCTGTGGCACTATGAACTTCCCACTTAGAAATGCTTTTGCTACAGCCCATAGCTTTTGTAAAGTTATGTTTTCATTTTTGTTTGTCTTGAAGTATTTTCTGATTTCTTCTTTGATTTCATCATTGTCCCATTGGTTTTTTAGTAGCATGTTGTTTAGTCTCCATGTGTTTGTTCTTTTCCCGTTTTACTTCCTGTGTTTGATTTCTAGTTTCATACCACTGTGGTCAGAAAAGATGCTTGAAATTTTCTATTCTCTTAAATTTGTTGAGATTTGTTTTGTGACCTAGCACGTGATCTATCCTAGAGAATGTTCCATGCATGCTTGAAAAGAATGTGTATTCTGGAGTATTTTTTTTTTTTGGTTGTAGTGTTCTGTAGATATCAGTTAAGTCCAACCAGTCATTTAGGACCTCAGTTGCCTTATTGATTTTCTGTCTGGATGATCTGTCCATTGATGTCAGTGCGGTGTTAAAATCTCCTACGATTATTGTGTTCTTGTCAGTTTCTCCCTTTATGTCTCTTAGTGTTTGCTGTGTATATTTAGGTGCTCCTATATGGGGTACATATATGTTGACGTGTGTAATATCATCTTCTCGTATTGATTCCTTTATCGTTACATAATGCCGTTCTTTGTCTTTCTTTATGGCCTTTGTTTTAAGTCTACTTTGTCTGATATGAGTATCGTTACCCTCGCTTTTTTGTCATTTCTATTTCCATGAAATGTGTTTTTCCATCCCCTCACTTTCAGTCTGTGTGTGTCTTTCACCCTGAATTGAGTCTCTTGTAGGCAGCATATTGCAGATTCTTGTTTTTTCATCCAGTCTGCCACTCTGTGTCTTTTGATCTGAGCATTTAGTCCATTGACATCTAAAATACTTATTGATAGGTATATACTTATTGCCATTTAAATCTTTGTGTTCCAGTTGTTTTTGTAGTTCTTCTTTGTTCATTTCTTCTTCTTTTTGTTTTTCCTTTTGTGGTTTGATGATATTCTTTTGTAGTATGCTTGAGTTCCTTTCTTTTTGGTTTTTGTGATTCTCTTGTTGGTTTCTGATCTGTGGTTACCATGGAGTTCAAGTATATTGACCCATAACTGTATCTACTTGCTTTAAACTGATAGTCATTCAAATTCAAACACATTCTAAAAGATCTACATTTTTATACTCTTCTCCCCACATTTTGTGATTTTAACATCCTATTTTACAACTTCACGCTTATCCTTTTGCTGTTTATTGTAGTTTAAACACTTTTACAAATTTTTAATTGTTTTTAAATCTATGTACTGTCTTATTTAAGTGATCTTCAATTCTTACTATATATTTGCCTTTCTTCTTGTGGTTTTCCCTTTCCTATAGATTCTTGCCTCTTTTCTATTTAGAGAAGACCCTTCAGTGTTTCTTTTAGGGTAGCTTTAGTATTGTTGAGTTCTTTTAGTTTTTGCTTGTCTGAGAAATTCATTTTCTTTCCTTCTATTCTTTTTTTTGTTTGTTTTTTTTTACGGTACGCGGGCCTCTCACTGCTGTGGCCTCTCTTGTTGCGGAGCACAGGCTCCAGACGCGCAGGCTCAGCGGCCATGGCTCACGGACCCAGCCGCTCCGCGGCATGTGGGATCTTCCCAGACCGGGGCACGAACCCGTGTCCCCTGCATCTGCAGGCGGACTCTCAACCACTGCGCCACCAGGGAAGCCCCTTTCCTTCTATTCTAAATGATAATCGTGCTGGGTAGAGTATCCTGAGTTGCAGGTTTTTCCCTTTCAGGACTTTGAATATATCGTATCACTCCCTTCTGGCCTACAGAGTTTCTGGAGAGAAATCAACCGATAGCCTTATAGGGGTTCCCTTGTAACTGTCTCTTTGTTTTCCTCTTGCTGCTTTTATTTATTTATTTATTTATTTATTTATTTGCCATGCTGCACGGCTTGTGGGATCTTAGTTCCCAGACCGGGGATTGAACCCAGCCACAGCAGTGAAGGTGCCAAGTCCTAACCACTGGACCACCAGGGAATTCCCTCTCTTGCTGCTTTTAGAATTCTCTCTTTAACTTTTGCCATTTTAATTATGCTATGTTTTAGTGTGGGTCTATTTGGGTTCATTTTTTGGGGGATCCTCTGTGCTTCCTGTTCCTGGATATCTGTTTCCTTCTTTAGGTTTGGGAAGTTTTCAGCCATAATTTCTTCAAATACATTTTCAATCCCCTTTTCTCCCTCTTCTCATTCTGGAACCCTTATTATGTGTATGTTGGCATGTTTTATATTATCCCAGAGATCTTGTATGTTGCTTTCATTGTTTTTTCATTTGTCTTTCTGTCTGCTGTTCTGACTGGGTGATTTCCATTCTTCTGTCTTCCAGATCACTTATTTGTTGTTCTATGTCATTTAGTCTGCTATTCATTGCTTCTAGATTGCTTTTTATCTCGGCAGTTGAATTACCTATTTTTTATTGGTTCATCTTTGTGGTTTCTAGTTCCTTGTTACAGTGATCTGTGTTTCTATCGATAATCTTTTTAAATTCTGTTAGCATTTTTGTTACCACCTTTTTTAACTTGGGTCTGATAGACTGGTGAGCTCTGTTTCATTATTTGTTCTTTCAGGGGATTTCTCTTGCTCTTTTCATTGGGAGTAGTTCCTTTGCCTTTTCATTTTACTTAGTGTTCTCTGTCTCTAAGAATTTAGGAGGAACAGTTACCTACTGTGGTCTTGAATGGGTGTTTTTATGTGGGAGCATTCCTGCATAGACTGTGTGTGTCTTATGTCTTTGGTGGGAGGGCTGGTTTTGATATGGACGCCAACCACGTCTTTCTTCAGGGTGTGCTGGCTGTTATCCCCTCGATAGGGGGTGTGGTTGGTGTGGGGGGAATTAAAGCCTATGCAGGGTGTCCGGCAGGACTTCTTCTCTGCTCTGTAGCTGTTGCTGCCCTGTCAGGGGCAGGGTCTACTCCCCTGTTGTTGGAGTAGAAAACCTGAGGGTCAGGTTCAATCAGGCTCTGTTGTCCTTGAGTGCATGCCCTGGCCCAAATAAGGTGATTGCTGAAGCAAGTGAGGCCCGTGTGCTCACAGTAGACCTATGCGCCACCTGTGTAGGCATCTGCACCTCTGCTCAGAAGCAGCCCAAGGTCACATCCTGTCCCCTGTTTTGTTTGTCCCAGATCTAGTGCAAGGCTGTGGTGTTGAGTAGGCCGGGGCTGCAGGGTCGGGGCATTGTGGCTGCAGGAACTGAGGTGGCTGTGCTTCAGCCTGAGATCTGGGCTGCCTCTGTGGCAGTCTTCTCCCAGGACCTGTCTGTTCCAGATCCAGTGCTAAACTGCAGTGTGGAGTGGGTGGAGGCAGGGTGCTCTGGCTGGGACACTAACTCTGCTTGCTCCCGAGCTTGCTGACAATAGCTGTCGCCTCGCCACCCACCCGGACCGCACCCTAGGCCCCCCAGGCTGTCTGTGCGTAGCTAGATCCACTCATTTCCCAGGGCCTGGTTGGCCCAGATCATCAAGCTGTGGTGTAGAGTGAGCAGGGCTGGGGCGTTTGCCCCATCAGATCGGGGAGTGTGGCCAGGCGGCAGCCACCAACGCAAGGCTTTTTCTGCCCTGATTGTTGGAAAGCCAGCATGTGCATACTCCTCTCAAGTAGAGTCTAGGCTTCTCCAGCCCTTCTGTCTGTCCCATTGGTCCTCTCAGCAGTCAAGGGGGCGTGTCTCCTCCATGCAGAACCCCAGGCGTGGGATGCCCAGATTGTGGCTCGACCTGCTTGCTCTCCAGAGTGACGGCCCACCCATGTAGACCTTCTCTCCCTTTCTGATCCCTCCTAGGAGTGCAGGTCCCAAACCAGTACCTTTTTTCCATCCTACCCAGTTACGTGGAGATTTTTCTTACAGTTCGGTTGTATAGGAGTTCTTCTGCCAGTTTCCAGTTAGTTTTCTGTGAGAGCTGTTCCACATGTAGATGTATTTTTGATGTTTTTGTGGGAGGAGGTGAGCTCCACGTCCTCCTACTCCATCTTGAGACCCCTCCTAATCTCCCTTTCTTAAAGTCAACCATATTCATAAGTCCCTCCCACACTCAAGGAGAGGGGAATTCTACTGACTGAGGAACCCTGGGGGCCATCCCAGAATCCCGCCTATTGCAGAAAGTATACTGGAATAGCATTCTCCCCACCGTAGTGAGGTTTTTCTTGACCACTCATTTTGAGAGTTCTATGCCTATCCAGGGTTTTGGAGAAAAAGACGTATATCACTATAAAATCTGCCTAAAGGGATGCTTTTGGGCTGAGGCATTATAGCTCTCCTATTGAGACTGTAGAATGTGTTTGCTCATTATAGCAAAGATTTGTAATATAACTGGGGGTCCTGTTTGTCCACTGCAGATTTTGATAGCCTGAGTTTTTTAAAAGAATCATTCACCAGAAATAAACCAGTCACAAAATGACAAATTCTGTACGATTTTACTTTTTTGAGGTATCTAGAGTAGTCAAATTCATAGAAGCAGAAAGTAGAATGGTGGTTGCCAGGGCCTGGGGGGAGGGGGAATGAGGAGTTATTGTTTGATGAGTATGTAGTTCCAGTTTTACAAGATGAAAACATTCTGGAGCTCTGTTACATAACAACGTGAATATACTTGACACTACTGAACTGTACACTTATAAATGGTTATGATAGTAAACTTTACGTCATGTGGAGGGTTTTTTTAAACCATGGTTACAAATAAAAATAAATTTTAAAAAAACCATTCACCAAAACTTTTTGTGATCTGAAGTATGAAAGAGCTCTCAAAAGCAGCCTTGGGATCAGGAAAAGTTACTAGAATGTCATAGTGCATGTGGAGGATTTGTGTTCTCGACATCCATCCTACCCTCCTTTTCTGTGCCTTCCTGTACTGCAGGGTGTGGGAAGCTAGTGTTCCGAGTGTGAATTGGATTCTACCCGTTTGATACTCTTGTGGATTACTTGGAGGGTGGGAGTGAGGCTGAGGCCACGACAAGCATGGTCGTAGGGCAAGTAAGTTCCTGCAGTAGTTTTCCAGTGCCCGACACTAACCCCGTGAGTGTCAGTTGTCAGTTGTGGCAACAGCATACAAGTCTTCCTGACCCCTGGATCAGAGCTAGAGCATCACGCTCTTGGAACCACCAGTCCCTATACAGCCTTCAACCTTTCTGGCTGAGGTCAAGGTAGAGTAGCTCCCCTGGCAGGCCAGTCGTTCTGGGGTATCATTCTGAGAGTCGGTCCTGGAGGGCCAGCCCAAAGCCTGAACCTCCCATTCTTTTTTTTTTTTTGCTGGGCCAGGTCTTAGTTGCGGCACGTGGGATCTTCGTTGTGGCACGTGGGATCTTTAGTTGCGGCACGCGGGCTCTTAGTTGCAGCATGCGGGATCTAGTTCCCTGACCAGGGATCGAACCCGGGCCGCCTGCATTGGGAGCGCAGAGTCTTAAACCACTGGACCACCAGGGGAGTCCCGATCCTCCCATTCTTACAACCATTTTGCAAATACCCAATACCCTGAATTAAATCCCTTTCTGCTTAAAATGGCTGGAGTGATTTCTTTTCCTGCAGCTGAACCGTAAGTGTTCGTGATACGTGATGATCAGGCCAGTGGATGTTTTGGAATTTGATCATGCCATCATGTGAAGGTTTGGTGGTACCTGATGGAGGCCTTCTATGTAAATGGGGCTTTGGCGGTTATTCCCATCTGCCCCGCTTTCGCCCTGCTCCCTTACGCTGGGCCTCAAACCCAGCTGGACCTCTGCTGCTGCTGGGCAATGCTTTATTTCTGTCCTTTCCCTTTTGTAGCTACTGGAAAACGTTTTTCCTCTTGTCCATCCGCCTGCCTGATTGTAGCAGACTCTAAGGCTCTCCACCCAAGGCATTTCCCCCACCTGTTCCCTGCTAACAGAATCCAATTTTGTTTGGGCATTAGGCAAAGATCTCTTAATTTCAGGTAATATGTTTTATGATGGGTTTGTGACACAGTCTTGGCTAATAAGGGGGAGTCTCCTGGGAAGCTTCTCAAGAGAATGTTTCTTCCTGACAAGAGGCGAGAGTGAAAGAGTTTTCTCATTGCCTGACTGTCTGTGACTCTCTCTCCTAAAATAAACACTTGATGCCTGGAGCCACGGCAGACGTGTTGACACTACAAGGTAGCAAGCACGGGGAGAAAAAGTCAATAACTAAGGATGGCAGGGCAGAGTGGCTGATAGAATCGGTGCCTCCATACAATCAATGAACCATGGACACACCTTGAAACTGCCCACCTCCAGACTTCTCGCTTGCTAAGCAGTAAGGGCCTTTGGGATATAAGCCACTATTAGTTGGATTTGGGGGTACTTGAAGCCAAAATCCTTCCTAACTGATACCTCCAGCCCATTCCTGATAACTCTCAGCAGATGCCCTTCCTTGCCTTTGAGTTTATAGAGAAAATGAAGTCTCCTTCCGGCCCACCCCCACCCCCTGACATACAAGATTTCTTCCTCTGCTCTTGTCTCATAGCCAAGGGCCTCTTATCTGATCTGAGGCTAATCTCTCCCTTGTGTTCCGGACACCAGCTCCTCTGCAGGGACCTGGGCAGTCATCTTTCTCTCCTGCATCTTCCATCTCCTGCTCTCCCGTGGCCCCTTTCCATCTGTGGACTTGAGCGAGCACCCAAGGCTGCGTGTACTGGACTGGGTGGACATGTCTCATCCTAATCACCAGGTAACTGCTCCTCAAGGGCCCCTTCCTGGTCCCCTGGGTGAGGCCCCGGAGGTGAAAGAAGCAAGAGGCTAAGGGCTTGGAACTGTTCTCTGACCCCAGAGTGAGCGGCTGCCCAGCTCTGGGGATGGACTGTGGGGTACTCGGGCCAATGCCCGCTTTCCACTGCAAGGCTTTTTTTTTTTCCTTCTGCCTTTTCTCCTTATGTTTATTGAGAGCCTATTTTCTTTATCTTTAAGGCTTTTACAGCTTTGTATTTTTGCCTCGTTTTAGTATATTCTGTTGTTATGATTTATGCTACTTTTACTGGCTCTTTACCCTCAGCACATAAACATGTTTAAGTTTTCCACAGCTTAAAAAAATAAAATAAAAAACCCTTCCTTGACCCTGCATTCTCATCGAGTTTCAGCATCCTCTCTCTCTCTCTCCCCTCCCCCCCGCCCCCTTCTCTTCGTCGTGAGCTCTTTGGGAATCCTCTGCGCGCACAGTGTTTCTTCACATCCCACTCAATCCTTAACTCTCATCTCCAAGACAGGAAACTCAGCCCAGCCTTGCTTAGCACAATGGGGGTTTTATTGGCAGGATGCTAGGAATCTTGCACGACTGTGGGAAGAAAAGAAGGAAAGGGATGCAGCTGGGCCACCAGATCCCCTGGGACATTTTTCTGTGGCCCTCACACTCTCTCTCCTCCCAGCTTCTTTTGGAATGATGTCATTCTTTCCTCCACGTTATGCCCAACTGCTCCAGACCCTTCTACCCCACGGCTCCCTTTAACTCCAGTTTGAAAATCTCAGGGAAGGATTCTGATTGGTCCAGCCTGAGTCAGGTATCTTCCCATGGATCAATCAGCCATGGCCCCAGGAGGCAAAGTCCCATAGCTGAGACAAAACCTCAGAGGAGGGGGATTGTGAGCCAGCTTCTCAGCTGGCTTCTCCCTTACCAGCAGCATTTGCTTGAAACTCCTCTCATGCACCTCTTGGTGCCCCACCCACGTGGTACAGGCCTTACCTCTTCATCCCACTGCTGACATCCCGCTTCATGCCTGAAGCCATGAGCTCTGCTCTGCCCGTATATGAAACAGGTCAGCAATGCTGAGAGATTATGGCACCTCTGGCTGGCTCAACCGTGACCCTCGGGTGTAGAACCGGCCCAGCTTCCTCGAGAGGGCAAATGTGGGGGCCACAGAGATGTGCCCCCAGGTCCCCTTCAGGGAGGGACTTGTGGCCCCATTGTCAGCAGAAAACCACCTCTCCCCAAAGGCACTTCCTGGGGTAGCCGGCATCCAATGATTGGTTATTTCATCCACCGTGGGACAACTCTGACAGGCTCTACACGCTTCAGCATCTCCCATAGGGTCTGTCCAGGTTTGCCAGGCCAGCTTTGCAGTTCAAGCCCTCCCCCGTCCCAGTCCCACTCTCTCCCCCTCCTTTCACTGATGGCGGTCCTAGGAACTATCTCACATGCCAAACTCCATTTCGGTTTCTGCCTCCAGAGAACCTAACCTGTGATAGATACCCCTGAGCTATGTGTCTCACACCATCTCCCAGGGGTCCCTGTGGGATTGAGCACCAGTTGTCCACAGTGGGAACCAGCTTGGTGATGTTCCCTTTATTGGCCACCTTCCCTTTCCCATCCCACTTCCCCACTGCCCATAGTGCCTAACTCTCCTGAAATCTACTTCCTCTCACGTCCTTGTGTCAGGGACAACCCACACTCAGACACCAGGATTATTGCGAAGTTTTTGCTAAACACAAGAATCCCAGCCTTTATCTGCAACATGTATCACTGTGACCATGAGCTCTTCTTGAAGTGCTTTTCTCCCTCAGCTTGCTGGGTTTCTTGCCCCCCTTGCTGCCCACTGCTTTGCCCACCCTTCTTCCCCTGGCCACCCCAGAATTACAGCTTGGCTTCCTCCTAACACCCAACACATCCCAAGGGAATTCAGACGGTCCCCTGAAGTCGACCATCACTACACAGGGATGACCTACCCTGCCTGTCTCCTGCCCAGATCTCTCTCTTGAGCTCTGGACTCAGATGTCCAACTGCCTCCAGGCCATCTCTACGTGGCTGTCCCACAAGTGCTTCAAATCAATATGGCAGAAGTAAATTCATCACCTTTTTAAAAGCCAGCTTCCCCTCCTTACATTCCCCTTTGCATCAAAAAACATCACTGTTTTTTTGTCCCCAAAGCCAGCTATCTGGGAGTCACCCAACCTCCTACCCATCTTCCCACTGCCCCATTAGCACTTGTCCTGATGCCAACCAACCTCCCACCTTCAGTCAGTCTCCCCATTCCCAGGCTCTGCCCTCCATTAGCATGTGACCTCGAATAACTCATCAAATCTCTCTTAGCCTCAGTTTCTACATCTGTAAAATGGGCTACTCATATTAGTACCTATTCTCTTAGAGTTGCTGCGAGGTTTAAAAGGTATTGCACGTACAAAATGCTTAGAAAAGTATATGGCACATAGTAAGTACTCAATGAGTGTTAGCTTTTTATTATTGTTTTTGTTTATCCTTCTAAAGGCCTCATCAATTTTCATCTTGTACTGTAGCCACTTACATGCCATCTTTAAATACCCTGTCGGTTTGCAAGATTCTTGGGGGCAGTGCTACATCTTATTTATCTATCTATCTGTCTATGACCAATTTCCCTCTCCTCCTACTTCCTGTCAGCCACACTTCCCCTCATATCTGGTAGCACTGGAGCAGCTAGGGGAATTTATTCTTATATCCAGCTGAGAGGAAGTTGAGTGGGGGGATGTATTTAATTTGGGTTCAGTGGGATATTTTGTGTGTACAGTCGATCTTTGAACAACGTGAGTTTGAACTGCAAGGATCCACTTATACACAGATTCTTTTCATGCTCCTACATTTGCTATCTGAGGTTGGTTGAATTTGCACACGTGGAATCCACAGATAGGGAGGGCCGACTCTGGGACTAGAGCATGCATGGATTTTAATATCCTCTGCTGGCCCTGGAACCAATCCTCAGAGAATGCCTTGGGCCGGCTGTATTTTTAAGATATCACTAGCCATCCCAGTGTAAGAATAGCTTCCAGGGACAGTCTCACCACTCGCTGGATTGACTCCCCAGGTGATGTAACGTGAAGACTCAGGCCCAGAGGTTGTATCTCAATGTAAACGTGGCCTATGGTACGCAGAACCAGAAGCGTACAGGTAGTGGCGGAGAAACAAGGTTCAAAAGGCATGGAATCAGAAGCTACTCTGTGGAAAACTCTTCCAATCATCAGACGAAAAATTCTAAGCAGGGGCAAGTTCTTACTTATCCCTAGATAAAAGAAATTCTCTCCTGTCGGGAAAATATTCAGCAAGGCAATGGATACAATTACGAATGTACCATATATTCCTTTTTCCTTTCTCGTGGAATATATGCGGAAGAGAATTTATCAGAATTCTTGCAGGGGACAAACCTATAGCGGTACAACAAGCAGGTCTTTGTGTGAAGTTGCGTGTTTTATCCACCCCAGTGATTTGGCCCACATCTTAGAGTATCCGATGCCTCTTGTTCTGATGAAGCCTGGCAATTCCAGATGAAGCCACCCCACGACCTTACACATGTGTGTGCCATCACCCCCGTTCTGGTACCCACCACACACCACAGACATTTCCACAGCCAGGCATGCTGGGAGGTATCTTTTGACAGAGGGAAGAGCGAGCCAAGTAAAAAGGGCTTTGGTTCTATCACGTAATAGAGCTGGGACTTGAAAACCACAGAGGTGAAACGGTGGGGCAAATTCAATCAGCCAACTCCCACTTTGGGGACTGAGGCACAGGAATGTTTGGCAAATAGAAAAAGGGGGGGGGCGGGGGCGGGGGAGAGACCCAGAAGAGGCT
>NW_020174707.1:1505834-1507963 GCF_003031525.2 Neophocaena asiaeorientalis asiaeorientalis
GCCTTGACCACAAGATGGAGGTAAAAGAGTGGTCCCTCCATTCAGTCAAAAACTCATTAAGAGCTAATCAAGGTAAAGTGGGTCTTTCGTGTTCCCCACCTGAGCCTTCTCACCTTTGCCAAGCCTCACTGAACTTACTATTTTTCCATTCTTTTTGGTTAAAGTCGTCACAAATCTGCGTTTTTGTTTGTTAACTCAACTGTAGCCTGCACATCGTCTTCTAGACATCTTCCCCTGCTTCTTATGGTTAAGGATTATGTTCTTATTAACTGTTATTAGAAGAATTTTCTGACTCAGAAGTTTCAGGACTTAAAGCTATAGTCTTAGTTCAATAATTGCCTGATTATTTGCTGCTATGCTTGGAACTTTCATTACCTGGCTTCTAATTTGCATGCACTTCTCCACACCCCCAAGTCGGGGCTCTGAACAGAGCGCTATCTGCAACACCAGCCCTCATTCCCGTCTGTCTGAGAGAGATATGGTTCCATCTATTTTTTACTGGGGCCCTGTGAAGGCTGAATGACTCCTATGTTAACCATAAAAAAAAACCGGAGCAACTTGCCTAAGAAAGACAATGATAGAAATAGAGTCAGGCTTCCTGGATCCAATTCTGCATTTTCCAAGCTGGCGGTGGCCGCTATCAGCCCCTTCCCCTGCAAGATTTTGGCAGTCCTCTAGCCCTTTAGGCCAACACCATTAGCTCAGAACACATCACACAGAAAGCATGGGACAGTGACCAGAATTCACCACCTTCTTGATTTCTTTTGAGAGCTTTGCCGTTGCTGAGGGCTCTTGACCCAAACGTGTACTTGGCGTATTGGTGAGGGCTCTTGCTGGAAAACGATGCTAACGATGAGAGGGTGAAGAGTACAACTCAAGAGCTGCCATGCTGTCATCCTGAGTGCCCAGATGTGTGCGCTTCTCCAGTAGTTGAGGCTACAGTGTTTGTCTTTGATGAGTCGTAAGCTTTCCTTATAGTGATGACGCTGCTGGCTGAGATTGGAGATGACATCTGTGTGAGAGGACACAGCAGATCTGACTGGCCCAGAGTCACAGCAGCTCTCGGCTGCACCTTTAGTAAATCCCCTCGTTCCTTGACTGCCCCAGGATTGACAGATCCCGTGGGACAACAGGCGCTTTTTCAAAGCAGGTGGAGGGAGCAGGATCAGAAACATCCTGGCAGGTTTCCCCTGCAAAGTGCCTTTCTGGCTCTAGATCGTGGTGGTTCTGTTTTGCCTCGTAGAAGTAGCCCGCTCTGGACAGCAGCTTGGTTCTCTGGTTGGGCAGAACAGGTGAACCAGCTCTAGACAAGGAATTAGGGGACCTATGTTCAGATGCCAGCTGTGTGACTGCGGCATCCCCCTTCAGGAATGAAGGACTTCTTCCTCCCAGCTGAGAGAGCCTCTCCAGCCAAGGCCACACTTTTCCCAGGTAGCCCACCTCCAATGACTGATTGCCAAGGGGGCATGAAGGCTCAGCCCTCTCGCCCCACCTTCAGAAGGCGCCAAGTCTCATTCTATCTTTCAAACTCCCTGTAGAGTCGCCTAAGGCTTCCCTGAAGTCTGCATCGCAGCTCAATTTCTCCGTCTGGCCGCTCTTGCCTTCTCCCCTCCCTTCCTCAGGGCTAGATCCCAAGGGCTCTCCCTAGTAAACCTCCTGTACCTTAAACTCCGTCTCTGAGTCCTCCTCGTGGGGAACCCAGCATGAGGCAGTGACCTTGGGGAAGGCAAACACCCTTTCTGTACTGTGCTAGGAGGCTATCCGAAAGCCCCGGAGCTATGTTCAGTGCCACTCCCAGGGTTCCCTTGGTGGTCATCTTCGCAGCTGCCCGCTACAGCTCCCACCAGCTCTTGGCAACTAGACCCACCAAAGAACCCAAACTTTCAGAAACCTGAGAACCCGAGCACATATGGAAGCGGCAGCTCATCGAGGCAGGTTAGCGGGCAATGCTGGGATCCTGTAGCTCTCAGCCCTAATTCAAAAAGCGCTGCTGGGCTTCCCTGGTGGCGCAGTGGTTGAGAGTCCGCCTGCCGATGCAGGAGACACGGGTTCGTGCCCCGGTCCGGGAAGATCCCACATGCCGCGGAGCGGCTGGGCCCGTGAGCCATGCCGCTGAGCCTGCGCGTCCG
>NW_020174707.1:1508024-1514341 GCF_003031525.2 Neophocaena asiaeorientalis asiaeorientalis
TGCTATATGATATAACTAAGGGGTAATTTCCCCATTCGGTCCCTCCAACCTGGAGACAGGCCTGGGAGGTTCTCCACTCTCATTGGAGGTTGTCCATGTTGACCTTTGCTCTCTTTCTTCTTCTAGGGCGCCCTGCCCAATAGAAATCAAATTCAAGTTACATCGGGAATCTTCCATTTTCTAGGAGCCACACACACAAAAGGAAAAAGAAACAGACAAAACTGATTGCAGTAATATACTTTACTTAAGCCAATATATCCAAAAGATCATTACAACATATAATCAATCCAAAAATAATTATTGAGGTATTTTCAGTCCTTCTTGTTCATACTGAAGTCTTTGAACTTTGGTGCCTATGTGACATAGCACCTCTCAGTTTGGACCGGTCACATTGTAAGCATCCGGTAGCCACGGTGGTGACAGTATTGGTCACAGGTTATAAGTGACGGGGGTTGCAGAAGAAGGCGGATGAGGATCTGGGATTTCGAGACTGAGCGCTTCTGCTTCTAAGGCTTATGAGTTTCTGAACTCGAAGGTTCTTACTGGCCTTCACTTCTTATTGCTCCATAAATTAGGGATCATGCTATATCTGCCTCCTAATGTAGCGGTGAGACTTTATCTAACAAGCTAGCATCCCTAAAGCGCCTGGCATGCCTGTACATTATTCAGAAACAATGGGCTTCTTACGGCCCCCTCAACCTCCACCTGCAATTAGCAATACCGGCCAGGTATTTCTAATCCCAATCAGGAAAGGAAGCATTTGGAGAGAGGTAAAATGTAAAACGTTTAATTAGATGCCAAGGATTGAAAATCTTGATTCAGAGCCCGAAATGGCTAATAAGGTTTTATTGTTGCTATTACTTAGAGGCTTTACAGAACTATAGGCTTGCAGAGAGCTTTTCAGTCACTTGAGAGGATCTAAGTTTGTTAACAGTGAGATGAAAAAACGTTCTATTCATCAGGAGAGACAACATACATAATATCTTAAGTATTTAAGAATTACGACCCTGCTATGAGAACTCCTGAAATTACTTCTACGTGGATGCAAGAGATTCTCGTTAGAGGTACAGGACATTAATGCAGATACCAATGTTATTACCCTGCTGAGTCTGCAAGGGTGAACTTTTGCAAGTCAGGAAATAGAGATGTTTCTAAAACAAACATTAGCTGGCTCTCGTTACACATATGGAGCTTTTTGCCCACGCGTGATTTTTGAACATTTTTCTAAAGGAGCTCTTAGGGTTTTATGGGTGATTATATTATAAAATCGTACATAGTTCCAATGTGGCCTAATTTATGACTGCTCTGAGTCACCAACATCTCCCAGGATTCCACCGTTGAGGCTGCTGCAGTTGGAGACAAATTTGCACCAACTCCTCTATAAACATTATCAGTGGGGTGGCCTGGGCTGGAAAGCATGTGAAAAATGGATCTCCCCTTCCTGTGTGTACCAAAGGCAAATTCAGGCCCTCTAGACTTTTGACTATATCAGTGAGCTTCTACTACAGCAACGCCACCTAACAACTCAAAGCTCAGTACTTAATGCAACCAGATGGCTGGCTAGGTAGCTCTGCTGATCTCAGCCGGACTCACTCATGGCTAGCTGGAGGCTGATCGCGGCTGGCCTCAGTTCCTCTCCACTCCACATGTTTCTCATGGTCCAGCAGGCTAGCTCGGGCATATTGTCGTGGAGATGGCACATACCCAAGAGAGAGCAAGCTCCAATGGATGGGCCATTTTGAGCCTCTGTGACATGCCTGCTAACAGCGCATTGGCCTGAGCCAGTCACATGGCTGAGCCCAGCACCCAGGGATGGGGTAGATCCAGCCACCCACTGTGGGAAGGCACGGCAAAGTCACACGGCCAAGGGCCTGGAGGAAAGGAGGGGTGAGAATTGTGGCCGTGTGAGCTACCACAGGTGAGAATGGATTCGAATCATTTTCTTGGAAAGAGAAGGCCAAAACAGTAAATGCCATCAGTGTATACATCCATTTTGAGAGGAAAGGTTTTCAACTGGCAATACCAAGCTATGCCAACCTACTCCCCATCCCCACCTCTTGGAACAGTCCTAGGCCAGAGGCCATGGGAAATTTTTGACTAAGCTCTAACGGGTAACTTGCTTTTCAAGTGTACTTCTCCCTAGAGGACACGTAGGTGAGTAGCCCTCAGCACCCCGTGCCTGTTTCCTTATGGTTACTTGCACTTCCGGCCCCAAGCACTGTGCAGAATTCCACGTCAGAACGCAAGAGAACAGGAGTTACAGGCCCTTGCGGCCCCGCGTTGACCAGGTTTGGGTGGTCGCCACACATGCTGAGGAGAGACCCTGCTCCCTGCCATTAGGCGGGGCGTCAGCTGGCCCCGTGCCAGGCTAGCGTTCATGCCCATCTGTCAGGGTGGCACCTGGCCCTCTTCTAGAAACAGATGGTTTCAATTGATCTTTCCTTGCCAGTCTTTCCTGCATGAACACTCCAAACGTGCCCTGCTTCATCCTGGAACTTAATGGGATCCTCACATGCTCTAGTTTCCTGTATCGTTTCCCTGGGAGCCAAATTGTTTTTCTTTTTTTCAATCTCTTTTTTTTTTCTTTAGTTTTTACTTTTCTGCAATAGTAGGATTATAAATGGATTTGTATATACAGAGGGGAAAATCAATAACCTGTATTTTCTGGGACAAAATGTAACCTCGCAGCAAAGCACCGACAATTATAAAAACCTCATTTGTTTTTCCATTTCACTGATCTTGACATACACAGCTCACCTCAAATTCCTAGGCCGAACTGACTTTGGCCTCCCTGGATGTCAGAGGCTTGGCCTGACAAAACCTTTTGACGTGAGACAGAAAATATGCAGGCGCATACCCGCCACACCCTCAGCCTCAGGCTGACAATTTAGTGGCCCAAGGACAACAAGGGATTTAAATTTTATTTTGTTTTTAAAGGAAAGGCGTGAGTTAGGGCAGCTAAATATTACAGATCTTCCAAAGGCAGGATTGCACCTTGGCCCTGAGGCTCTAGCCTGGGAGGGGACACTTGCCCCTGGTGACCTGGCCCAAGGACAGCAGGGAACTTCCCCCAGTGCTTTGGCCTTCTGATCTCGCCTGCAACCCAGCCTGCAACCCAGCCCGCAGAGGTTTAGCTTTAGCCAGCGGAGCTGCCCAGCCACACCCAGCAATGTACAAATCCCAGCCGAGGTCGGGTGCTTCTCCTGCCACGTGCCTGAGATGCCACCATTTGGGTTAAATAAAAGGGGGCGGAAGACCTTACAAGCAAACACTTCAATATGCATGGAACAGCTGTAGTCAATAGAAGTAGAGTGCAAGCCACAGAGATAATAACTCAAGATCTTCTAGTACAGCGATCCCCAACCTTTTTGGTACCAGGGACCAGTTTAGTGGAAGACAGTTTTTCCACGGAAGGGACGGGGTGGTGGGGTGTTTCAGGCGGTAATGCGAGCGATGGGGAGCGGCTGTAGATACAGATGAAGCTTTGCTCGCTCGCCTGCCGCTCACCTCCTGCTGTGTGGCCTGGTTCCTAACAGGCCACTACCGGTCCGCGGCCCAGGGGTTGGGGAGCCCTGTTCTAGTAGACACATTGAAAAAAAAGAAGAAACAGGTAAAATGAATTTTAGTAAGATATTTACTTAGCCCAATATATCAAAATATCATTTCAACATCTAATCCGTAGGAACAGTTGTTCATGAGACATTTTACATCCTGTGTTGTGTTTTAAGTCTTCGAAATCCGGGGTGTATGTTACACTGATAGCACATCTCAATTCGAAATAGCTATATTTCACATGCTCGGTAGCCACATGTGGCTGGTGGCCACCATATTGGACAGTGCAGGTTAACAGTTAATTCTCAGGAAGAGAATTAAGGGACTGGGGGATAGAGATGGCCACCTTACTTTCACCCGTAAACCCTTTTGCACTGCTTGAATGACATGCCAAGTATGTGGACCACATATTTTTTTAAAAAGACAGCACACCCTGATATTTTTTTGATTGATGACTCAATGTCGGCAAGCAAAAGGAAAAAAAAGACACATTCCTACACAGTTGGTGGGACTGTAAGCCCATACCACTGTTCTTGGGGGGGGATGGGCAGGGTCAGTGTTAGGGATATGTATATATATATATTCATTCGATAGTCATTGAAATTACATTTAAATGTGTTTTTATTATGTCAGCACTGTGCTATTTGCTTTTAATCTTCACAGAAACCTCAGGGTAGAAAGTGTTGGGGATTCCGTTTTACAACATGGAAACTAGCTAAGGCTCTGAGAGGTTCAGAAACTGGGGGCTAGTAAGAGGTGGGACTTGAGTTGGAACTGATTCTCTCTGACTTCAAAGGTAGTGGACAGAGATAGGGAGAATGAACACACAGGGGCCAATAAAAGAGATTTATTATAAGGAACTGGCTCACGTGATTCTGAGGCCGAGAAGTCCCATGGTGTAAGCCCCAATCCCACGGTAGAAAACCGATGTTTCAGCTCACATCAGGCAGAGAGCCAGGCTCTCCCTTCCTCTCTTTTTTTTGTTCTACTCAGGCCCTCAATGGATTGGATGAGGCCCACCCACATTGCAGGGAGAGATGGGTCCTGCTTTACTCAGTCTACCAATTCAAATGCCAGTCTTATTTGGAAACACCATCACAGAAACACACAGAAACATTGTTTAACCAAATATCCAGGCCCTTCCAGGGCCCAGTCAAGTTGACACATGAAATGAACCATCACATCTACTTCTAGAAATTTATCCTAAAGAAATGACTGGCCAAGAGGGCCCCTGTATTATGGACCGGGAGGTACATCTCAGCATCTGAGTTCTTACTGGAACATTGAAAACATCCTGAATGTTGTAAACAGATGTGCAGTGAAATTGCACCCTCTGGAGGAGGTGGCTTCTAAAGACAGGCAATGAGAGAAAATCACCAATAGACAAAATCGCCCTTGAAAATAACTTGGACGGCAACATGCTGGAATCTCAACGCTAAATCCTCCACAGCAAGGTCCCTGTTTCTCGTGGTGAGTTCCTGCTATAGTAGTTCGCTAGCGTGTCGGGGCCATACAGTGTGAAAGAGAGGTACCCTCGACACTGGTATCACTTAACAGGATTGGAGAGGCACATTTCAATTGAAAGCAACTGAGGAAATAGATTTGTGGCTTCCGTGTGAAGTTCATTCTTTGAGTGAACCCGTGGACCAAATCGTCTCTATTTTTTTTTATACTATATGATTCTATTTATATAAACTTTGAAAATAGGCAAAACTATATCAATGGCATTAGAAATCAGGAGATTGGTTACTCCCAGAAGCATTAGGGGAGGAGACTTCTGGGGTGCTGGTAATTTTCTGTTAATCTTCGCCTCTGTTACTGGAACTGTTTTCTCTTGCTCTGGGAAGGTATAGCGTTCAGCTGACATACTTTAAAGGGGTATAGGTGACTCTGTTGCATATTGACGTGAAAATATAAAGAATGAAGTATGTAAGGGGATGCCCCCAAATGTCATGTTTTTATCTCTAGGTGTCAGGATAGCAAATTACTTTTTTCTTTTGTCTTTTTCTTTTCATGTGTGCGTGTGCACGCATGTGCGTAATACACTTATCTGTATTTTTACCTTTTTCTCCGATGGCCGGACTGAAGGTGAATTTTGTATGAGTTCGTAATAGAAAAATAATAATTTTGTAAGCCAGTGCTAGCCCACCACGGGGTGATCACCCAGGCCGGAAGAGTCGCAGGCCCCTCTGGAGTCCCCTGCCCTCTAGGACCTCCTAAGAGGAGGCCGTGATGTAATCTGCTTGAAGCACAAGGTGACGTTCTCGTGGCTGCCACATTCAAAGGGATTGGGGCTGCTTAGAGCCGGCGCTGGTGCTTACAGATGCCCCCGATCCTGCTGGGCCCCCTGAGGAACAGAGCTCCCCTGCCCTAACTCCAGACCACTACTGCCTGGGACACAAAAGAAATTAGAAATGTCTCTTGCAGAGATGGCTCCCCACCCTGGGGACCCAGCTTCCCCGTCCCCTCCCTTCAGGGCTGTGGTGGCACTTCGGCGGCCACCTTGTAGCTTGTTAGCCACTGTGGATGGTCACACCCCCAAGTGAGCTCGCGCAGCTGAACCAGCAGCCTTAGCACAGCAGGAGGGACTCGGGCAACCACAGGGCATGTTACCAGAAGAACACGCGTAGCCTGGCAGCCCTCACTTAGGTACAGGTTTAAAGCATGAGACCATCCCCTTGCAGGAGCTGACCGTCATTTCCCGCCAGCGGGCTCCAGCCTCGAAACATGGTAATGAGAGTCACTCCCAGGTCCTGGCGGCTCCT
>NW_020174707.1:1514665-1526527 GCF_003031525.2 Neophocaena asiaeorientalis asiaeorientalis
CTAATCTGCGTAATCAACCTCCAAGAAGGCAGTGCCACAACTACATGGAAGATGAAGGAAGCCAGGCGAGGGGGGGTAAATTAACTCACCTAAGTGTTGGGTATTGGGTTCCCAGGAAGGAGACGCTGAGACAGAGGTGAGCACATGGGATGTTCGTTAAGTCTCCTGGAAAAGGAGGAGAAGGAAGCCGGGGAGGGAGGCCAGAGGCCGAAGTCAGCTGTGATGCAGGCCCCGTGGCAGCCTCAGCCACCCCCATGGGAAGCTCTGGAGCGAGAATGGCCCTTCAGAGTTGCCCCAAGATGGCCGGACTTTTCTACTCCAGCAGCCGTCAGTCAGTGGATGGGGACCGCCCCAGCAGGCCGTGACCTTGGCGAGGTCTCTGGAGCCAAAAGGAAACCTTGAAAGGCTGAGGGCTGTCTGCCAATAGCGCCGCAGATAGCAGCCGGGGTGACGCATCCTTCCTTGAAGGGGGACCTGGACCCCTTCACATCACCGTGCCCACCACACCAAGGCCACCCAGCTAATGGGTGATAGAGCTGCCACTGAAAGCAAGCGATCCGATATCTGCCGTTTCTGCCCGGCTACTGAGCTAAATGGCCTCCTCTGGGCTCACACAGCCCTGGTCCTCTGCCTGGACTGGGTCTTCTCTTAGACCTTCTAGAAAAGAGGGAGCCCCTTCTGGAATTTAGGTAACAAGGCTGTTCCAGCAGCCCCTGCCTCCCCCGCCTCCACCCCTTCCAACAACTCCGTTACTAAGGCCATGGGATCTTTCCATTTTTTCCCCAGCTGTGTCAGACAGTGCAAGGTCCTATCCATTTTGGGCCATCCTGCCCTCTGCCGTCCCCATCACCACCTGCAGCCCCGCTACATTCTTCAGCAGTTTTCAGATGGGCTGTAATTATCCAAAGGAATTCTGTCAAAACCTAAGGAGATCCTCAAGGGAAACGAAGAGCGTTTGAGGTGCATAGTGACACTAGAATGTGTGGTTTCCTCATCTTGTGATAGCTTACCAGGCATCAGGAAGCCGAATCAAAATCCTGCTTCACCGTCTTCCCTTCTCCCATCTCAGATTTTTACTCACCACCCCCCTTTCCCACCCTTCCCCCTCAACCCCCAGCCACACTAGGGCCGGGGCTACTAAGCCACTCAGTCCTGTAGCCCATCTGGAGGTGAGTGACACAGAGGACAACCCACTCTCTCCCACCCCTCCTTGGGGAAGGGCTGCTCCTTGCTTTGGAGAGAGCAGGATTCTGGGATCCAGACACACACACAGCAGTGTTTTGGGAACAGTGGTCTTGCTGGCTAGAGGCTGGACAGAGAGGAGTGGCTGGGGAAGAACACTGATGTAGGAGCTGATGGGCGAAGGGCACAGGAGAAGAGGCAGAAATGGATCACAGGTGGAGAGTGATGATAACAGCCATTGTCAGAATCCCACTCTGTCCAGCCTGGTGTTTTCGTTTGCTAGGGCTGCTGTAACAAAGGACTACACACCGAGTGACTTGAACAGCAGAAATGTGTTGTCTCACCATTCTGGAGGCCAGAAGTCCAAGATCACGGTGTTGGCAGGGCTGGTTCCTTCTGAGGGTGAGAGGGAGAATCTGTTCCAGGCCTCTCCCCTAGCGTCTGGTGGTTTGCTGACGGTCTTTGACGTTCCTTGGTTTGTAGAAGCATCACCTCCATCTCTGCCTTCATTTTCACATGGCCAGCTGCCTATATGCATGTTTCCACGTCCAAATTTCCCCTTTCCTTGAGGACACCAGTCATATTCTTTTCTCTTAATAAGTTTCTTTTCTTTTTAAATTTATTTTGGTTGTTTTAGGTCTTCGTCGTTACGCCTGGGCTTTCTCTAGTTGCGGCGAGCGCGGGCTACTCTTCGTTGCGATACGTGGGCTTCTCATTGCGGTGGCTTCTCTTGTTGTGGAACACGGGCTCCAGGTGTGTGGGCTTCAGTAGTTGCAGCACATGGGCTCGGTTGTTGTGGCACGCTGGGCCCTAGAGCACACAGGCTTCAGTAGTTGTGGCACAAGGGCTCTAGAGCGCAGGCTCAGTAGTTGTGGCACACGGGCTTAGTTGCTCCACGGCACGTGGGATCTTCCCGGACCAGGGATCGAACCTGTGTCCCCTGCATTGACAGGCAGATTCTTAACCACTGTGCCACCAGGGAAGTCTCCACCAGTCATATTTGATTAAGGCCCACCCTAATGACCTCATTTTAACCTGATTACTTCTATAAAGATTCTGTCTCCAAATAAGGTCACATTCTGAGGTTCTGGAGGTTAGGATACCAATATATCTTTTGGGGTGAGGGGGACACAATTCAAACCATAACACTTTATTTATTTGTTTGTTTGTTTATATATATATATATTTGGCTGTGCCAGGTCTTAGTTGCGGCACGGGGGGATCTTCGTTATGGCATGTGGAATCTTTACTTGGGGCATTCAGGAACTAGTTCCTTGACTAGGGTTCGAACCTGGGCCCCCTGTATTGGGAGCATGGACTCTTAACCACTGGACCACCAAGGAAGTCCCCACAACACTTCCTAATTCCGAACTTAGGGACTTCCTCGGTGGTCCAGTGGTAAGGAGTCCGCTTTACAATGCAGGGGACGCAGGTTTGATCCCTGGTCAGGGGACTAAGATCCCAAATGCTGCAGGGCAACTAAAGCCCACGCGCCACAGCTATTGAGCTCGCGTGCCTCAACTAGAGCCCGCGTGCCTCAACTAGAGCCCGCGTGCCACAACTAGAGCCCGCGTGCCGCAAACTACAGAGCCCTCACGCTCTGGAACGCATGCGCCACAACTACAGAGCCCACGCACCCTGGAGCCGGTGCGCCACAACTAAAGAAGAGAAAACCCGCACGCCACAACTAGCGAGAAGCCCGCACACCACAATGAAGAGCCCGTGCACCGCAATAAAAGATCCCACATGCTGCAACTAACACCCAACACAGCCAAAGATAAGTAAAATAAAAAAATAAATACATCTTAAAGAAATAATTCCAAACTTAGACTGGGCATCTCTGGGTTTTGTCTGCACAGCATGCCTGGCCATCTTCTTCTGGTAACAGCATTCCTCTTCCTTATGAGTGAACCCTTCCTTTCCGTGCAGCTGCCAATGATGTGACTTTGTCCTCTCATTACAGGGATGGACATATGACCCAAGCTGGCCAATCAGCAGAATCTCTCTCTCCTTCTCTGTCTTTCTATGTTTTGTAATTTTTTTTTTGTTTTTGCCACACCATGTGGCATGTGGGATCCTATTTCCCTGACCAGGGATTGAACCCATGCCCCCTGCAGTGGAAGCATGGAGTCCTAACCACTGGACCTCCAGGGAATTCCCTGTTTTGTAATTATTTAAGTGAGTTAGGAGAGAGAGAGAGGGAGAGAGAAAGAGAAAGAGAAAGAAAGAGAAATTGGGGATGTTCCTAAAAATTAACCCAGGCTCAGTCTGTTCATTGTATTTGCTCTTTCAGAGAAGTCTTCCTGATAACATGCCTGAACTGTGACAAATCTAAGGCTGCTGTGGCTAAGGAAACAGTCTGGCTTTGAAGCTTGAACCCCAACCTCCTCATTAGCTAGCTGGGGGACTGAGGAGTTTTCCATGTCTCAGTTTCCTCATGTATAAAACATGGTGACAACAATGCTATCTGTCTCAGAGTATTCTGGCAAAGATCACACATGTGAGAATATTTTGCATGAAGCAAATTTCTATACAAATGTCTGTCATTGTTAGAAAGGTAGAAATCTAGGACTAGGAGAGCCAAAGAATAAGAATTTGTTAGTGTTTAACCAGTCCTGACTTAGAGCGCTGGCATCACACTTGCCTGCCACCCCTCTCCCCTCGGTCTTGCAGTTGGGCAGGGCCCACTGAGTTGTGAGCTGAAATTGACAGGTGTCACTTCCCAGCCCAGAGTCAATGTGCGAGAGACTGCACAAGGGCATGAATACAGTGGGGTGAGGTTCAATAGGCATCACCAAATGGCAGTCTACCGCAATGGTCAAACAGTCATTCATTTATTCATGCATTCATTCGTTCGTTCATCAAATCCTTTTTGAGCACCTTGCTTGAGCCCAGCACTGTGCTAGGCCCTGGGGATGAAAAGACAAATAAGCAGGGTCATTATCCTCAAGGTGCTCGCTCCAGATGTCAAAGGGGAGGTAGGTGCAAGCAAAGAATTGCAATATAGTGTGTTCATCCCTTTAAGAGAGGGGAGCACTGTCTGGAGGAGGCCAGAGAGGGCTTCCTGGAAGAAGTGACATATGAGCTAGCTCTTAAAAGGCAAGTAAGTGATTAGCAGGCAGACAGGGTGCTGAAGAGTTTTTCAGGCAGAGGAAGCCACGTCTCCAAGGACACCAGAGGTTGTAGAGGTTGTGGAGAGAGGTTCAGAGTGGCTGGAGCATAGGGTGTGTGCAATGTGAGTGCCAGTCTGAGGCGTTTTGATTTGATGCCAAAGCCTGGGGAACCAAAGGAGGTTTTCCAACAGAGAAGCAGCATGAGACAAAATCTTTCTAGGAGAATGACTCTGGTGGGAGGGTGGAAGATGAAGCAGCAGGGGAAAGATTGGAGGCAGGCCAAGGAGAAGGCCACTGCATGAGTCCTAGAAAGGGATGATGAGGCTCAAACCAAGGTATGGGTGTGAGGATTGAGGGAAGAGACCAGATTCCAGCAGAATTCTGGGATATAAGAAATTAGATATTGAGATGGGAGGCTGAAGATGACTAATTCTGGATGATTGGTCTGAGTTCTTTAGACAGAGGTCTGGTGTGAAGAATACCAGTCTGTCAGGCCTCCGTAGCTTGATGGGAATTTGTTTATTCTAATTCTCTGCTTCCCAAACAGTTCTCTGGTCTGTAGTTTGGTCTACTGAGGAGATAGACCCCTCCTGCAACCCCAGAAGAATGTCCTATGCGGATCAAAGGTTTGTGTTCAGGACCCAGAGAGGAATATCTAGTCAAAAACATAGCTTTCTCTTACCTCCAGTTCTGCTGCTAAGAAATTAGGTCTCAATTTCACTTTTTAGCTGATGCTCTTCCTTCTGAAACAGATGGGTGCATTTTCTCCTCTACATATAAGATTGTATGTGGGGTGTGAGGGAAAGGGGAAGGTAACACCAGGCTTTGGGTTTGAGCAACTAGAAAAATGGAATTGCCATTTATCGAGATGGGGAAGCCTGAGGGAGGAGCAGATTGGGGAAGGTAGGAATTTAGTTTTGGATGTGCTATAGTTGAGATGCTATTAGGCATGCAAGTGAGAAAGCAGTTGAAGTTATTAATACAGACTTGCAAGACATTACCCAGAATGCAGCAAAGAAAGAAGAAAAATATGAAAGAGGGGTTACTAGATATGGAGGACAGAATGAGGCAGTCTCATAAATGTTTGATTGGAGTCTCAGAAGGAAAAAAATAGAAGAAAGGCAATATTTGAGGGGATAACAGTTGACAATTTTCCAAAATTAATGAAAGATATGAATCTTCAGATCCAGAGGGCCCAACAAATTCAAATAGGAAATCCACATTGAATAAAAATGGCCTGGGTGGAGGGGAGGACAATTATCTATAAAAAAACAACAATTGGAATATCAGCATAGTTTCCAACAGCAATAGTAGAAACCAGAAGACTGTAAAATGCTCCTTAAAAAAAAATATATATATATAGGGGCTTCCCTGATGGCACAGTGGTTAAGAATCCACCTGCCAATGCAGGGGACACATGAATAAATAAAATAAATAAATTTTAAAAAATATTTTAAAAATTATATATATCACATACCATGTAATTCATTCTTTCAAAGTATGCAATTAAATGGTTTTTGTATATTCATAAAATTGTGCAACCATCACCACTAATTCCAGAACATTTTCATCACCTTAAAAAGAAACCCACTGGGGGCTTCCCTGATGGCGCAGTGGTTGAGAGTCCGCCTGTTAATGCAGGGGACACGGGTTCGTGCCCCTGTCCGGGAAGATCCCACATGCCGCGGAGCGGCTGGGCCCGTGAGCCATGGCCCCTGAACCTGTGCGTCCGGAGCCTGTGCCCCAAAACGGGAGAGGCCACAGCAGTGAGAGGCCCGTGTACCGCAAAAAAAAGAAAAAGAAACCCATTGGGAATTCCCTGGCGGTCCAGTGGTTAAGACTCCATGCTTCCAATGCAAGGGGTGGGGGTTCAATCCCTGGTTGGGGAACTAAGATCCCATATGCTGCACGGTCCAGCCAAAAAATTAAAAAAAAAAAAAAAGCTCACTGCCCATTGGTAGTCACTCCCTATTCCCCTCTCCCCACAGCTCCTGGCAAGCACTAACGTACTTTCTATCTCTATATATTTGCCTATTCTGAACGTTTCATATGTATGGAATCATACAATATGTGGTCCTTGGTGACTGGCTTCTTTAACTTAGCATAATATTTTAAAGGTTCATCCACATTGTAACATGTATCAGCGCTTCATTCCTTTTTATGGCCAAATAATATTCCATTGCATGGATATTCTACATTTTATTTATCCACTTGTCAGTTGGTGGACATTTGAATTGTTTCTGCCTTTTGGCTGGTAGGAATAATGCTGCTGTAAACATTCGTGTGCAAGTTTTTGTGTGGACATATGTTTTCATTTCTCTTGGGAATCTACCCAGGAGTGGAATTGCTGGGTCATAGAGTAACTCTTGTTTAACATTTTTTTTTTTTTTTTTTCCTCTTTTAGATTGGGCTTCTGTTTTACCTTGTTGATTCATTGTTGTTGATTCTTTCACATTCTTTTTTTTGGCGGTACGCGGGCCTCTCACTGTTGTGGCCTCTCCCGTTGCGGAGCACAGGCTCCGGACGCGCAGGCCCAGCGGCCATGGCTCACGGGCCCAGCCGCTCGCTCCGCGGCATGTGGGATCTTCCCGGACCGGGGCACGAACCCGTGTCCCCTGCATCGGCAGGCGGACTCTCAACCAGTGCGCCACCAGGGAAGCCCCTTGTTTAACATTTTGAGGAGCTGCCGAAGTGTTTTCCAAAGCAGCTACACCATTTTACATTTCCACTAGCAATGTATAAGAGTTCTAATTTGTGTTCACTTCAGCAGCACACATACTAAAATTGGAATGATTCAGAGATTAGCATGACCCCTGTGCAAGGACGACATGAAAATTCATGAAATATTCCTTTTTTTTTTTTTGGCCACACGGCTTGTGGAATCTTAGTTCCCCAACCAGGGACTGAGCCCAGGCCCTTGGCAGGAAAGTGCAGAGTCCTAACCACTGGACCACCAGGGAATTCCCTATTCTATATTTTTAAAAAAGAGTTCCAATTTCTCCATAATTACCCACTGGACCTACAGGGAAATAAAACACTTATTATTATCTTTTTTAATTATAGCCATGCTTGTGGGTGTGAAGTAATATTTCATTGTGGCTTTGACTTGCATTTCCCTCATGGCTAATGATGTTGAGCACCTTTTCATGTGTTTATTGATCATTTGTATATATTCTTTGGAGTTGTGTCTCTCTAAATACTTTGCCTGTTTTTTTTTAACGTTTTTATTGGAGTATAATTGCTTTACAATGTGTGTTAGTTTCTGCTTTATAACAAAGTGAATCAGTTATACATATACATATATCCCCATATCTCCTCCCTCTTGCGTGTCGCTCCCTCCCACCCTCCCTATCCCACCCTTCTAGCTTGTCACAAAGCACCGAGCTGATCTCCCTGTGCTATGTGACTGCTTCCCAATAGCTATCTGTTTTACCTTTGGTAGTGTATATATGGACTCTCTCACTTTGTCCCAGCTTACCCTTACCCCTCTCCGTGTCCTCAAGTCCATTCTCTAGTAGATCTGTGTCTTTATTCCTGTCTTGCCCCTAGGTTCTTCATGACCATTTTTTTTTATTCCATATATATGTGTTAGGTTTTTTTTTTTAAACGTCTTTATTGGGGTATAATTGCTTTACAATGATGTGTTAGTTTCTGCTTTATAACAAAGTGAATCACTTATACATATACATATGTTCCCATATCTCTTCCCTCTTGCGTCTCCCTCCCTCCCACCCTCCCTATCCCACCCCTCCAGGCGGTCACAAAGCACGGAGCTGATATCTGTGTGCTATGCACTTTGCCTGTTTTTAATCAGGTTGTCTTTTTATTGAGTTGTAAGAGTTCTTTATATATTCTTGATACTAGACCCATATGAGGTATATGTTTTTCAAATATTTTGTCCCATTCTACGGGTTTTTTCACTTCATTGATGGTGTTCTTTGAAGCACAAAAGTTTCTAACTTTAGTGAAGTCCAATTTACCTATTTTTTCTTTTGCTACGCGTGCTTTTGCTGTCATATCAAAGAATCCATCACCAAATCCAAGGTCATGCAGAATTACCACTATATTTTTTTTCTAAGAGCTTTATAGCTTTAATTCTTCCAGTTAGTCTTTTGATTCATTTTGAGTGAATTTTTGTATACGGTGTGAGGTAGAGGTCCAACTTCATTCTTTTGCGTGTGGATATACAGTTGTTCCAGTACCATTTGTTGAAAAGATGCTTCTTTCCCCATTGAATTTTCTTTGTACCGAATGCTATCTTTAAAGTGCTGAGAGAAAATAACCATCAACTTGGAATTTTATGCCAAGATAAATGATAATTCCAGAAGAAAGGTGAAAAAATGACATTTTTAGAAAACAAAAACGGAGTTTTACCAGCAACTGACCTTCACTTAAGGAACTCCTTAAAGGATGTACTTCTGCAGGAAGGAAGGAAGGTCTGAGACTCAAGAAGGAATATTTTAGCAGCAGCATCTGTCATGCTAGAAGAGCAACCCACATCCGCAGCCACAGCATCCTGAAACCCACCAGACAGTCACCCCCAGAGCCAGGTTCTCTGTGGCAAGATTCAGGCTCTCTTTTTGTGCTGCACGTATTCCTGGGTAATAACAGAAAACTCGAATGACCCCTGGCTAGCACACTAAGGGATCACAAGGAGGGTGGCTTGCAGAGGAAGCCTGCCAAAGCCCAGCTAGCAAATTGCTTATCTCCAGGGAGGCGAGAGAAACAGATCAATCAGAACCCACAATCAGAGATGAGTGGTGGGTGGTCTGTCCATCTGTGCAAGCACACCCTGTGAGCCCTGTGAGTTGTAAGGAGATGGCATCTCTCCCTTCTCCAAGCTGCCCTGGGATGCTTGGAATCAAGCCCCGTTTCCACTTCTAGGTGGTAAAGCCCTAATCAGGCACAAACCCTGTGTCTGTCACTCCCTCTCCTCCCATCCCTTCCTCCCACCTTACTGTTTTCTTCCTCGTTTATAATACAACACTTGATCTACTCTGATCACAAACTGAGTCACCTTTCTAAAATATTTCCTACACAATCCAATGGTATTTAATACCAGTAGAATGGACCTTATGTGCTGTGATCACAAATCAGACAAACCATGTGAGATTTCCAGAATTCGGTTGAATATCATTTTAATATCTGGAAGTATTGAGTGGTCCTGATACCATGAAAGAATGCAGAATTCCTGTAAAGTTCAAAGGTCTTTATACGTAGGCAGGAAAATATGAACGTACCTTTTAAGAGTTCAAGAAACAAAGGCTCTAGTGGGGTACTCAGCCTAGGGGGGTGCTTGCTGAATTAGGTGAGAAAACTGAAGAATTAGGTAATGTCAGGGACCCATGACCACCCCTTGGAGTTATAGAATCATTGACACAGCAGCTCTAAATGTCAATGCAGATTCTTTTTGCAACCTCAAACATGCTGAGAAGATGATATAATGGTTTCCTTAGCGGGTGTGAGAGGAATTGCCCTGCTCTCTGCCTTTCCAGAGCTCATGTGTGGCCAAAATTTCTGGTCAAAAATAACTTAATTTCACTGGGATGATAACCTTGTTCCTTAGTGGATAACATCTTTTGACCCAGCAAAGATTTCAAATTAACTTTAGAAATGTTTAAAAGTAGCCCATATTTTCTTATAAAGAATCTTGGCAAATCAGGCATTTTATGTACTTGTAATGTTTAAGAAGATTTAGCCTATTCAAGTAAAAGCCATGTGATTCTAACTTAAAATATGTAACTGATGTAGACTTAGAATTTTAAGTTGAAATTGTACAGTCTTTGTATGGTACCAGAATATCCAGGAAATTTTTAAGTTCATTGGCTTTGAAAGTTTAATTTGTTTGCAATGTTATTTAATAAATCTAAAAGAGTCATGTACCACAATGTTCATTGCAGCACTATTTACAATAGCCAGGACATGGAAGCAACCTAAGTGTCTATTGATAGATGAATGGATAAAGAAGATGTGGCACATATATACAATGGAATATTACTCAGCCATAAAAAGAAATGAAATTGAGTTATTAGCCAATAAAAATGTTTTAAAAATCTATTAATATTTGAGAATGTTCTGTTCATTCATACAGGTGAAGTACTTTAAAAGGAAAAAGAATATATTAAGTTTTGATGCAAGTCTCAAGGGGCAGGTTATGACTATCATTATTGGTCTCTTACCCCACAGCCATTCTCTCACAAAATCCAGATTTTTTTCATTCATGGAAGGCTTTTCGACTCAGGAAAAGCTGGGCCCCTCCCCATCCCAGGAGTGGAGCTGGGGGTGAATCCTGGCGAATCGCAGTAATTCCATTCCCCTTGCCTGGCACTGGTTCAGGAAAGGAAGTGTGATGCAATTTTGACCAAAGATTAAGATGGAGAAGTCTGCTGGGAGGCTTTCCTTTCAAAGAGGAGCACAAGGAAAGAGATAAGACTCCTCCCTTCTGGCCTTGGAATGTTGTGTGAGGATGTGATGCCTGGAGCTGATACAACCATTTTGTGAGCATGAGGGGAGGCACCGACAACTGAGGATGACAGAGTGGAAATGTGGAAAGAGGCTTGGTCGCTGAGCCTCCAAATTAACCAACCATCATAGAATATTTTAAAAATACATTCTCCTTGCTTGTTTTTTAAAGTTTTCATTCAGTCCATGTTTTAGTAACTCTTCTTCCTGCTTTAAGGATTCCCTTTCAGTCACCATTAATCTTGCATCTTCCCCTTCCTACATAAACATATGCTTATTCTTGCTGATTTAGGTGAGGGAAAGGATATTTTCAAATCTCCAAAAGATAGAGGTATTTGGGCTGTTCTTTTTTTTTTTTTAAATCGAAGTATAGTTGATTTACAATGTTGTGTTAGGACCTATTCTTGTTACTTTCTAATTTTATTGTATTTTATGGTCAGATAATATGGCTTATAGGATATCTTTTGGGAAGTATATTCAGATTTTCTTTGAAAGCTAAGTCTTGGTTAATTTTTATAAATTTTCCACAGTTGTTTCAATAGAATATGTATTCTCTGTTGGGCACAATGCTTTATCTATGTCTATTAATTGTTGAGGCTGGGGACATCTTGAAGGCTTCTTTGCTTATATGTCCAATACCGGAACTGGGAAGACTTAGCACACCTGGCAGCTGGTATGGCTATGACCCTCGGGCATCCCTCTATCCCTATATGGTCTCTCTGCATGGTGGTTTCAGGGTAACCGACTTCTTATATGGGGGCTCAGGACTCTAAAGACATGTGTTCCAAAAGGGATAGAATTAGGCAGAAGTCTTACAGGCTTTCGTGATCTAGCCTCAAAAGTCACGGAGCATCACTTCTGCCAAATTCTATTCATTAGAATCGAATCTCTAAGGGCAGCCCATGTTAAAAGAGAGGGGAATTAGATTCCATCTCTTAATGTGTCCAAGGATTTGTAAACCTATTTTAAAACCACACCACACCAGCCTAACGTGTCTAAAGAGCAGAAAGGACGTGGGCGTGTGTTTCTGGCCCCACCTCCAGCCCCTCGGCTTTTGTTTGTAATCTCTACTTGCCAGCATCTCCCAGGCTTCCGTGTCACTTCT
>NW_020174707.1:1526888-1532045 GCF_003031525.2 Neophocaena asiaeorientalis asiaeorientalis
GGGCTCAGTAGTTGTGGCTTGCGGGCTCTAGAGCGCAGGCTCAGTAGTTGTGGCGCACGGGCTTAGTTGCTCTGCGGCATGTGCCATCTTCCTGGACCAGGGCTCGAACCTGTGTCCCCTGCATTGGCAGGTGGATTCTTAACCACTGCGCCACCAGGGAAGTCCCCATGTCACTTCTGTAGCCAACTCTGCCCTCACTCCAAACTGTTGCCCCTCTGTTGTCATGCTTGTACTGTGTAACCTTCCTACTTACTCCCCTTTTGCTGAGCCCTGTTAACCCCCAGAACCATGAGGAATAATATTAAAATGATTGTTGTTATTTTTTTTTAAACTGAGGCTCAGAGAGCTGAGCATTCTTTTCTTTTTTAAAAAATTTACTTATTTGGTTACGCCAAGTCTTAGTTGCAGCAGGCGGGCTCCTTAGTTGCGGCTCGCCAGCTCCTTAGTTGCGGCATGCACGTGGGACCTAGTTCCCTGACCAGGGATCGAACCCAGGCCCCCTGCATTGGGAGCACGGAGCCTTAACCAGTGCGCCACAGGGAAGTCCCAATTGTTATTTTAAGTCACTAAGTTTTGAGATGATTTGATAGGGAGCAGTAGGTCACAGAAAACCACTGTCTTATTTTGAAGGCTGGTTTCCTAGCACAAAGGTTAGAGGAGGGACGCTATCCTGGTCATTCGGAAGGGATGAGGTCCCAAGTGACTCCACCCCCGTGAGGCTGTACATTCCTTCAGCTGCAACATTTTGGCCAAGACTAAGAAAGCTTATGTTTGTGACAGTATTTTCATGAGCCCAGCACCTTTCTTGATGCTTACTGCTTACTGCAAAACTTAAGAATGAACAGACTTCTGCCTGGAAGCTTTGAAGTTGAGTCTCTTTTTTAAAATTGTGGTAGGAACACTTAACACGAGATATACCCTCTTAAAATTTTAAGTGCACAATACAGTATTGTTAGCTACAGGCACAATGCTGTACAGCAGAGTTCTAGAACTTCATCTTTTTTTCTTTTTTTTTTTAAGCTGTGCTGCGTGGCTTACGGGATCTTAGTTCCCCAACCAGGGATCGAACCCGGGCCCTCAGCAGTAAAAACGCCGAGTCCTAACCACTGGACTGCCAGTGAATTCCCTAGAACTTCTTCATCTTGTGTGACTGAAACCTTATATCCATTGATGGACAACTCTCCATCTCCCCCTCCTCCCAGAACTGAGTCTTAATTGAATTAATTTTTTAAATCAATAAAGCGTAGGAAAAATATATCCCCGTTTTATGTTTAACAAGTATCTAATCTCAACAGTAAAGTAGCCAAATGTATAAACTTCACATTTCTCATTAAGAAATTCTTGAAGTTTGAGACCATAGAAGACCAAAAAGTATATGCTGAATAATACATTTTCACAATGAATTCTTCTGGATGCCCACTATTATTGCCAATAAGAGCCCCAAATAAATGTGAGTTAAACCACAAAGAAGGATGGCAAATTTTAACTAATTTCAAAGCTTTCTTTGAAGACTGAGGACATTAGAAAATATCGAATGTGTTTTTTTAATTTTTTTTAATTGAAGTATAGTCGATTTACAACGTTGTGTTAGTTTCAGGTGTACTGCAAAGCGATTCAGTTGTACATATGTATACATATGTATTCTTTTTCAGGTTTTTATCCATTATAAGTTATTACAAGTATTGTAGATAATTCCCTGTGCCATTCGAATACATTTTTAAAAATAAGACAAATTACAAGATGATAGATTTGGTAATAATCCTGTCTCTCACTTGCCTTTATTCACCCAGGCATTCATATTTAATACATACTCTTTGAGTGCCTAATATTAATAATTACCAACTTTTTTTTTTTGTTTTTTGCGGTACGCGGGCCTCCCACCGCTGCGGCCTCTCCCGTTGCGGAGCACAGGCTCCGGACGCGCAGGCTCAGCGGCCATGGCTCACGGGACCAGCCGCTCCGCGGCATGTGGGATCCTCCCGGACCGGGGCACGAACCCACGTCCCCTGCATCGGCAGGCGGACTCTCAACCACTGCGCCACCAGGGAGACCCAATAATCAACATTTTTGAGCCTTTTTATATATCAGGCATTATACTAAAAGTCTGTATAGCATCTTGTTCTAATCCTTTTAACAGCCCGTGGGGTAGATTATTTTTATTCCTGTTGCACAGATGAGGAAACTGAGGCAGAGAGAAGCTAGGTAACTTGCCCAGTTACTAAATGGCTGGGCCCAGATGGGAGCTCTGGCCGTGTGCCCAGGACTCTTCCTTTAAACCTCTACGCTCTGCTGCCTCCATGTGCCCAGCGAGAAACTCAGGCACTGAGCCGGAGAGCTGTTTAAACAAGCTCTTCACTTCAGGGAGCTGAGGAGATCAGAAAGATCAACCTAGCCCAGGAACAGACAGTATAGATGCAAACTTGGTAGGACAGGTTTTACCAGTTTGGGGTTAAATAAGTTCACATGGCCTTTGTTTTTTTAACATTTTTTTTTAACATTTAACATTTTCAAACTTACACAAAAGGAGAGAGATTAGCAAGCATAAAGAACCCCCAAGTACCCATCACCCAGCGTGATTAGTATCCATTTACGGCCAATCTTGCTTCATCTATACCCCACCCACTTTTTCCTTCCCCCACCTCCTCCCTACTGAATTTTTTTTGGCTTTATATATAAGCTATTGTATTTATTTTTTTAAGTTTATTATTATTATTTTTGGTCATGCTGTGTGGCTTGTGGAATCTTGGTTCCCCGACCAGGGACAGAACCGGGGTCCTCGGCAGTGAAAGTGCGGAATCCTAACCACTGGACTGCCAAGGAGTTCCCTTTCCCATTTTACTTTTTAAAAAATTGAAGTATAGTTGATTTACAATGTTAATTTCTACTTCACAGCAAAGTGATTCAGTTATCCATATATATACATCCGTTTTCATATTCTTATCGGTTACGGTTTATCCCAGAAGATTGAATAGAGTTCCCTGTTGTGTATCCATTCTACATATCATAGTTTGCGTCTGTGAACCCCAAACTCCCAACCCATCCCTCCCCCACGCCCCTCCCCCTTGGCAACCACAAGTCTGTTCTCTATGTCTGTGAGTCTGTTTCTGTTTCATGGATAAGTTCATTTGTGGCATATAAAATGCTTACTTTTCATTACTTAGAATGACATTAAATGATTATCCACAAATACTTCAAATCCACAAATACCTATCTTTTAAAGAGAAAGAATCCTTGTGAACATAACCGCAATACCAATATCACTCCCAAAATAACTAACAATGATACCTTAAGGTCATTCAGTCTGTAGGGGAGGAAAATCATTTTCCCTCTACCCTTCTGGGTTCTTGGCTGAGGAACCCCCCTGTAATAAAAGGCAGATTAACAGGAGAAAAACACAGAGAAGTTTAGTAATATGCATACCTCCTGTGTACATAGGAGAGCCCCAGGAAAACCGAGTAACTCCCCACAATGGCCCAAGACACCACCTTAAATCCCATCTCCAGCTAAAGACAAAGGTTGATGCTGGGGGGAGTCAGTTATGGGAGATTATCAGGAAAAGCACAGTCAGCAAGGGGAAGGGGACTTCCCTGGTGGTCCAGTGGTTAAGAATCCGCCTTCAATGCAGGGAAGCAGGTTCCATCCCTGGTTGGGGAACTAAGATCCCACATGCAGTGGGGCAACTAAACCCACGTGAGAAAATTTCTTTCTAAAACTAGAGAGAAACCTGCAAAGAAGAGACCCACGCGCCGCAACGAAGACCTAGCACAGCCAAAAAAAAAAAAAGAAAAGAAAAGAAAAGAAAACAAGGGGAAGGTTGTTACCCAGATTTAGGTCCTTACCTTCTCCTTTGATAAGAGTGTAAAGATTTAGGCCATCCTTCTCTTGCTGGTACAGAGAGGGAGACACCCTTATACATGGGCATTTCCCTTATAAATATCTCTTACGAAAAGGTAACTTCTGCTCTGTATTCAGAGTTCTTCCTATGACTGCTCTTTCTTAAAAATACTCAGTCTAAAATAATTTTTATGCCGAAGAGACATATTTTGGGGTGACAAATTCTGCTCCCCTTCAAGTCGCTGATATATTCAAATTAACTGCTTGAGTGTTCACATACCCAGATTAATAAAAAGCCCAGTTTCTCTCTTGGGGCCCCTCTCCTGATAAATTATCCAAGGTGCCAGTCTGGTGCCATCCTAGCCACGCTTCAACACCTGGAGGAGAAAGAACTAGAGAAATCTGAGCAGTCCCCCAGCAGGCACCATCTTTACTGCCATGGCTGCCCCTGAGTTTTGCTGATGAAAACCAGTGGTCTGGTTCAGTCCAACCACCCTAATTCACTGCGAGTCCAGCTCTTGTCCAGGCCCCAGAGGCTCTCCAAGGAAGGCCAACACCCTCCCTTGGGGGGACCCTGGGATAAGATGCCAAGAGCTGGATCCCAGTATATGGCTCTTCACTTGCCCCTGACACACTCGGCCCTTGTTTCCACAACAGACCTGGGGGCCTGCAGGCCCAGCCCCACCCCTGACCAGAATCTACCTTCCCCAGCAATGGTCAATGCCAAGGTGTTGAACCTAGTCAAGCTTCTTCCTTCTTGGTGCACTTCCCCAAGAGTTCCCATGTCCCCTCCCCAGCCAGCAGCCCCCCGCCCGGACCCTCTGAACCCATCAGAGAAGGGAGATTGCTCAAAAGTGAAGGACTCAAGCCAGTTCCCTATAATCTCAGGAATCTCTTGAGTGCCACACAGGTTTGCTCTGGGATAGTCTCTGCATACCAAGGCCTCCTGGGAGAGGCCATATCCAGCCACAAAGAAAGGTCTTGTTATACCCCTCCCCTGAGCTATCTGTCACCACGCATCTACATAGCTAGGAGAGGTGGCTTGAGGACCCCTTGGAACCAAAGTCAACACCAAAGTGACCTGCTGCCTCCCCCTACACAGCCCGTGTTGTTTCACCTTCCTTTTGTTTGCTTTTTACTTTTCGTCTTGTTCATTTATTTTTCAAACAGCTCATACATTTGCATGGTTCGAAATTCAAAAGCTATCAAAGGATATATAAGAGAAAGTCTTCATTCCACCCCTGTTCTCAGCCACCCAGATCCTCTGCCCAAAAGCAACCGATTTTATCAGTTTCTTGTGTTTCCTTCAGAAATATTTGTATG
>NW_020174707.1:1532199-1532378 GCF_003031525.2 Neophocaena asiaeorientalis asiaeorientalis
TTACAATCAATCCATAGGGCTTTCTGCTCTTATTACAGCTGCAGAATATTCCAAAGCATGAATGTACTGTAAGTTATTTAACTGAAAGTCTTCTTTTTTTTTTTTTTTTTTTTGGATAGGCGGGCCTCTCACTGCTGTGGCCTCTCCCGTTGCGGAACACAGGGTCTGGACGCGCAGGC
>NW_020174707.1:1532404-1534810 GCF_003031525.2 Neophocaena asiaeorientalis asiaeorientalis
TTTCAGGCTATTTGCAATCTTTTAAAATTACAAATAAAGCTGTACTGGATAAACTTATAAACAGGACCCAGACAGCTTTTAACAAGCAACTTCTTTTACCTAGAAACAAATTAAAATCCCAACTAAGGAAGCGCCTTGCTGTATAAGGTAAAGAATGATAAAGTACTCTGGAGGATCAGAAAAGATAGAACGTACTTTTGGCTGCCTTGGGCCAGGGGAGAAAAGGTATGTGGAGTGGGAGGATGAACTCTGCAGGAGGGGAGATTACAGATGAATTCATTTTGAAAGAACTAAGTCACATTGAACTGTGTATAGAATGTATGGTCTAGAGGGGGGAGAGTTGTTATTTCAATTAAAAAAAAAAAACTCCTCTAACTTAAAAACTCCTGTATTAGCATGGCATTATAGGAATGGAAATATCAGGCACTCCAAAATAAATTACAGACATAATGCAAAATCTGACCCAGTTCTTAGGAACACAGACTATAAAACACTATAACAAAGGCCAAAATCCATAGCAAATCTCCATTGTCTCAGAAAACAGCATTTAAAGAAGTCCTTCCCTGTTCATTCGTGTTATCACCGGTAAATGAGAATAATTGTCTTCCTGCCCTTTGTCATTAATATATGCTTGCCACTTCTTGGCAAATGTCTCTGGTTTGCTTTTTGGTTGGTGGGTGAAAGGTGAGTGGAATGCAGTTACGGTAGCAGATTTTCCCACAAACAGGCAGTGCAGACATAATATCTTTCCACACTGCACTTGATGCTCTGAATTATTAATTAGGACGTTAAATATATAGCTCAGTGCATGAGGTTATATTTAACTCCATATACTGACGATCTGAGCTTTGCACCTTCCTGGGTTTGAAAATTAGATTCTGTAACAACAGGATTTCTTATGTTTGTTCAGAAAATCATACCCGTAACAAGGGTGGGGAATCACTGTGAGCAGACCCAGAGAGGTGAAAAGTCAATTGAGGTCCTGGATGGAATCCCCAAACAGGAACTGGGAAAAGAACAACGTCCATTATTAGCTCCTTGGCACTTTACTCCCAGGTTCCATCTTCCAGAAAATTCTGTTTCAAAGCATTAGAAAAGACCTGGGCTTCCACCAACCAGACCCAGGTTCTGATTTGGATTCTGCCAAAACCGAAGATATAAAAATAGGGGGTTAGATCAATAAATTTGGGTGCATCCCCTCAATGAAATAGTATGCAATTATTATGTTAAAAAAATCTATGCAAACGTTTTGTGAAATGGATGGCACTGCAATGTTTAATGTAAAGGCAAAACATTAGAAGCATTTTTTTTTTTTTTGCGGTACGCGGGCCTCTCACTGTTGTGGCCTCTCCCGCTGCGGAGCACAGGCTCCGGACGCGCAGGCTCAGCGGCCATGGCTCACGGGCCCAGCCGCTCCGCGGCATGTGGGATCCTCCCGGACCGGGGCACAAACCCGTGTCCCCTGCATCGGCAGACGGACTCTCAACCACTGCACCACCAGGGAAGCCCCTAGAAGCATTTTAAATGTCTGTTGAAATGGGTTTGGGAAAATAAATTATGATCCATAATGTTGTGAACTGACCGAGGTCAATTTGGTCAGGTAGTCTTACGAGGCTCTCTTGTAACTGCCATTAGTCCAAGGTAGGTGAGGCCTACCTATTCCCCACCTAGCCACCAGGTTGTAACAAGAGCACGTCTCAGGCCCAGATAAGCCAGGTAGAAATTAACAAGCAGGCCTAAGCAACAGTGGTACAACCTCTTCTGTGTACCCAAAGGAGTCCCAGCTCGGTCCTCGCATGCAAGATTCATTTAAGGCGGAGGCTACAGCACCCTAGAAGCAGGATTCTATTAGCTTTGAAGGCATCGTCAGGCAACCAGAAAATCCAGATTCATGGTTGGACAAAGGCCCCCTTAGAGATCTAGCCAGACGTGCCCCTGAGCACAAGCTACATGCCTGCCCAGATTCAACTGCCCTGTCTGTGCAAGTTCGGAGAGTGGCTCTAAAATAGTTCAGCCAAGCCATATACCTTGAATACTTCTCAATTCAACAGTTAGAGCCCATTGGGAATATCCGTTGTGTAGATTCACTTGAACAGTCACTCTGCTAATTAGCAGAATCTAGTGTTGATGGGAGGTAAAAATAGATGAAGCTCGTGGAGGGGGACTTTTCTGGTTAAAGTTGGCCGCCGCTCCTGGAGTGGGAATTCCAGTAAAGAGCAGCTCACTGGCCCTGAAAGCATAGCTTAAACTAAATAACACACACTTTATAACACACTGCCCGTCCTTAAAGTAAATTAGAGACATCATAACACAGACAACAGAATACTATGCACCAATTAAAAAGAGTATGGGGCTTCCCTGGTGGCGCAGTGGTTGAGAGTCTGCCTGCCGATGCAGGGGACACGG
>NW_020174707.1:1534903-1535093 GCF_003031525.2 Neophocaena asiaeorientalis asiaeorientalis
TAATTAATTAATTTTTAAAAAATCATATATATGATTAAATAGGTATAAAGGAAAGTCTAAACAGATATAAAATTTATTGTTACCCCTAGAGAATAATTAGCAGGAAGAGAAGGGGGGACCTTCCATTGTTTCTTTATGCATTTCTGCGTTTTGAATTTTTTATGAGTATGTATTACTTTGATAACATGAA
>NW_020174707.1:1535140-1545741 GCF_003031525.2 Neophocaena asiaeorientalis asiaeorientalis
GGGTGGGGGTGGGGGTGCTGGCTTCCCTCCCCTTGAACCTGGGCAGACCTTTCTTTTATTAAAGTGTTAACAATTTTTTAGTTTTTCTTACTGTTTTATTTATTTATTTGTTTGTTTATTTATTTATGGCTGCGTTGGGTCTTCATTGCTGTGCGCGGGCTTTCTCTAGTTGTGGCGAGCAGGGGCTACTCTTCGTTGCGGTGCGCGGGCTTCTCATTGCGGTGGCTTCTCGTTGCGGAGCATGGGCTCTAGTCGCGTGGGCTTCAGTAGTTGTGGCTCGTGGGCTCTAGAACGCTGGCTCGGTAGTTGTGGCGCACGGGCTTATTTGGGCACCCGTGTGGGATCCTCCCGGACCAGGGCTCGAACCCACGACCCCTGCATTGGCAGGTGAACTTGTAACCACTGTGCCACCAGGGAAGTCCCTCTTTTTTTTTTAATTTAATTTTTATTTTATATTATAGTTGATTTACAATGTTGTGTTAGTTTTAGGTGTACAGCAAAGTGATTCAGTTACACATATACATATGTCTGTTCTTTTTCAGATTCTTTTCCCATATAGGTTACTACAGAATATTCAGTAGAGTGCCCTGTGCTATACAGTAGGTCCTTGTTGATTAACTATTTTACATATAGTAGTGTGTATATGTTAATCCCAAATTCCTAATTTATCCCTCCCCCCACCTTTCCCCTTTGGTAACCATAAATTTGTTTTCAGAGTCTGTGAGTCTGTTTCTGTTTTGTAAATAAGTTCATTTGTACCATTTTTTTAGATTCCACATATAAGTCATATCATATGATATTTGTTTTTCTCTGTCTGACTTACTTCACTTAGTATGATAATCTCTAGGTCCACCCATGTTGCTGCAAGTGGCATTATTTCATTCTTTTTCATGGCTGAGTAATATTCCATTGTATATATGTACCACATCTTGTTTATCCGTTCCTCTGTTAATGGACATTTAGGTTGCTTCCATGTCCTGGCTATTGTAAATAGTGCTGCAGTGAACACTGGGGTGCACGTATCTTTTCTAAATATATATATGCCCAGGAGAGGGCTTGCTGGATCATATGGTAGTTCTATTTTTAGTTTTTTAAGGAACCTCCATACTATTCTCCATAGTGGCTGTACCAATTTTCATTCCCACCAACAGTGTAGGAGGGTCCCCTTTTCTCCACACCCTCTCCAGCATTTATTGTTTGTAGACATTTTGATGATGGCCATTCTGACCAGTGTGAGGTGATATCTCATTGTAGTTTTGGTTTGCATTTCTCTAATAAATAGTGATGTCGAGCATCTTTTCATGTGCTTTTTGGCCATCTGGGCAGATCTTTCTGTCTTCCTTGACCAAGCAAGTGATGTGATGAGCAAGTGAGCAAGGAAGTGATTGATGCTCACTGACCTTCCAAGGCCCGGTCATAAAATGCAGGATGGCTGCCACCTGGCTTTCTCTCCCTCTTGGGACACACACTTGAGCCTTTGGTGTCCTGAGCCATCATGTAAGACATCTGGTTACCCTGAAGCCACCATGCTGGAATGATCATGTGGACATCTTTTCATGTGGAATGATCATATAGACATCTTTTCATGTGGAAAGATCACGTATCAATAGAAATAGAGAGAGGAAGATACCCAGTATGCCCATCTGTGCCAACTCCCAGCTGTTTGAGTCTTCCCAGTTCAGGTGTCAGACACATGAGTGCAGAAGCCTTCAAAATGACCACACCTCCAGCCACCATCTGACGGCAGTGGCATGAGAGATCCCCAAGCCAGGACACCACCTAGCTGAGCTGCTCCCAAATTCCTGACGCAGAGAAACCCTAAGAGATTATAAAAGCTAATGATTTGAAGCCACTAAATTTGGGGGCTATTTGTGATGCAGCAGTAGATAACTATGACACCCCCTGAGAGAACCTGCCACTTCCTCAGTCTGGGAGGGGAAGCCCTAGGAATCCATTGGCCCTACACATACCACCAGTGACAGGACCCCTGGAGGCTGCCTTACCCGGGCGCGGCTTCTCTGTTTTTCTCTTCCGGAAATTTGCAGCGTGAACACCAACATTGAGCCTCCTAGCTTGAAGGCACTAGGAACTTCAGCTTCAGTTTGTAGCCTGTGTCCCAATCTTCAGAGGACAGAAGAAGGTATTAAACACTTAGAGAAAAGCAGGAAAGAGAGAGACCTCGTAGCCTTGAAAAAGGAACCTCCTTTCCTGTTTTTCTGTCTTACTTCTGATGCTCTTCCTTGGTTCTTCCTTGAGACACCTTTATAACCATCATCATCGTCACCTTTATTATTATGGCTAAGGATGACTGAATGCTCACGCGCCAAGTTCTAAATGCATATTAACTTTTTTTTTAATTTTTAAAAATTATATATTTATTTATTTTTGGCTGCATTGGGTCTTCGTTGCTGCGCGTGGGCTTTCTCTGGTTGCAATGAGCCGGGGCTACTCTTCGTTGCGGTGCACGGGCTTCTCATTGCGGTGGCTTCTCTTGTTGCAGAGCACAGGCTGTAGGCGCGCGGGCTTCAGTAGTTGTGGCACACAGGCTCAGTAGTTGTGGCGCATGGGCTTAGTTGCTCCGTGGCATGTGGGATCTTCCCGGACCAGGGATTGAACCCGTGTCCCCTGCATTGGCAGGCGGATTCTTAACCACTGTGCCACCAGGGAAGCCCTATGCGTATTAACTTCAATCGTCGCATGACCTATGGGGTTGACACCACAATTTTCCACATTTACAGATGAGGAAACTGAGCCCTGAAAGGTCAAGTCACTCGTCCAAGATCACAGTCAGTTGGATAACAGGAACTCTTTATCCAGCACTGTTGTTATATACCCTTACATCCTACCAATAAAGACTCCCTGTTTTTGTTAAGGTCACTTGCAAACAAATCACTTCTGATCAAGCCAAATATGTATGGAAGTGTTCCAGTTTGGTAAAACTTGATACAAGTAGACTTAACAGGAGTCCAGAGGGAAGGATGCAGTGGTTGCAGGAGACAATGCGATAGCTCCAGATACAGGTGCAGGTCAGAACTGCAAGTCACCGGGGCTTCCAGGCTTGAGGCTCAGCTGCTGGTTGAGATGCAGAGCACTGCGGCTGCGCAGGAGTGGAGTCAGGGTGGGGCTGTAGACCGAGACCGTCCATGCTCAGGCCAAGGCAAATTTAGAAGACGATGGAAGGAAATGAATCAAAACTCCAGTTGGATTAGGTTAAAACTGAGGGAATCTGAATAAAGTATGGGCTTTAGTTCATCATAATGTGTTAATATTGGTTCATTAGTTGTGACAAATATACACCAAACTAACGTAAGAGGTTAACAATAGGGGAAACAGGGTGTGGGGTATGTGGGAACTCTCTGTGCTATCTTTGCAACTTTTCTGTACACCTCAAACTATTCTCAGATTTAAAATGTACTCAAACAAGCAAACCATCTGTAACTAGAAGGCCGAACCGGGCACCAAGAGACAGTCTGACAGTGAACAAAAGCGGAAGCAAAGACCAGAGCAGGAGTCTGAACACCGGGTGGGTTAGGAACACGAGGCTGAGTCTGACCTGCCCTTCTCTCCCCAGCCCTGGGCACGCCATCCAGCGCGCACTGGAACTCAGGACGCTCAAAATGTGTGTGTGTGTGGGGGGGATGGGGGTGCATGCCTGAGGGCAGTGATGGGGCAAAGCCAGGCTCCCACGCTCCCCTCTCGGCTCTCACTAATCTCACTAACAACCGGGAGAGGGTCAGTGCAGGACGCCCCCACAGGCTGCTGTGTGCAGAGTTCCTGGTGTTGCCCTCTGAGGTTGAGGGAGGGTATCTGGAGACTGGAGATTTTTCATTCATAACTCACCACATTCATAAGGAAGGGGAAGTAGCTGCCACAGGTGATGGGAGAAGAGGGAGCACAGTTGGTTTCCTGATGCTGGTAATGGATCGGTAATGACCAATGCACACTCCTGAGTCTAGACTCCTTCCCATTATGGGCAGCAGGATGGATGCCCAACAGCGGACTGGAGCTACGGAGGGCGGGGAGGGCGGGAGATAGGGGCTTGAAGACTTTTGCTGGAAGCTTTAAAAAGTTATGGGGGTGGGGGAGGGAGAGAGGAGGCAGTGACTGGGTCAGGAGAAAGGATGATTGGGCAGGTTTTGGGGGCCCAGCTGAGAGCCAATCCCCAGAGGTAGGGAAATTTCCACAGCAACAGTCAGCAGCCCGTTATAGGAAGAGAAGGCGAGCAGCCACGTGGTTCTGGGGTCTGGGTTTTGTCCAGTAGTTCCAAGAGAAGTCCTGAGAGGCAGGGAAATCAGGCCGTAGTGAAGAGAAAGAGGGAGGGGTAGTCCATGGGCCCAAAGTGGAATGAGCATGGCAGAAAAGATAGAAGGGGAGGGACTTCCGCGCTTCCACTGCAGGGGGCACGGGTTCGATCCCTGGTCAGGGAGCTAAGATACTACATGCTGTGCAGTGTGGCCAAAAAAAAAAAAAAAAGACAGAAGGGGAGTCAGTGGGGGAAATAGAGGACCAAGGACCTGATTAGGTGACCAAGCATCCCAGCCAGCTCCTGTCAGCTTCAGAAGCTGCCTTGCAAACAGTTGTTGCCAAAGTATGGTCTTACCTTGTTCTTGCCTTTTGTAATTATCTGGAAAATGAACTTACTGTGATCACTTCACTAGCAGAAGATTCCCTTATACACTTTGTGTATGACTAGAAACCATCATTTGTTCATCCGTTCATCCATTCATCCATTCATATATCCAATGTTGAATGTTTACAATGCGCTCTGTCAACACTGGGCCCTGCTAACTTGGAGCTGAACCATATGAAAAGAAGCTTTTCCCCCTTTCCGCCTTCATATGGGATGTAAATTCTCAGGTTATTTATTCAGGGTTCATCTCCAAGTTAGCACGACCCAGTGTTCACAGAGCACACTGCAAACACCCAACACTGGATATATGAATGAATGAGTGAATGAAAAAATTAAACAACTTCTATTCGTGTTAGTTTAAATATGCTCATCTACTAGGTGCAAGCTGAGAATACTCTTAAAATATTTTAGGTGTAATTTGCCTACTGTAAAATGCACGGATCTTAAGTGAACAGCTTGTTGTGTTTTCATCTATGTATATCTCCCGTGTAACCACAGTCGAGATCAAGATACAGAATATTTCTATCACCCCAGAAAGTCCCCTTGTGTGTCCCCTTCTCAGTCTTATCTCCCTCACCCTCAGATTACGAACATTCTGACTTCTGTCGTCATAAGTTCAGAGGACACGGTGCTTTTGGTTAGGTTTTTCAGGGGGGTCTGGAGAGAAACTAACCCAGTCACTGAAGTCAGTATCCAGTGGCTCAGTGAGATGAAGTGCCCACTAAAACTTGGAAATAAGATTGCGCTCTGTCTCAGAGTTTAATCAGGAAAACAGGTATGGCGAAGACCATGGAAGGGGGTTGGAAGCTCTCACGAATGGAGAGGTATGGTATGTGCAGTCAAACCCAAAGGGGGCTTATTACAGTGCCTTGTCAGTCTGACACAATTATCTAGTCTGCCCAGTGGGTGTGTTCCAGCTGCGGAGATGGGTACCACAGAGCCTGATTCGTTAACTATTTGCTGTGGCTTCACACTCACCAAGTTGATTTTGAGTAACTAGGATTCCCGCGTCACTTGCATTTTTGGAGAGAAAACACTGACCAGGTTGTCATGAATATGCAGACTACCACATACTTACATATGTCACAATGCTATTTGCAACTTTAAGAACTTACGACTTTATTGTTTTGGGTCAATGTCACAGTGTCAGATTCCCTCTGGGACACTGACAGAACTGTTGTTCTCAGGCTGGGAGGCTGAAGCCTGGATTTTGCCCTGTGGTGAATTCCCGTAGCAGATACCATCTCTAAGATCTCTTGTAAGACAGCGGTTAACATGCCAGCCGTAACTCTGGCCTTTCTTTGGAAACTTCCACCCTCATTGAACACGTTGGGTAAACACAAGAATCTCCAAACGTAAGTTGAAATCGCATACAAATAATTCCTACCAAGTCAAAGGGAGATAACGACTCCTCAAGATTCAAACGAGCAAACTAGATTTTAAAAACCTTTTTTATTGTAAAATATAACACACAAACGTACAACATCAGTGTTCAAAATGTGGATAATAATGAAATGAACGCTAGTGTAACAACAGCCACCTAAGTCATTAAGAAATGACCAGCATCCCCAGATCTTCCTGCATGTCCCTTTTAGATGTATCCCCCTCTCTCTGCCGCCCCATAGGTAACTTCCATGACATTTTTATGGTAATCATTTCCTGGCCTTTCTTTATACTTTGACCACCAATGCTGCATCTCTAAACAGCATACTTTCTTTTTGTGTGGTTTTGAACTTTATATAAATGGAATCATACTGTTCATTTCTTATTTCTATATAATACAATATAATATAAATGTGATATATAATACATAATCTGTTATTTATATTTATTCCTTTTCATTATGATATAACATGCCATTGTATGAAACATACAATACCACAATGTATTATCTAGCCTACTGTTAATGGATATTTAAATTGCTTCCAGTTTGGGGCTATTATGAACTGTGTTGTTATGAACATTCTTGTACGTGTATTCTGGCACATGTAAGTGCATATGCCTATAGTATTTCTTCCAAGGAATGGAACTGCTGGGTCATAGGGTATGTATATCTTCAGCTTTAATAGACAAGGCAATGTTTTCAAAAATCGTTGTACCAATTTATACTCCCACCAGCATGTTATGAGAGTTTCAATTGATTCGCATCCTTGCCTACACCTGGCATGGTCAGACTTTTAGGCTTTTGCCAATCTAGTGGTGTGTCATGGTATCTCGTGGTTTCAAATTTGCGTTTCCCTGACTACTAATGAAGTTGAGCATCTTTTTATATAGTTGCTGGTCTTCCCTATTTCCTCTTCTGCAAAGTATCTATTCAAGTCAGTTGCCCATTTTTCTATCAGGTGGTGTCTTATTGATTTGTAGGAGTGATTTCCACTTTCTGGATATAATTGATCTTTTCCCATTTTGTGACTTGTATTTTCACTTACCTTATGAGTTTTTTTCTAATCGACTTTATTTTTTAGAACGTTTTAGATTTAAAGAAAAATTGAGAAGATACTACAGAGAGTTCCCATATACCTCACACTCAGTTTTCCCTATTATTAACAACTTACATTATTAGTACGGCACATTTGTCACAATTAATGAACCAATATTGATACATTATTCTTGACTAGAATCCATACTTTATTCAGATTTCCTTTTTCTGTTGCAGGATCCCATCCAGGATCCCACATTACATTTAGTTGTCATGTCTACTTAGGCTCCTCTTGGCTGTGACAGTTCCTCAGACTTGCCTTGTTTTTGATGACCCTGATAGTTTTGAGGCACACCGGTCAGATATCTTGTAGGATGTCCCTCAATTGGGAGTTGTCTGGTGTTTTTCTCATGATTAGACTGGGGTTATGGATGTGGGGAGGAAGGTCACAGAGATTGAGTGCCATTCTCATCCCATCATATCAAGAGTATGTACTGTCAACATGGTTTGTCACTGTGGATGTTGACCTTGATCACCAGGCTGCAGTAGTGTTTGTCAGGTTCTCCTCTGTAAAGTTATTCTCTCCTTCTCTCTCACTTTTCCATTCTGTATATTGTGTCTTTTGAAAAGAAATCCTTAATTTTAATTTAGGAGCCCTCCACAGGGCTCCCTGATGGCTGATTTGCAGGGACCAGACCATCTCACAGTGGTCTCTCTGGGATCACTCAGAACTTACTGCTGGAATTAATAAGGGGTGGAGGGGGCAGAGTTAGGGAAGCAAACTATATTACATATTCTTTCAGATCTTCTATCTGGACCTCTCCTTTGGGAACTCAAGAACCAGGAATTTGACATTTTTGTTTTCTGGTTCTTCTCCAAGAGTCCTCCCCTCAGGGCAATGGATGGCTGGAGTCTTGGCTATTTGGCCTGGGAGGAGAGGTGTGGCAAGAGTCGGGGAGGAGGTTCTTTTAGGCTAACACATGGGTCATTACTTCAAATATTATCCTGCCACACACATATCCACCTCGAAATGCTTCAATGGAAAAGTTAACTGCACATCACCGGTTGTTTACTGAGCGCTAAAGATTGAATCAGAAGGGCTGTGTTCATAAAGCAGAACTGCTGACGATTCAGAAGGTGACCTTGAGTACGCATGCCCACCCCCAGGTTTCAATCTCTCAGTCTATGAAACAAGGAGAAAGCTTCCTACAGCGTTTATCCTGCTGCATTTCAAGGCTATAAGGAGCAGCAATGCCCCTTTGAGACCTCAGATGAAAAGGGGTCTTAGGTTTAAAGGATAAGCTGTTCACCCTTAGCTCAAAAAAGGATGTTATTTCTCAAGACATAGAGTATGAAAGATTGTGAGATTTTGAGGTTTTCTTGGGGGTGGGTGGGAATAGGCAGGATTTATTTTATGTTCCAGTCTATTTATAATATTTTCAGTCTACTTCAAATTAATAGAACTAAGAATGTCCTAGAACTCTTTGAAGAACAGAAAAATTCACTCCTTTCCCTGTTTCTTAGGCTGGATGAAATTGCAGGAGTTGTGCTCCACTTTTAGCTGATTATTTAGACAAACGTTTTCAGGGCCTTTGTCTAGAACCTGTTCTACAATACATAGCAAGATGCACAAAGAATGAAATTTTAGTTGATGTGAAGAGAAATGATTCCATCGTGCTTGAAAATGAATTTTTAAAAAATGATTAAATTCTTATATTGATATCTATTTTTTTCAAGCCAGTCATTTTAGAGTTGTTTTGAACTTAGCTGCTTTAGATAGTTTTGGTAATCTAATAATTTCACATTTCTAATGAAAAAATATCCCTTCCCCCTTCAGATTTCTTTAAAATCACATTTGTGTAAATTCTCCCCCGAAAGAACGCAAATTCGAGAGTCCAAGGGTTTTCTGAAATTGAGTGAGGAAATCCAGATTCCATTCCCTAAACTGAGAGTGGCTTTGGTAAGCATAGGGGTTCTAGACAGTTCAAACCTGAGTATTTTCCTAGGATACCTGAGAAACTGCTGGGGTCACTGCTTTCAACCCACTCTCCTTTTTTTCTCCCTCTATTAATCCCAAGAAGAAAATGGAGATTGGAAACTGAGGAAATAGTAGGGCATTTACCCCCCAACAGTTTCGTCTTGCATTTGTGCACTGAACAGTGCTCAGACACCTTTCAGTGGCTCCCCATTTCCTACCAACTGAAGCGTGGTTCTTTTATGTAACATTCAACATCCTCAATAAACATGTCCCTAATTGAAATTTTTAGCACTTTGTGCCCCTCTTCTTTGGTTAAACTAAACATTTAATGCTTAACCTGATGGGTTTTCTCCCTGTCATAGCTTAGTTTTTGCTACCTGAAAGAACCTCCCCATCTCCTATCCTTGCGTGCTGAAACCACATCCATCTTTCAAGGTCATTGGCTGGGACATCGTTTTCTGACCACAGATGATACACTGTCATTTCTTGCTTCATATCATAGGTTTAATAATAATAATAATAAAACCCCATAAGATGTGAGAAGGGAGGATCCTGGTCAAATTATTATGTCTAGCCTTCGCGTAACACTGAGTGAATGGATGAAGGAAGTAATTAATGTAATTAACTCCTGGTAGATCAGGAAGTCTTAGATAGGGTTGCCAGATTTAGCAAATCAAAATGCAGGACGCCCAGTTATGTTTGAATTTCAGATAAACAACGAATCCTTTTTTTTAGTATAAGTATGTCCCATGGAATATTCACATGTTTATGCTAAAAAGTATTCGTTGTTTATCTGAAATTCAAACGTAACTGGGCGTCCTGTAGTTTATCTAGCAACCCTACTTGGAGTGCAGGGGTTTCCCGAAGCGCCTGGCTTCCTCCCAGCAGGTGCTCAGCATCTGTGTAATTGTCATAGCGAAACCCAAACCAGCCCTGCAGCTTCCACAGCTGCACCCGTAGCGGGGCGACGCCACGCGACCGGGACAGACAGACACCCTGGTTGGAGACCGTCGCTCGAGACTGGCGAAAGGGTCCGCACCCGGGAGGCAGCCCCACCCTGTGGGCTCCCTGGACCCCTCGACAGGTTTCGTCATCCCCCCAGCCCCCGACCACCCTCCCTACCCTCCATCCCGTGACCGGTCGTCACGGGCCAGGAGAGGAACTCCCCGGCTCTTCGATCGCTGCCTGCCATTGGCAGGGCCTTCCATCCATCACGTTAGGCTCCGCCCATGACGCTGACGTTTCCCGGGCTTCGTCTCTTCCGCAGGCCGCGGCGTAGCTGGCGATTGGTGGAGAAGGCTGCAGCCGTCCCAGAGGAGGCGAGGACGGGGCGGGCTTAGGGAGTCGGGGCGAGCCCGAGCTCGTCAACCACTCGTGCGGCGGTGGTCGCTGGCGTCCCGCCGGCCAGCTCCGTGTCGCCCTGCACTGCTGCGGCCGCCGCGGAGCCATGGCTGTGTTCGTCGTGCTCTTGTCCTTCTTGGTGGCGGGTGAGGCCCTGGGCCGCGGGACTCGGGGGCGGGCGCGGGTGGACGGCAGTGGGGCGGATGCCGCAGTGCGGGCAGCTGGAGATGGCC
>NW_020174707.1:1545803-1560224 GCF_003031525.2 Neophocaena asiaeorientalis asiaeorientalis
CTCCGCCTTCTCTCCGGGCCGGCCTGTGGCGGCGCGGCCTGGCGGGCTTGCTGGGGCCGGGCGGCGGGGCTGGGCTGCGTGGGGGCACCTGAGCCGGCCTCCACCCTTTGCCTCTTCGAGAAAGGCGCGTCCGCCTGTCTTGCTCCAGCCTCTTCCGGCTCGGGAGGCGCTTCGGAGGACGGGGATGCATTTGTCAGTCAACTGTTGAACTATAGCCCTCTGCGAAGAAGTGAAGGCAGACTTCTCAGCTGCCATCAGCTGCTGCTTTTCTTTGCATTTTTCTGGTGTCTTCATTTCTAGCGGTTGTCATCAGTAATTGGTGAAATCTTCCCACTCCCCCCAGTGTTTCAGGATACGGAAGTTGGAGGTGGAGTAATTGTTTTTGTATGATTACTTCTCAAGGAGAATTTAAAGTTCCTCTCAGTAGTTTGCAATAGTTCCCAATTTTAAGGATTTGGAAACTAAGATGTGAGTCACGTTCTTAGGGTCACATGTCAAAAAATGGTAGTTTTCTCTGTGGAACCTAGGTTCCCTAGCATTCAACAAGGGGAATGCACGTCAGCTCATAATTGGCCTCTTACCGTGCATCATGTAATTCGGTTAATTTTACACCAATCCTTAGAAGCGGATATCACCCTCGTTTTACAGAGTGGTCAAGCCTAGATAAATTGCCCAAACAGCACACAAGTAGTAAGCCGCAAAGCTGGGATTGAACTCAGATCAGCTGGTTCCAAAGTGTGGGCCTTTCCCATTATACATGTCGTGGCACAGGTGTGAGAATGTGGGAGTGATGGGGGCAGGGACTGGGGGCACAGTGGTGAACAAGAGGCCGAGTTGAGAACAGTTTGGAGGAATGGGTCCCTGTTCCCCAGTGTGTCGATTCAAAACCTAGACGTTAAAAATCTGTAGGACGCCTGTGCCGCTGCTCTGTGAGGTGCTGAGATGCCCCACTTTGGGAATGGTGGTTTAATTCTACATGAGGGTACAGACCTTTGATGTTTTTGAAATCTGCGGGTTTTCTCCATCCCTGGAGGTGCCCAGTGTTGTGTGTTGACGATAGTTACACTTACTTCAATGACCCCTAAATTTTAAGGTTGTATTGTACCTTTCGTCTCTGGCTCTGTCAAGGTCGTTCTGATCTATCTACTCAATTTCTTTGGGGGAATTTTTTATTTTAAGTTTTGAAATTTAAAGATCTTCCTTTTGATACTGATTTAACTGAACATCTCGCTGAAATTCCATGTTTTAATGTTATGATTGATGTGATTTTGATTCAGTGAGGTTTAGGGGTTTTTGTTAGGTTTTGGTCTGAGGCAAAATAATTGCTTCTGTGTATGGTTTGAACCTGCTTTCTTAACTATAATAGTCTAGTTCATACAGATCAAGAATCTGATCCTGTCAGCTTCTGCACTGCATGGTCTTGTCAGATGAGGTTAAATTACTATTTTCCACAATGACTAAATGTGATTTAATGGAAAACATCTTTAAGAGATCTGACTTCTCTATTTGAGAAAAAAAATATATAAGTCCTTTAAAATGGTGTTACCAAACCAGAGACCAGGGGAAGGGATCTAGGGTTATGAATACCAGGTCATGAGGAGTATTTGAAAAAAATTCAGATGTTTAGCTTGGAGAGAAAAGGCCAAGGGTGAACACATGGAATCTGAAGGGATGTCATGTTGAAGAGGCATTCAGTTTGGTCACTGATGCCCCAGAGGTCAAAAGTAGGACCTGTTTATTTTTTCACTTGTTGATTCCATCCCCATTCATAGATGACAGCATAGTATGGTGGGGAGTTCCCAAAGAGGGGAAGGATTCTTAACCTCTCTCTCAGACTGGGGAGGCTGGGGCAAATTTCCCTAGGCAGGGTGCCTCACAGGCAAATGTGTGAAAGGTTGGGGTGGGAAGAAAAGGCATTTTTGACAGAACAGTATGTGTAAAAGCACACAGGTGTGAGAGCAAAAGAGCGAATAGTTTGGTGGAGCTGAAACGTATAGGGGTTAAGTTGGGGAGATCCCAAAAGGAAGGGTGGTGAAGTGCTTTGGGTGTTACATTTTAGATTTTGTTTCAAAGGCTCCGGGCATCGAGTGAAGGTGGTTGAGCTGCAGGGTGAATGTTCAGATCTGTAGTTTGAAAAGGTGCTGGGAAGGCTGGATCTGAGAGTGGCATGACAGGTCATAAGGCGGCCAGTTCTGTCAAGCCTCGGGAGGGCCTGAAGTGGGGAGGGCCTGATGAGGACCCTGGGCATGGAGGGGAAAGGGTTGTGAGATAAGAAGAACAAAAGATGGACAGAATTCATTGGTTGATTAGCTGTGGTGCTGAGGAAGGATTTAAAGATGACTAATTCGAGCAGCTGGGTGGAAGGTGGTGTCATCCTTTGATACAGAGAATGTAGGAGGCGTGTATGGAAAAATGGTGAATTCGGTTCTGAACCTGTTGAGTTTGAAGGACCCATGGGACTTAGAAGGAAATGCTCAGCTGACTGTGGGGTATGTAGGCCTAAGGCTCAAGGGAAATCTAGGCTGAATATAAAAATCTGGGAGCCATTAGTGTGTTTTTGGTGTTTGCAGTCTTAAGGAGTAGATGGGCTCAGCCAGGGGGAGACTCCATTGTAGAACAGTGTAGAATAGAAAGCAGTGAGGGTCAGAAATGGAGCTGCAGATCTCCAAAGTGGAGTGTGCCCAGTGATATTGGGACGCCAGAAGAATGTACTGGAAATGCCATTTGTCTCTTATTTTCTCTCTCTTTCTTTTTTTTTTTATAGTAATGGTCAGATATTTTTGTAGACTGTCCCTCAATTTGGGCTTGTCTGCTATTTTCTCATGATTAAATTGGGAAGAATACTAAGGTGTGTCATCCTTTTAAAAAATTTCTATTTTGTGTGCTCTGTAATATATTATGAATATATATTTTATACTACAAATGTATACTTTATAAGTAAATATATGTATATTGGGAATACTTTCAAAGTTTATACTGAAAGGGTTGAAATCTCAAAAGTTTGGACGTCACTGCTTTAAAGGATGGGAAGGGGAAGAAACTGAGGAGAAAAGCAGCCAGAGGGATTGGAAGGAAAACCAGGGGCCCGGGCTTATGGAGGCCAAGGCAGGAGAGTTTCAAGGAAGGGGTTGTCAGTATTAGTTGCTTTGGGAAGTTACATAAATTGAGGGCTGAAAATTGTCTTTGGGATTTGGTGAGTCATTTCAGTGGCATGGTGGGGTCAGAAGCTGTGGGTTAGGTAGCAAACAGGAGATGAAGAAGTAGCAGAGCCAGTGATGGCTGACAACTCTTCCAGGATTTTTCGTCTGAAGGGAAGCAGAAGTAGGTGGAGGCTGGTAGGACCAAAGGAAGGGTTTTGTGGTTTGGATTTTAGAATGGGAGCACCCTACGCGTATTTTTATGCTGAAGCGAAAGAGCCAGTTGAGAGGGGAAACGGCTAGTGCGACATGTGGCTTCATTCATTCAATCAACAAGTATCTATTGAGCACCGGCGTGCCGGGCACCGTTTTCAGCCCTGGGGATATTGTGTGAACAAGACAGACGAAACCCCTGCCCTCGTGGAGCTCTTTTGTACAGGGCCAGCTTCGTATGCCCCAAACCATATAGCCACCTAACTCCTGATACATCCTCTCTTCCAGAATACAGACTTAATAAACCCTGAATGAATAATTCAGTAGGTGAATGAATGAAGGTCCCTTGAAGGCTGAACCATGGGATATTTTCAACCGGAGGAGGGACACCCCTGCCAGCACCTGGAAGGAGAGGAGATAAGGATAGGGGCTTGTGCAGATAAACTTGTGATGGGGAGAGGAAGCAGGAAGCTGGAGGGATTCCTGTGCTTTCTCTTGAAGCTGGAGATGAGGGTATCTGGTGAGACTGAGTTGGGAGTGATAAAACTGGAAGTTGAGAGAAGTTGGGAAGCCAACTTCTTAAACTTTTTAAAGGATTAGAATGTTGGGACAATGGAGATGATTGCTGGCAAACGTAGTGCTGAGGTGGCATCCCCATTCACTGGTCATATTCAGGTAGAGGATGGGTGACTTTCAGGTATCCCGGAGATGCCTGCGTGAAGCAGCAGTTTCTCAGTGTAGGAATCCTTGTAAGGTTTTCCGAAGCTCTAGGCTGCTGAAGGACTGTTGTACAGGTGTGGAAGTGGATTCTAACTATAAAGTTGAGGCAAAGTAATTTAGTAGAGGTCTGCTGGGGTCGAGTGAGTAGGGCTGCATCTCAAACAAGGCAATCTCCAGATCCAGATATTGTTCTTGAAGTGTGTATGGTATTCAGAAAGTATGCCTTCCTTGCTGCCCCATTTTCCTTAGAGTTTGCAGTTAACTACTACTTCAGCGAACCAAGATGTCTGTCGTTTACAAACTGCCATTCCATCCTGCTAATTTTTGTCTGCCTTCGGGTAGAGCAGTTTGGAAATTCCTGCTCTAGTGGCTGTGCTGAATGAAACTCGTAACTCTTCATGTTGTACCAGCACCATCCTGAGGCCTTTTATTTACTGTCAATACTGCAACACCAGAACATTTACTGTTGCTTCCAACGTTATTCCCATAGCCTGTAAGTGGTGCTTTCCTTAGGTCGAGAGAGTAACAGTGATGCTTTGTTAAAGTCTAATTTTCCCATACTAGGCATGACCAAGATTTGTTTTGGACTTGGAACTAATCTTTTCATAGGAACTCGAAAGTTTCCATAAGTTACTTGTCCTTGTGTAATCTAGACATCATTGGGTTAACTCACGATGGGTGAAGAAGCAAGATACCTCATCCTTAGCCTTGGAGGGCCTATAACATAGTCCCTTGATTCTCATTCTCACCTCTTAATCCCAGGCTCCATACCCCTAGACTAGTTGATATTATTATTACAGAATACCTTTTCTCAGCCTCTTGATATGTGCATTGGAAATACTATGTCCTGGACTTTGTTTCTAGAGTCTGAAGTATTTTACATTCTGACTGGTAACGTGGACCCCCCATTTGACAGTACTCATTTCAGTAGCTTTGCCTGTGGGACATAAGGGAAGCTATGATCTATCCTAAGATATACTAACCTGCTGAAGTTTTGGCATGATATACTAGGAATTTTATGAATTTGCATTTTCAAGAGAGGATCGATGGTAGAATATTTGTTTATGGCTGTGTTGGGTCTTCGTGGCTGTGCGTGGGCTTTCTCTAGTTGCGGTGAGTGGGGTCTACTCCTCGTTGTGGTGTGTGGGCTTCTCGTTGCAGTGGCTTCTCTTGTTGTGGAGCACGGGCTCTAGGCACGCAGGCTACAGCAGTTGTGGCACGTGGGCTCAGTAGTTGCGGCTCGTGGGCTCTAGAGCGCAGGCTCAGTCGCTCCGCGGCATGTGGGATCCTCCTGGACCAGGGCTCGAGCCCGTGTCCCCTGCATTGGCAGGCGGATTCCTAACCACTGAGCCATCAGGGAAGCCCTCGATGGTAGAAATAATTTACAGATTTCAAGTTTCTTTTCTTCCTTTCTGGTCTGGGCCAGGGTTTTGGTTTTGGTTCTTTAAAAATGTGGAGAAATGCTGCTGATTTCTAATTCTTGCCAAATTGCCACGTGCCCATCTGTAGGAAGGCACCTAGATCATTAGGAGAATCTTGTTTCATAGTTGTAACTTTGTTACAGCAGAATGTATGGACTTAAATTCTTACAGTGATACTTTGAAAAAGAATTTGTTGATGTTTAGGTTTTAGCATTTTGTCCAATCAAAATTTAGTATGCTAAAGTCAATGGAGAATGGGAAAGTACGTATTATATTTAATAATTTTCAATGTGGGTACAAAAGATTTATGATCATTTATTAATCTGTTTTCCTTTCAGGTGTCTTAGGGAATGAGTTCAGTATATTAAGATCACCAGGGTCTGTTGTTTTCCGGGATGGAAATTGGCCCATACCAGGAGAGCGAATCCCAGACGTGGCTGCATTGTCCATGGGCTTCTCTGTGAAAGAAGTATGTGTATTTTAAAAAAATATTTGGAGCTGCTTGTGCAAGCATTTTCGTTGATTTCTGCTAATATGCCAGGAAAGCAACGGGCAAACATAGGTCCAGATCACAAAAGGAAAAAGCTTATTTGTAGTCAGGGAGATTTTGGATAAGTGTTCGAAGCTCGGTTATGAAAACAAATCATTATAAAAGATTAACCATGTAATCGTTTATTCATAGTAGTGACGTTCTTTTGTTATATAAGAGAATGCATCTGTCCTACTATTAATAGGATGTATAATTTTATTGTGTTTTTCCAGTACACGTGATAGATTTGTGTCTTGGTTCAGGCTGCTATTACAAAGTACCATAGACTGGCTGCTTTATAAACATTTATTTCTCACAGTTCCAGGGGCTGGAAGTCTGCGATCAGGGTGCCAGCATGGTAGGGTTCTGGTGAAGGCCCTCTCTGGGTTGCAGACTGCCAACTTCTTGTCGTACCCTCACATGGTGGAAAGAGCCGGAGAGAGCCCTCTGGGGTCCCCTCTATAAGGGCGCTCTAAGCTCATTCACGAGGATTCCATCCTCATAATGTAGTTACCTCCCTAAGGCCCCTACTCCTAATACCGTCATACTGGAGGGATTAGGATTTTGCAATATGAATTTTGAGGAGACACGTACATTCAGTCCATTGCAATTTTTTATGAATGATAAAATGTATATGCATCTTACCTGAATTTAGGAAAATAGTGTGGTCAGTAGCTATAACCTTTTGTAATAACTGGCTGCTTACATGATTGTTGCGTAGGGGGCCTAGGTCCAGTCAGTATGAGACATTTTATAAAGCTCAGGGCTGGAAGAAAGGAGATGGAGTTTGCTCTATCTTCCTGTCTCCTCCCACTTTAAACTTTGGTGCTTTTGAGGTGGTCTCTAGATATCATCAATCACTCAAAGGAACATTCTTCCTAGGTCCTGAGTGCCCTTGAAACCAGAAGCAATGCGTGGGAGCTGCCTCTCTGCTGGGCCTTTGGGTGGAGCCCCTGCGTTCCTTGCGTGAACCTGATGGGTTGTTTACATTTAAGGATGAAATTTGTACCTAGTTCTTTACAAACTTAATTTTGACTACAAATGGCTGTCAAAGTAACCTTTAGAAATAATTATTAATAAACTACTGTGAGTTACTTTCAGCAGGAATTTTATTTATAAAGCACTTAGTCTAAAGAGAATGTTGTAATGGTAGCCTTGCTGTGTCACTGTGAAAGAAAAGTGATGCTGTAGGTAAGGGCAAAGAATGATGTGAGGGAAGAAAATGTCCGTGGTTATATGGAAAAGAGAATGTTTCGTAATCTGGAATTTGAAAAGTACCTACATTTTGTTTATTTGCCTGCTTTTTTCCACAGAAGGTTTGAGATGACTTATTATTAGACTTTATTGTTTCAAGTCTGTAGAAGTTTAAGAAAACGAAGAAGGTAGAAATCAGCATCCTCAATTAGGAGATTGCAACTACTGCTTTAAATAAGACATTTGCTGTCCCTGTGAGTTTTCATTGCCAGTGTCATCCCAGTACCCCGTAATTCTGCTTGTTAGATGTTATTAGGGAAATGGTTTCCTGAGTTGATAATGGGCACAGTTTCACACTTTTCAATGTGTAGGACCTTTCTTGGCCGGGACTCGCAGTGGGTAACCTATTCCACCGTCCTCGGGCTACCGTTATGGTGATGGTGAAGGGAGTGGACAAGCTTGCTCTACCCCCAGGCAGTGTCATTTCGTACCCTTTGGAAAATGTGAGTATTTATTATAAAGAATTAAAGGGATGCATTTAAAATTTTGTTTTGTCAGCTGTCGTTATGGATTGTGTTCTAAGCACTCGTGGTTTTTTTTTTTAATGCACTGATAGTTTTTTTTTTTAATTATATGATGGTTTTAAATTTATTGAGACTTGGCTGTTTGCCATGGATGAGAATACTTTCTAAGGTAACAGGTAGAGAAATTGGCCCACTCTCAGAATAGTCAGAGGCTCAAAAAAGAGAAACCAGTTGAGGGTGTAACCTGCTGACATTTTCTAGGGCATTATTTCGTCACCTTCCCTTCAGAATTTTATCATTTTTGTGTAAGGAGACTGGAGGCAGTTTTGCTGGCTCACTTATCCCTTCACTGGCCTTTCAGGCAATATGGCTGACTGAGCTGTTGTGAGAGGCCATCCTTCTACTGTAAGCATATAGAAGTCACCAAACATCTTTACGTGTATCACTAAACTCGAAAGCAAGCAAGGGGTACACACAGGTGCCAGATACGAATAGAGAATTCAAAAGCCACAGTGGTGAGCAGGAGCTGAAGGTGAAATTGTGTTCCCTACAGAAAGCCTGGGGCTATAAAATGCTGTCTTGTTCTTGAAAGGAGGACTATTAAAACCCCAGCTGCCCCAGGGCTACCATGAAGGAGCTGGGTTGCCACCCTTAGCTGTGGGGCCCAAAGAGCCCCCCTAAGAGAAATCGGAACTATGGGCGTGTGCTGTGCATGCTCCAGATTCACACAATCCACCCCACACAGACACCTCCCCAGCCCAGGGCTCCCTCGGTAAAAAAGAATTGAAGAGGAGTTGAATTTACCAAACACTTGAAGGAAAAAAATGCCATGAGAAAGTCAGCAGGTGCGACAAACAGAATTCATCCCCCTAGAGAACTACTAAGATAACAGACCGGCCTCAAAAAGAGATTTAAAAATACATTAAAATTGTGAAAGACTTGAAGGGATAGAAACCAGAGGCAGTTAAAAGATATTTTTGATATGTGGTGCTTTCATTTTCACTTAAAAATATTTTGTAATTTATACTGATTTCTTTAACCCATGAGTTATTTAGAAGTGTTGTAACATATGGGTCCTTTCAAAATAACTTTTAATTTTTCAGTTTCTAATTTCACTGCATTGTAACACTGGTCTATATGATGTTGATTTTGGTGGTGGGGGATGTTTCACACTTTTCCTGTGGTCTAGTATAGATTATCTCCAAGCACACATGACATGCTTACAAAAAATGACCATGTACTAGGCCACAAGGCAAATCTCAATGGATAAGGCAAATCTCAATGGATAATAATCAGTATCATATAAACCACCCTCTCTGACCACAATGCAGTTAAATCTGAATACAGTAACAAAATGATACCTTAAAAAATGCTTGGAAATGGTAGAAACAAACACAAGAACGACTCCTCAGGTTTAGAGCACACTGAGGTAGACTAAAGCCAAATCAGCACCTAAATATAGTGAAATTGAAGAACTGTCAAGGACGCTGATAATCTTGCCAGAGAGAAAAGACGCTGTCATGACAAAGGAGTGAGAGCAAAACGGTAGCAGATTTCTCATCATTGCCATTAGGGACCAGAAGCGCAAGAAAGGAAAAGCAGGAATTGCATAGTATGAAGCTAGGCTGAGAATATTGTTTAAGTAGTTATAATGATACAGAAATGAAAATTGTAACTATTGGGAGGGTGGAGAGAGAGAGTGCTTGTAAGGGGATAGGGCTGTAGTTGGTAATGTGGGAGAGCTAGATCCTCATTTTCTATAATGGGCGATAAATACATAATGCCTAAAATTAAAAAATCAAGATGGAGTAGTATAAACATTATTTAGAGGTGGTGGTAAAAAGAAAAGGGAAACAAAAGATTTGAAGGTGAGTGCTATAAATAGGTACTAAGGATGTAATGTTCAGTCAGCATGAACGCTGTGTGATACATGTGAAAGTTGTCAAGAGGGTAAATTCTAAGTTATCACAAGGAAAAAAATTTTCTTTTTTGCTTTCTTTTTTTTGTATCTATGAGATGATGGATGTTCACTAAACTTATTGCAGTAATCGTTTCACAGTATATGTAAGTCAAACCATCATGTTGTATACCTTAAAACTTACACAGTGATGTATGTTAACGGTATCTCAGTAAAACTGGAAAAACTAACTCGAAGTGAGGAAGAAAAAAGATGGGGGAGGAAAGAAAGTACCTCATAGAAATAGGAAATGGATGCGCAAACTTATCTTCCATAGAAAGTCTTAGATAATTGTCTCTTTAAACCGCATGTATATATCTCTTAAAAATTTTTTTTTTTTTTTTTTTGCGGTACGCGGGCCTCTCACTGTTGTGGCCTCTCCCATTGGGGGGCACAGGCTCCAGCACAGGCTCAGCGGCCATGGCTCGCGGGCCCAGCCGCTCCACGGCACGTGGGATCTTCCCGGACCGGGGCACGAACCTGCGTCCCCTGCATCGGCAGGCAGACGGTCAACCACTGCGCCACCAGGGAAGCCCAAAAATTAATTTTTAAAAAGCCAACAAGAAAAGATAGCTGGAATAGACACAGTCCTAAATAATTCATTGGTTGAGGAGAAAATTATGGTGGAAGTGTTGAAATTATTTGGAACTGAATATCACAAATGTGCCATATATTTAAAAAATTGTGGGGTACAGCTAAAGTGGTAAGAGGGAAAATTTATAACCCTACAGGCACATGTTAGATAATTTAAAAGATTGGAAATTAATGAGCTAAAGAAACCAGAAGAATTTCAGAGTAAATGGAAGGAAGGGAACAATAAAAATGCAAGACGTGAAAAAGATACTTTTAGTCTTCGCAAAGATTATTAAGTAGCTGCTTGTGTGATTTCTGTGAAAATCACTGTAGAAGATCTTTTAAAACCGTATATATGGTGGCTTCCCTGGTGGCGCAGTGGTTGAGAGTCTGCCTGCCGATGCAGGGGACACGGGTTCGTGCCCCGGTCCGGGAGGATCCCACATGCCGCGGAGCGGCTGGGCCTGTGAGCCATGGCCGCTGAGCCTGCGCTCCGCAGCGGGAGAGGCCACAGCGGTGAGAGGCCTGCGTACCGCAAAAAAGGGAAACAAAACAAAATGTATATATGGGACGTCCCTGGTCCAGTGGTTAAGACGCCGCGCTTCCACTGCAGGGGGCACAGGTTCCATCCCTGGTCAGGAAACTACGATCCCATAGGCCACACAGCACAGCCAAAAAATAAAGTATATTAAAAATCCAATATGCCATTAAGATTTTCATTAGCCTACAATCCAAAACTAAACATTTAAAAAGAGGTCATGTTATTGCTTGACCCTGACTGACTGCTTCTAATCCTTTTAGTGGCAGTAGGTGGAAAGATCTAAAGCTCTGAGGGAAAAATCCCCCCCCCCCCCAAAAAAAAAGCCTTAGAATTCCACTTAAAGCTTCTGTTTGATTAGCTAGCTGTTATCATTAGATTTTCAAGTCCTGTAGATACAGAATTTCCATTTTTCCCAGGACAAACATGTGTATCCTTATAATGAAGTAGAAGAAAACAGTCATGGGATTTTGAGCATGACCTTTTTTCCTTTTATAGTATAGCAGTCTATATAATTTTTTCTTTTCCTTCACAGTTTGGCGCTCACCTGACTCAGTAGCTTCTCCAATTTGATTGCTAGGGACACGTTACCTTTAATCTTCAACTTTCCTGCTGTGTGTGCCACTGAGGTGAAATGAGGCTGGAGAGTATGTTACATGTTCTCGTATTCCTTCCAAAGCCCAAGGAAGTGAAGTGTGTGCTTGCAAAAGGAGGAGCGCTTGTGGCTGACTCAGGGAGCTTGTAACAGGACGCTTTTGCAAGCTGGAACTCTTCCCCTTCTTCAGTTACTCATTAACTTATTTTAAGAGAATTTGGGGAAGAGCTAATATGCATCTTGTGCAAGAGTAAAAACAGATTACACTTCACGTTTATTAATCACATTTATTTCTGCCTGGCCCACGTTAACGAGCTACTTATACACATGAACCTTTTAATAATAGTAAGGGGAATTACTGGGGAAAAAATCACTGTACGAGATCTCCATTAAAACAAAAACATTACTACTGTACTGCTTGTTGTAATAATATTAGGAATAAAGTAAGTTTTTGAGGGGAGAATTACCATAATTTATTTAAAAAAATAATGTGGGGCAAAAACAGGTCTATGGGAACAGACGTCAAAATTTGGGTACCCCTGGGGGTGGAGGGAGTGGGGAGAGAGGCTTGTAGGCGCTGATGTTTTGTGCTTTGACTCCAAGATCTGTGTACCACATTATGTGTATGTTTCACTTTAATAATAAATTCACGGAAAAAAGTACATCTTATCACAATTAGCTATTTCGGTTTATTAATATCATGTGTTCCCAAGATAAATTTCACATCAGAATTCTTGTGACATACTTTATGCCTTGCCTGAGTCTTCCGTCTGTCTGAAGACCAAACGCTACATCTTATAAACATTTTTAAAATTCTGAAATGAAAAACGGTCTCTTTCAATTATATTCGTCTTCAAATTCCTTTGACCTTCTCTTAAATGCAAGTTAATACATTATTATTGTAGAATATACATTCATTGTGGCACATTTTATCAATATTGAAACCAGATGTATTGCTGCTTAAAATACCTGAATGACCACCAGAAAATGGTCGTTAATGGTCGTTTGTGGAAGGTAATGTTTTGTCCTTTATTTTGCACGTTTTTTCTCATATAGGCACATTTGGAGACACAAACTCATTGGCCCACTAGGGGGCTGTTTAATCTTCTTTGTGCCCTCAAAAGGGCTCTTTGCGTTTGGATATGATTTTTTGAATTTCCATAGAAAATGCTGGTACTTATTTTTTAAGGCTCCTTTTTTAATACTATGTAAATGATTTTTTCTTCCCATTTTGGTTCTGATAATAATTAAGATCTCACTATTAAATTTCAGGCAGTTCCTTTTAGTCTTGACAGCGTTGCAAATTCCATTCACTCCTTATTTTCTGAAGAAACTCCTGTAGTTTTACAGTTGGCTCCCAGTGAGGAAGTAAGTGTGTTTTATTTTAAATGCTTTAAAAAATAAGCTTTCTTTATTTAATGAAAATTTAAAACTAATTTTATGAAAAATGCTGACAGACCTCTGTATATTGGAATTAATCTGTAGAATGTAACAAAATTTTGGATTCTTGCAGAGAGTGTACATGGTGGGGAAGGCAAACTCGGTTTTTGAAGATCTCTCAGTAACACTAAGACAGCTCCGCAATCGACTGTTTCAAGAAAACTCCGTTCTCAGTTCACTTCCCCTCAATTCTCTGAGTAGGAACAATGAAGTAAGTAGTACAGTTATTGAATGAATAAATGAACATCATTAGTAATTTCCCATTTCTTGTGCTCCTGACTTTAGAGCAAACTTGAATGAAAAGTTTTGCAAGTTTATTGCTTGCTTGGAGTAGATTCTTTTTTCCTTTAGTGTAATTTTTAAAAAACGAATCTCATGAATGAATTGACTCTGTTTGTGAGCTGATCTGTAGTAATAAATAGCACTACATTCTAGCGCAAGGGTTGCCACCAATTAATCCTGACAGGCCAGAAATCACAGTAACTGGTTGGTAGAGCTGTGTGGACCTGGTAATGTGGGAGCCATTATTCACTGCCACTTTTGACGTGTTGCCTCATTTTTCTAATTCATTCTTGACTGTACAGTGGAGGGCACCACCCTTACTTTTGACTCCTGTATGCCAGCTTCACCACCTGTTCATGCACCCTCTTAACACATGGCACGCCACCTTTGTGGTAGCCTCCCTTCTTCACCTACTCTGGATGACCAGGACCACCACCATCTTTTATTCTTCAAGGGATGTGAGCAAAGTAGGCTATTGGCAGGACCTCGTTGCAGTGCGCCAGAATATTCTGATGCCCTGAGGGAAAACCAGTTTAGAGTTTAGATGCTTTATCACAGCTTTATCAAAAATAAAGCTGCTGGGCTTCCCTGGTGGCGCAGTGGTTGAGAGTCCGCCTGCCGATGCAGGGGACGCGGGTTCGTGCCCCAGTCCGGGAAGATCCCACATGCCGCGGAGCGGCTGGGCCCGTGAGCCATGGCCGCTGGGCCTGCGCGTCCGGAGCCTGTGCTCCGCAACGGGAGAGGCCACAACAGAGAGAGGCCCACGTACCGCAGGAAAAATAAAATAAAATAAAATAATGCTCATTTCTTTCTGCTCTCTGCAGGTTGATCTGCTTTTTCTTTCTGAACTGCAAGTGCTACATGATATTTCAAGTCTGGTAAGTAGGCTTCTCTAATTTTTCAGTTCCATTTATTCTGGTTCCAGAAGACATTTCTAGAGAGTCCTTGAATGATAGTGAAACCAGTCAGAAAGTTTATGTGCCCTAGATTTATGATTCCATGGAAGTTGAGAAATCAGCGGTGGTGTTGGGAAGTTTGAACTCATCTCATGTTAACAAATTACTTTGCATTTCTACCTTTAGGAGGGATAGTAAGTATTAATACATCTTCCAAGAACACAGGCTTCTGACCTGTTGATTTCTTGTCAGACATCAAGACTTAAACAGTTTGGACTAATAATGCAGTTGACCAAGTCAGGAAGGGAATATAGGGAATATATATGCCTGTAGTGTGTGTGTGTATATATATATGTGTGTATATATATATATATATATATATATATATATTTTTTTTTTTTT
>NW_020174707.1:1560356-1570036 GCF_003031525.2 Neophocaena asiaeorientalis asiaeorientalis
TGATGAAATAGAAAATCTTACCCGTGTGCTGTCTTCTGAAGTTGTTGCCCAAACTCTCAGTGGGGTTGGTTTGGGGAGTGTGGAAGTGTAGTGCTGGTGGTGTGGGAGGTGACTGCTCTGTGAGCACTGATGGCTCGTCTCTTCTGGGATCAATCTGGTCCAACCATCTGCTCTCTCATACCCTGGCCCGTACCTGAGGTTTTTAAACTAAGAAATTTTTAATTTTTAAAAGAGCTTTTATTATAACTGCTCCTAAAAATGAGATTTGTGTCGGATTTGTGTTTTATCAGAAACTCCCATTTTAACCAGTTCTGTTTGCCACCGTTCTAGACTATTGTGGTACCCTGGGGTGTTTCTGCCTAGTTTAGTTAGGTGTAAAACTCCAACTGGCTGGCTGTGTTTGACAATACTTCATCTATTTCCTTTTGTTTGTTCTCCTAAGTTGTCTCGACATAAGCATCTAGCCAAGGATCATTCTCCTGATTTATACTCACTGGAGCTGGCAGGTTTGGACGAAATTGGGAAACGTTACGGGGAAGACTCTGAACAATTTAGAGATGCTTCTGAGATCCTTGTTGATGCTCTACAAAAGGTAAACCATCAATGAATGGGGTGTGAGCAGCAGTTAGAGCATTTGACTTTTAGGGAGAAATCTGCTTAGTGAAATACTATTGATTGAAGTCTTTTTACTCACCTTCTTTGAGGGCCCTCTAATTTCAGTGACCGAGGATGGAGTAGGTCACAGGTGTATGTTGGGATGTCTGTCTTTCTGTCTTTTTTTTTGGCCTTGCCGAGCGGCTTGCAGGATCTTAGTTCCTCGACCAGGGATCGAACCCGGGCCCCGGCAGTGAAAGTGCCAAGTCCTAACCACTGGACCACCAGGGAAATCCCAGGGATGTCTCTGGTAAAATATATCTAACATAAATTTACCATTTAACCATTTCTGTGGCACTAAGGACATTCACATTGTTGGGCAACTGTACCACCATCCATCGCCAGAACTTTCAGCTTCCCTGAAACTCTGTCCCCGTTAATCCCTATGAAGTAACCGAAGGAGAACACTTAGCACAGTACCAGACGTTTAGCAGATACTAGTAAATGCTAGTTTTCTTCTGCCCTTGACGTTATTCACCTGCAGCTCTTCAGTGAGGCTTCATGGTTAAATCTCTGTAGATGTTTGCAATCAACCGGAGACGACATTTCATTTTTCCTACTTCCCTGCCCCCAACTTATACACCAACAAGTTCAGTGACTACTCCTTTCTGGAAGTAGTTTTATTTTGAACGTTTATATGTTGAACCTTAACACTTTTCTGAGTATTTAAGACACAGTGTATTTCATGAGCCAGTAGGTTAATTGTATTTGTTCTTGTAGCGCACAGAAGCGTTACAAGAATTTTAAATAAGTATGTGTTTTGAGATTCATAGTAACGTCAGTAACTCTTCAGTTTGCAGATGACATGTACAATCTCTACGGTGGGAATGCAGTGGTAGAGTTAGTGACCGTCAGATCGTTCGACACATCCCTTGCGAGGAAGACTAGGACTATCCTTGAGGCAAAACAAGCGGTGAGTACGTTTTTAGATTAACTCTAAAAACCCCATTAAATCCTGTATCACTCGTGGGCAGTATGAATGAGCAGTCAGTAAATCTGAAAAAATTAAAACGTAGGTTTCTTATTCACGTAGGTATGTGTGTTTTGCCAGTGATGCTCAGTTCTTTGGGGTCGTAATCAGATAATGCAAGACTTTGTTAGGGATGCGAGACTTTGTTAGGGATAAAAGCAAATGTGTCAGAGCCCATAAGGTAATTCAAATATGGGTATTACAAGGAGACCTCAGAAGTTAACGTGAGGGAGGGAGTGGTGTGGCGCTCTCAACTTGTGGAGTCTGCTTTTCTCAGAGGTACATTGTCTTTGTGGTACAGTCTCCCCATTTTCCGGCTATGTACGCTCTCTATTAATACAATTTTTTTGACCTGGATCTTGCTTTGATTTGTAAGCATTTAGAGGATCATAGGCAAGGGTGCCAGCCCTAGTAAAACAAGCGTGTGTGTGTGCGCACGGCCAAGAATATTACTTACAGCTGGCTTCATCTCTCAGAGCAGGCGGCTTCCCAGTTGTTTATGGACACTCTCCTTTGGGGACACTCTCCTTTGGGTCCATTCCGCAGCCTGCACTCTCCTGTTTTACCAATCGCTGTGTGGGACTTCGAGTGAGATGCTCAAAGTAATGCGTGCGTTCGAGATCATCGATAATCTAGATGTGACTGGTTTGCTTGCGATCGTCTCGGAGTGGAAGGACCTCTGTTTAAGACAGCATGGCAGGCTAGACATAGTGGATAAAAAGTAAACACCCTCTTGAATGCACAGTTTAACTCTCAAAAAAGTAAGGGAAACTCTTAAGGAGCAACTAAAGAAAGGGAACTGGAGAACTGTGTTAGGCTGTCCTGGGAACATTTCCAGTTGGGTTACCGAGCAACTGGCTCTCTGTGGGGAGTTGGAACTGACGCCTCCCCGTGAAGCTGGGACCCTGAAAGGGCCGTGCCCGCAGCGAGAGGGCAGACTAGAAAACAGCCTGCCTGCCAGCAGAAGGAGACAGGAAGGCAGTTTGGGGGCTGTGCAGTCGGGGTATGTGCTGGGGGTGGAATGTCTCCTAGGGAATCCTTCACCACAGGGCCACCTTTATGTGGGTTTGAGGCTCAAATTTATACTATCCGCAAGTTCTAGGAAGCCCCAGGCCAAGAAACGGACACAAACCTCAGCCCCAGGCTGGTAAGACCAGTGGCTTCCAGCAGAAGCAAATGTAAAACCTCCCCGGCAAGACACACCTTCCACACACAGCATACAAAGTATGTAACGTGTAATACTGAAGAGAATACTTGTTCTTCCGAAGCTCCCTCCCGCTTGTCTTATTCCCTTACCCTCCCCACCTAGAGGTAATTGCTCTCCTGAATATTACGTTAACCATTCCCTGGCTTTTTCTTTACAGTTTTATCCTTAAATAATGTTTGGTTTTGCCTGTCTAGAATCATACTATATGTATTTTACTCTGAGCAAAGGCTCAGTATTGTTTTTAAGAGCCATGCAAGTTGATAAATAGAGCAGTAAAATGACCTGAACTACTCTATGTTCCACTGGATGTGCCACAATTAATTATCCATGCCGTTGATGGATATCCTTGCACATGTCTTGGTACGTTCCCCAGGGCATGAACTGGCTGGATCACAGTATACTTACACTGTCAAGTTATCGGCGTTGCAAGCAGTTGGAGCACTATATATACTTCCACCAACAGTGTGCTTACCTTCTCTGTGAAGGCTCCCCCTTCTTGGTTCCTCCTAATATAAAAGGAGCTCTTATGCCACTTATTAATATAGTTTGTTAGATAAATGAATCATAGCTAGCAAATTGGGATAATTTCCTAACTTAACATTCTTCCCTCTTGCTTTCTTTATTGTAGAAGGACCCATCAGGTACCTATAACCTCGCATATAAGTATAATTTTGAATATCCAGTGGTTTTCAACATGATACTTTGGATAATGATCGCCTTGGCCTTGGCTGTGATTATCACCTCTTACAATATTTGGAACATGGATCCTGGATATGATAGCATCATTTATAGGATGACAAACCAGAAGATTCGAATGGATTGAACTTTCCTTATGCCAACTTAGAAAAGGGGTTTGGAAATGTTTTCGTTATAATAAATCTCTTAGTGTAAAGTAGATAGTATGAAATTATAAAAAAGCAGATTTGTGTTCTCTATTTTGTGTGCCTGTGATGCTTAGAGTGAATTATAGCTGTGTGATATAGGTTCCATAATATGCTCAAATACTATGATATACCATTTAATATAATTAATTTCATTCCATTTAATATTTGGAAACGTGCACTGAAATAAATGTATATTTATTTCATATAGGACAGTTTGTGTTGGGAAAATGCACTGAATTTGAAATGCTTAACTTCCTTCCTTACATAGCTTACTTCCTTACATAGGACAGGTGCAAGTGATAATTGGACTGTTGTATACTATGAACATGAACGTCTTAATGTAAATACCTCTGAAACGAGTAAAGGTTTTTAACTTCAAGCAGCTCTAAACTATGTATGTGCTTGTATAGTCACTTAGATTTGGACTTCCATCTGATTGACAGACTATAGCTGTTTTTTAACCTCTTCTGAAAGTTTGGTGATCCGAATGGTCAGGTGTGGATATTAAAGATACAGATACTACATTGATGTAAACAGGAACTAGCTTTGTGGAGTTACAGATGCTTGGAATTACACACACAAAAACATTTGGGGGACATGGTGGGGCATGATTTCAGTAATTTTTCCCCTTTTGTATAAGTAAGTAAGTTACTCTGGTTGTTCTAAGTGGAAGGAGATGCTCCCTACTTTTCATGTGGAAGTGGACCAATGTCTATAAAGAGTGGCAAATTTAATAATAAAGTTAATAATAATGATTCCAAATTTGTGTCATTTCAATATTAGGTCTATTTCAATATTAGATCTATTTTATATTGTAAAAACCTAACTGAAAAGGGTTTTAATCTAATCAAAATTGGCTGTTTTGTTACACAAACTGTTTATTCTCACTGCCTCCTGAGACTCATTACCAATATGAGGAAGACATTTCCATTACTATGCTTGTTACTGAATTTATACAGAATATGTGATAAATTCACACTTACTTAGACTTACTTCAGATAGGGAAGGCTTAAATTTCCTTCCCAGGGGCAGGGCAGCACAACTCTAAAGTAACTTAGCTACATAATCCTCAAGTTTAAAAATCTAATTGGGTAAGCTGTAAGAATTTAAAACTGTACCCCTTAAGCCTTTACCTTATTAGTTCTTCATACTCTACAATCAATGAGTTGTAATATTCACCTTTTGGAACCCTACTTGGGTTTAGTATTAGCTCTGTCTGCCTCTTCTTTGCAAAGAACATCAAATTATTTCTAAATAACCTGCGAAGACAGAGTCTATTTAGCTGCATTTTCTACCACTACTGCAGGATACCGTTGACGAGGAAATTTTTGTTTTCTTTTTGCCTCTCACTGAACTATAAATAGTGAAGCTGGTAACTCCACAGGAAAGAAAAACTAATGGCCCTAAAATCACTCAAGTGTTGTTCTCCTCCACCACTACCCCCTGCCAGGTTTATGAGGGTGAGGGCATTTTCAGCAAACACTCTGACCCCCACGGAACCCAACAGGGCCTATGTCTGGGGAACAGGGATCTACAACGCTGCAGAGCAGTTAAAATTCATTCTTCTTTCACAAGTTTATTATATAAATATTGCCACAGAAGTTAGATTGTTATGATGAAATACGAAGTAAACCAGTGCCTTTGTAATTTAAAACTGATGAGACTAAGTTCTAGGAGAAGGAAAAAAAATCAACATGACAGCACTAATCCTTACAGGGTAAATGGCATCAGCACCCTTCCATCTGTGGTAGGCAGAAAGCAATTAATTAAAATAAATGTTCTGCCAAGATTATTATACCTGTTGCTGATGATTTGCTCTTAAGTCTAATTTGTTCAGGAACATAAATCATGATGTCAAGCATTTGTGTGAGAGGCAGGAAAGTCGGGCTTATGGCAGACTATTCCACTGACACTGAAAGAGAAAACCCGGTCACTTTTATATCTAATGGGTGGAATATTCTAGGTTTATAAAATATCTGAGATTCTACATGTGGTAGATGCTGCTTATGGCCTAATTCTGTTAAGAATAATAGAAAATTGATTTTTTACTTTCTTTGGCTGTCTTTTGTGAAGGAATGCTATCCTGAATCCATTTTCACTGGTACCAAATAATATGGAAGCCATAAACTTACTTTTCAATGGGTGATCGACCAACCATTTCCAAAACGTGCAGTGGCATCAGGCCTTCCAACCTTGGCTTCAGGTAGGTTTCTTTCCAGCCTTTTCGTGACAGACTATGCAGTGGTTTCCTGGAAAAATAAGGCGTTGTCAGAAAAAGGCATTAGTTAAGAAGCACCGTAACTGATGAATTTCAGTTATCCGATTCGCCACTTATTAGCTGAACCATCTTGGGCAAATCCCTTAATCCTCTCTGAATCAAAGTTTCTCATCTATATAATGGGGATGGTAATACTCCAGGTTTGTGAAAGTCAGCATTCAGTGGGATAACATGCTCAAAGGTTTGTGAATGCTTAATACAAACTATAATAATAGTACCAAATTCAAGGAACTCTGCTTGGGCCCAACATTGTACCACTGATATGTACTGGCTAGTTTCTTGGTTGCAAATAATAGGAACAAACTTTGGTTAGTAAATTATGTCAGTTGTCCTACTCTAGTGACCTTTTACTGGACCCAGATGCAGTTCAGGAGCGCATTTCGCACTTAGTTGTCCTGTCTCCTTAGTCTCAGTTCCCCGACCAGGGATTGAACCTGGGGCCCCAGCAAGTACCACTGGACCACTGGTTCACTTTTGAAGAAGTAATGGCCAGTGATTTTATAGAATGTCTCTCCATAAAATTGTTGGTTTGATATTTGCTCATGATGTCAGGAGGCACATGATCTCAATATGTCTAATCTTTGGTGACATTACCTTTTTTTTAAAACTCTAATCCAAGAAATAAGAGAAAAATTTAAATCTACATATTGAAATGGCCCACCATGTACTTCAGAAAATTGACGTTAATCTATCAACTCTGAGACACATCTCATTAAAATTTTAGACTTTTAAGACAAAAGATCTTCAGGGCTTCCAGGCACAAGGTCAAATTACTTATATGAATAAGAAAATTTGCCTAGCATCAGACTTCTCATGTGTAATATGCAAAGTACTGCGAGGGCGGAACAGCATCGTCAAGAAACCCAAGGAAAGAACGTACAAGCCCAGAATGTTATATCTCAAACCATGGCTATAGAAACCAGGTTTCAGTTTTGAACCACTCTTAAAAGACACAAAAATAGACAAATGAAAAGACATCTTTTTGAATAGAAAAACAACATGTATATCAGTCGGTGTGCTCCAGAGAATATATGAAAAATACATATACGCATACACACGCATATATACATGCACATTTATTTTAAGGAGCTGGTTCATGTGATTGTGGGCACAGGCCAGCAGGCTGGAAACTCAAGCCTGTATTTCTATGCTAGACTTGAGGCAGAATTCCTTTTTATAAGAAGAGTCATATTGGACTAAGGGCCCACCCTTAGTACTGGGCCCACTCCAGTATGACCTCATCTTAACTACTTACATCTGCAACGACCCTATTTCCAAATGAGGTCACCTTGTGTGGTACCAGGGGTTAGAACTTCAACACATCTTTGTGGTGGACAAAATTCAACCCACAACAACGTCATAAAAATGTCAGTTCTTCCTAAGTTAATTAACAAATTTAATGTGATCCTAATGAAAATAAAAACGTTTTTATGGAGCTAGACAGGTTGATCCTAAAGTTTATACATGAAAAACTAAGAGAACAGTGAAAAGGAAAAGTTACAAGGGTGAACTCTCTACCAGATATTAAAACATAAAGCCTCTATGATTAAAAAGTATGGTTTATGCTAACGCATATATATGGAATCTAAAAAAAAAAAAAAAGGTACTGATGAACCTAGTTGCAGGGCAGGAATAAAGAGGTAGACGCAGAAAATGGACTTGAGGAAATGGGATGGGAGGGTGAAGCTGGGGCAAAGTGAGAGTAGCATCAACATACATACACTACTGAATGTAAAATAGTTGGCTGGTGGGAAGCAGCAGCGTAGCACAGGGAGATCGGCTCGGTGCTTTGCGGATGACCTACGGGGGTGGGATAGGGAGGATGGGAGGGAGGCTCGAGAGGGAGGGGATATGGGGACATGTGTATGCACATGGCTGATTCGCTTTGTTGTGCAACAGAAACTAACAGTATTGTGAAGCAATTATACTCCAATAAAGATCTATTAAAAAGAATAAAAAATAGGGCTTCCCTGGTGGCACAGTGGTTGAGAGTCCGCCTGCCGACGCAGGGGACGCGGGTTCGCGCCCTGGTCCGGGAAGATCCCACATGCCGCGGAGCGGCTGGGCCTGTGAGCCATGGCCGCTGAGCCTGCGTCTGAAGCCTGTGCTCCGCAACGGGAGAGGCCACAACGGTGAGAGGCCTGCGTACCACAAAAAGAAATAAATAAAATAAAATGTTCCACTAAAAAAAAAACAGTATGGTATTGAGGCACTGATAGACAAACCAAGGGAATAGAACAGAAAGTCTAGAAATAGGCTGAAGTACATACAGAAATTTAGTATATGGTAGAAGTGGCATCTCAAATCACTGGGCAAAGGTGAACTTTTGAATAAATGTCGGGGCGACAGGATACCCATTTGGGAAAAGATAAAACTAGATCCCTTATCTCCCAGCACACGCAAGAACAAACTCCAAATGGGAAAAGATAAAACTAGATCTCTTATCTCCCAGCACACGCAAGAACAAACTCCAAATGGGTGAGAGATCTAGATTTTAAAGAGAGAGAAAGAAACCATACAAGTATTGGAAGAAAACAGGGTGAATTACTTCAGTGGCCCAAGTGTAGGGAACAGCTTTCCCAACTTGACTCAAAACCCAGATGCAATGAAAGAAAAGGTTGATAAATTTTACTATCTAAAAATACAATTTTTTTCTCATTTTATTGAGGTATATTTTGATATCATATAACATACCTATTTCAAGTGTACAATTCAATGATGTTTTAGTAAATTTACCAAGCTGTGCGACACTGCCACAAATCGGTTTAGAACCTTCTCATCACCCAAGATCCCTCATGCACATTTACTGTTGATCCCATTTTGCACTCTGATCCCCTGAGCCAGGCAACCACTACTCTACTTTCTGTCTCTATATATCTGCCTTTTCTGGATATTTTATATAAACGACATCGTATAGCATGTGGTCTCCTGTGTCTGGCTTCTTTCGTTGGGCATCAGGTTTTTGAAGTTCATTTATGTCATAGCATGTATCCATAGTTCCTTCCTTTTTATTGCTCAACAGTATCCCAGTAATGGATAGACCACATTTGAAATGCCCGTTCACAGTGTGAGGCTATTATGAGTAATGCTGCTAAAAACACCACAAAAGAAGAAAATATTTGCGACATACCTCACAGATAAAGTACTAATATTTCTAATATAGAGAGAACTTTCAAAATGAGAGGAGAGAAAAGTCCAAAATTCCCATATAGAAACAAGCCAAAGACATGAATTGACAATTCACCTAAAAGGATAGTAAAATGGCCCTTAAACATGTGAAAAGATCCTCAAATTCACTCATAGTAAGAGTGCAAATTAAAACTACACTGAGAACATCAACGAGGATGGCTGCGATCAAAAACAGAACAACAAGCGTTACTGAGGCTGCGGAGACATTGGAACCCTCATACACTGCTGGTGGGAATGTAAGACGTTGAAGCCACTTTGGAAAAACAGTCTGACAGTTTTTCAAAAGACTAAGCATGGAGTTACCATATGACCCAGTCATTCCACTCCTAGGGATCTACCCAAGAGAAGTGAAAACATACAACCACATAAAACAACCCAATCAAAAAATGGGCAGAAGAGCTTAATAGACATTTCTCCAAAGAAGATATACAGATTGCCAACAAACACATGAAAGAATGCTCAACATCATTAATCATTAGAGAAATGCAAATCAAAACT
>NW_020174707.1:1570360-1574615 GCF_003031525.2 Neophocaena asiaeorientalis asiaeorientalis
CCATATGATCCAGCAATCCCACTCCTGGGCATATACCTGGACAAAACTCTAATTCAAAAAGATACACGCACCCCTACGTTCACAGCAGCACTATTCACAATAGCCAAGACACGGAAACAACCTAAATGTCCACTGACAGATGAATGGATAAAGAAGATGTGGTGTATATATATATATACACACACACACACACACAATGGAATACTACTCAAAAAGGAATGAAATAATGCCATTTGCAGCAACATGGATGCAACTAGAGATTATCATAGTAAGTGAAGTTAAAAAGAGAAAGACAAATAACATGATATCACTTACATGTGGAATCTAAAATATGGCACAAATGAACTTATCTACAAAACAGAAACAGACTCACAGACCTAGAGAACAGACTTGTGGTTGCCAAGGGGAGGGGAGGGGAGGGGAGGGGAGGACTGGGAGTTTGGGGTTAGCAGATGTAAACTAGCATATACAGGATGGATAAACAACAAGGTCCTACTGTACAGCACAGGGAACTATATTTCAATACCCTGTGATAAACCATAACGGAAAAGGATACAAACAAAGAATGTCTACATGTGTATAACACTGTAAATCAACTAGACTTCAATTAAAAAACAAAAAAACCCAAAAACCTTGTACACAGATGTTCACAGCAGCACTATTCACAATAGCCAAAAAGCGGAAACAACCCAAATGCCCATCAGCTGATGAATGGATGAACACAATGTGGTCTCTCCACATTGCAAAGGAGTGTTCTGCCGTAAAAAGGAACGAGGTACTGACGCACGCACTACCACATGGACGAACCTTGAAAACATAACGCTAAATGAAAGAAGCCAGACCTAAATGTCACATACATGAAATGTCCAGAATAGGCAACTTCTTAGAGTCAGGAAGGAGTTGAGAGGTTGCCAGGGACTTTGGGGAGGGGACAATGAGGAGGGACTACTAATGGGTAAGGGGTTTCTTTTTTGGGGCGACGAAAATGTTCGAAAATTGATTACCGTGATGATGGCACAGCTCTGTGAAAACACTAAAAACCACTGTACGTTTCAAATGGGTGAATTGTACAGTACGTGAACTGTACCTCAATACAGCTGTTATTAGGAAAAAACTACAGTGAGATACCATTTCTCATCTATGAGGTTAGCAAACATTCTAAAGCTTGACGATATACTGTTGACAAGGCTGTGCGGTAACAGACACTCTTAAACATTGTGAGAATGCAAAATGGAAGGTGAATTTGTCAATATCTGGCAAAATTAGGTTTGTATTTACCCTTTGACCCAGCAGTACCATTTCTAGGGCCTTCCTCTTAAAATACACCAGTAACAAGAAAATACAGACACAAGGATATTCAGCATCATTCGTACTCACCAAAGAGTAGAAACTACCCAAGTGTCCAAATCAAGGCTACTGGCTAAACAAACGATGATACACCCACACAATGGAGTACTACATAGCCGTAGAAAAAAGAATGTGGAAGATCTGTGGGAGGTGATGTGGGGTGGTTTCCAGGATATACTGTAAAGTGAAAAGGAGTTTAAACAGTCTGTTCCCATTTGTGTAAGAAAGGGAAATAAGTAAATATGCACGTATCTCCTCACTTTCGCAAAAGGAAACGCAGGAAGGATGAACCAGAAAACAATGTAGTTAGTTACCTATAAGTTTGGGGGTGGGGGTGGACAGCATGGAATAAATCGGGAAGACGACAGCCCTTGCAGGGTGTATCTTTTTGTGGAGTTTAATGCTGAAAGGTCAGAGGAGACAGCTTCAAGGGGCTCCCACCGTCCAAACATGGGCCGATTAGGGCATCAAATTAAGGGGACAGTAAAGGATTATAACCCACTGGATAAAGTAGGAATCCACGAGACCACCTTAATAATAGGAAAGTATATAAAAAGGGGGGAGAAGGGGGAATTCCCTGGCGGTCCAGTGGTTAGGACTCGGCACTTTCACTGTCAAGGGCCCGGGTCTGGTCCCTGGTCGGGGAACTAAGATACCGCAAGCGGTGCAGCACAAACAAACAAACAAAAACTGGAGGGAGAAGGGAGGGTCTTCCTTATAGTAATGCTGACGGATATACATGGAAGGACTGGTGGAACTGGAAAATCACCACTCTGCATCCATCGCAGTAAATACTGATTTGGAGAAGACGGACGCTGGCTCTATGGGAGAGAAAGTCTGACAAGGAGCAGGATATTTACATAGTCTTAAAGTAATTATCTACTGAGCGTTTATTAGCTGCAAGGGGGCAGTCGTATCTCTGCAGTGGAGAAACTGGACAATGCCTTGACTAGGTAATGAAAATGGACATTACCAGTGAGGGGCAGACAGACACGTGCTTCTGGATGTGATACTCTGGGAAGGACACAGATCACTTTGACAGTATTTTGGCTGAGATGTGACTCTGTGAGGAAACATCAGGCAGGCCCCAACTGAGGAACAGTCTATAAAGTAACTGGTCTGTGCTCTTCAAAAATGTCCATGGTATGAAAAACAGAGAAAGGCTGAGGAACTGTTCCAGATGAAAGGGGACGACTAAATGCCCTGCATGGGTCCTGTACCGAAGAGAAAAAATGCAATAAAGGACATTTTGGGGACCACTGACAAAACTGAAATGTGGGGCTTCCCTGGTGGCGCAGTGGTTGAGAGTCCGCCTGCCGATGCAGGGGACACGGGTTTGTGCCCCGGTTCGGGAGGATCCCACATGCCGCGGAGGGGCTGGGCCCCTGAGCCATGGCCGCTGAGCCTGCGCGTCCGGAGCCTGTGCTCCGCAACGGGAGAGGCCACAACAGTGAGAGGCCCGCGTACCGCAAAAAAAAAAAAAAAAAACCTGAAATGTGTACTATAATTACGTGAAATTGATAACTATACTGTGGTTACATCAGAGAATATCTTTGTTCTTAGGAAATACACAGTGAAGTATTAAGGAGTAAAGCAAAATGATGTTTGCAACCTACTCTCAAATGGTTCAGATAAAAAGTAATGTGTTTGGATTATATATAAATATATTACATATATAGATACACACACACACACATATACACATGCGTATCTATAAAGAGAACAATAAAACGAACATGGCAAAGTTTCAACTTGGCTGCAGTGGTTGGTACCGTGTCAACCCAGTTGAGCCGGACCGTGGTTCCTGGAATCGCCTTCCCCGCGCGATTCCAGGGAAGAGCTGGCTCAAACATCACTGCAAGAGGTTTGCAGCAGAAGGAAACTGACTCTCAGAAGGCGGCGGGGTTAAACGCAGTGGAAGGAAGGAAGGAAGGAAGGCAGGCAGGCAGGCAGGCAGGCACAGAGGTGCTGGTGGACTCCAGCTTGTTCTCTTCTCTGCTCCGTGGCCAGCGCGTCCCCCTGACTGCGGGGCTGACCCCAGCGCCTCTCCCCAGGCCCAGCACTAGACTCCTGGTCAGCCTCCCTTCAGGGCCCAGGCCCCGCTTTGGCTCCTCACACTGACCGGCTGTCGACTCCTCCTCCCTCCACCTCCCCCATAACATCCCCAGCTCCGTCCCGTCTATTCGCTGCAACAAATCCCTTCTCACCCAGCGGCCCTGCTTCCCGGATAGAATCTGACCTTGGTGGATCTCAGGAAAGGGTATATGAGAATTCTCTGCATTCCTGCAACCTTTTTGTAAGTGTGAAACACTCTCAAAACGAAGTTTTAAAATATCAAAATTTTCAAAGATTTAAAATACTTGATGATCCTTTCAGTAAAAGGTTAACAAAAGGTTTTTTCATTTCCGGTGCCAAGACTATGTGTGAGGAGTAGGCACTGACCTATTTCCGGTGACAGGACGCTGCGAATGAGGCCCTGGCAGGGGAGGGGGAGGGGGAGGAAGGCCTGCAGCCTTCTGCTTCTTTCACCACTGACCTGATCTGAGGACACAGGAATAAGGCAGACATGAAACAGAAGATGTGGAGGAAGCCACGGTCCACTGGGGGCCGGACCCAATGATCCCCTCCTGCCACTCAATTGCACGGAGGGACCCAGACCAGACCAGGACACAGGGAGCGTTTTATAGCTAGAGAAGCCGAGGTACAACACACTTAATTGACGTCCTCTTAGCTACTGGAAGACGCTGCATAACCACGCAGGCTTCAGCCACTGTATTCACATGTGTAGGGGGGGAAAAAACGGCATAAGAAGGCAAAAGATTAGAATCAGGACCACAGATGGCTCTAAAATTACTTTTTGCGGTAACTGAAAATAGTAGAGCCAATATATCCGCCTACTGTTGTTTTT
>NW_020174707.1:1574693-1585048 GCF_003031525.2 Neophocaena asiaeorientalis asiaeorientalis
AACCACTGCGCCACCAGGGAAGCCCTTGCCTACTGTTTTATTCATCCAGCCTCTCTCGAGGCACGGTGCTACTGATTCCCTTTGGTACAATGTGAGAGCAAATATTCCAAGGAAATCAGCATAAGATGTGGCCAAAAACAATTTCATAAAACACCTAAATCCTAAATGTTCAGTTTTCATAGCCATAATTCAGGAATAGTCTTATGTTTTATAAACGTTGGCCAGCATTCCAGGGAAGCTCTAATGAAATACAATCTCTGATTTTTGTTTTAAACCACAAGACAGAAAATCATTTAAAAAATAAACTGCTAGGACTTCCCTGGTGGCGCAGTGGTTAAGAATCCCCCTGCTAATGCAGGGGACATGGGTTCCAGCCCTGGTCCGAGAAGATCCTACATGCCGCGGAGCAAAGCCTGTGCGCCACAACTACTGAGCCTGTGCTCTAGAGCCCGCAAGCCACAACTACTGAGCCTGCGAGCCACAACTACTGAAGCCTGTGCACCTAGAGCCCGTGCTCCTTAACAAGAGAAGCCACCGCAGTGAGAAGCCCGCGCACCACAACGAAGAGTAGCCCCTGCTCGCCGCAACTAGAGAAAGCCTGCGTGCAGCAACGAAGACCCAACGCAGCCAAAAATAAATTAATTAATTAAATGCTGTCATCATTACAGTAATCCTTTCCCCCCACCCCTGGGGCCGCACTGCAAGGCTTGCGGGATCTTAGTTCCCCAACCAGGAACTGAACCCGGGCCACGGCAGTGAAAGCGCCGAGTCCTAACCACTGGCCCACCAGGGAACTCCCATTACGGTAATTCTTGACTCAGGCAAGAATCATCAATGGATGCTAAAATATTTGATGAGGAAATGGATATTTACATAGTCTCAAAGTATCTCCCCACAAATTACTTATGAATTACAAAGGGGAAAATACTGACTTTACAGCGGAGAGACCTAGTGAACATTACCTTGCTCCCACTAGTCACCAGAAGGCCACCTCCGTCTCACTAATGGCCATCATGTGCCTGGTAAGGTGCCGCGCCGGGCACAGGATGTCACTTCCGCGGGGCTCCTGCCAAACATGAACTCCCTGCACGTGGTCGTGAGAAAACATCAAGGGAACCCAAACTGAGGGACATTCTATCAAACCACTGGCCTGTACTCTTCTGAAGTGTCAAGGTCATGAATGCTGAGGAAAGGCGGAGGAACTGTTGTAGATTAGAGGAGACTACAGGGACATCACAATTAAATGCAATGCGTGACCCCACTCTGCATCCTGGACTAGAAACAGAAAATTGTGACACAGGACATTTATTGGGACAATGGGCAAAATGTGAATAAGGATTGTAGATTACAGTACTGTATCAACGGTAAACGCCTTGCTGTTGACGGGTATATTGCGGTAACGTAAGAGAAAGTCCGCGAGCGTCTGCATGCTTAGGAAAAAAGACACTGACGTTCTGAAGTTCTTAGGGGCAAAGAAGACCATACAGCGAATGTGTCAGAATGTTAACAGTTGGTAAATCTTGCTTTGTCATTCTTGTTTTAAACTATTTAAACTTTTCTGTGAATGTGAAATTATTTCAGAATAAGAAGTTCAAAAGAAAATAAATTAAAGTCAAAAGGTGTGCTCTCCATGGTCCAGTGCCCTGGAATTCACTGAGCGGTCACGTGCGTCCGGATCCTTAACGTCCAGCAAAATGTCACGAGACCTGTAAACCTGGAATCTTCGTTAGAAGAAAGTATGCGATGGCAAGTTTTCAGTGGACTGGGGAAAGTTGGGAATCTTAGTATTTGCCAGTCTTCTCCCAGCGTTTTCCTTTGAGAGATGACAGTGAACTTGCCCTCCGTGTTCATGTGTCTCAAGGTGGAGCCACACAGTAGGCCCTGAGAGCTTTATGTTGGCACAGAGAGTAGAAATGACAATAATGGTAAAGAAATACTATCAATAATAATAATAAACCTTTAGCTGCTTAGTCTCATCTATTAAAATACAGTGAAATATACAGCAGCCTTATTTCCCTGTGGGGAAGCGTAATCCCAGGACAGCATTACTGATGCTCTCTAATCCTAAAACTGTTTTGTCACTATCTTTGCCAGGTAGGAATCTCTACAGCTTCGCCCATTCCTAGCCTTGCATCCTTCTCAAGTCTCCCCAAGTTCCATTACAGTGTCTTACCCTCCATTTGGGCCATCCATTGCAACTGTAACAACCAACAGGTATCTACCAGGCACAAACCTTACACAAAGACTATATTTAGCCAGGCAGCTACCAGCCGGGAATCTACCAGGAGAGTCACTTAAACGTTGCCCGTACCGTTGTCTGTACCTCCGTTTCTCTAGCTTTAAAATGCCCCTCTGAACAGGCAGATCTTGTCTTGTTCAATTTGGGCCAAATCCAGTCAACACGTTAGAACGGCTTGTGGGGAGAAGGAGTATTTCATTCGGTGATACTTTCGCTGGCCTAAGGGAACTTACAACGTAGTTGGAAAGACAGAAACACATCAGACGTTAAAGTGATTTGTGCAGAGAGAAACAGTGAGAGAAGGAAATCTTAACCCTGGTCTACCATGAATTCACCGAGTCACCGTGGCAAATGACACAATTCCTTAAAGCTTCCTGCCTTATTTGTAAACTGGGAGGGTTGGACTGGACGATAATAATGATAACAGGTAAAATTCACTGAGCACTTCTTATACACCAGGCCCTATATTAAGCACTGAACATGGACGAACACACTGAAACCTCACCATACTGCTGTGAGGTAGGTACCACTATCATCCCTATTGTACAGACAATCCGTGAGATCCAATGTTCTATAGTCATGTGATTTCAAGTTAAAGAATATAGTAGACTGTAGTTTCCAAAGGTGGTCCAACAATATTTCCCATCCCACATGCTCTTCTTAAAAAGTATGACTTTGAACATTCCTGCCTTACAGAGGTGGGTCTATGTCCGCTCTCGTTGAGTTTGGGTGGGCTTTTGTCTGGAGAAAGTTACGTTATGGGACTTCCGAGGCTAGATCATAAAAGCCAATAAATACAGCTTATATTAGTTTTCTATTGCTGCACAACAGATTATCACAAACTTAGTGGCTTGAAAGAACACCCACGTATTAGCTCACAGTCTGTAGGTCAGAATTCCGGGCACAGCATGGCTAGGTTCTCTGCTCAGAGTCTCAAAAGGCATGCATGCTGTTGGAAGAATTCAGTTCTTTGTGGCTGTAGGACTACGGTCTGCCTCTCCTTGCTGGCACTCGGCTGGGGCTGCCCTCAGCTCCTAGAGGCTGCCGAAATTCCTTGCCACGTGGCCCCCTTCACGCTCAAAGCCAGCTATAGAGAATCTCCCTCAGGTCAAATCCCTCTCACACTTTCAATCTCTGACTTTCTCCGTCTCTGACCTCCAGACCCACACTCAAATGGCTCATGTGACAGAGAGAAGACACACAGAAGAGGAGGAGGCAATGTTACCATGGAGGCCAAGACTGGAGTGCTGTGGCCACAAGCCAAGGAATGCTTGTAGTCACCAGAAGATGGAAGAGGCAGCCCCAAAAGGGAGCGTGACCCTGCTGAATTTTGGACTTTTAGTCTCTAGAACTGTGAGAAAATAAACTTCTGTTGTCTTAAGCCAAAAACAAAAAACAAAACACCTCATGTGATTAGGCCACGTCCACTTAGAGAATCTCCCTATGTTAAGGTCAGCTGCTTTGGGACCTTAATTATATCTGCAAATTCCCTTTTGTCATATAATCATGGGAGTGATATCTAATCACATTCATAGGTTCTGCCCACACCTGGAGGAGATTATGCAAGGGCAGGGGCCATCAGGGGTCATTTTAGAATTCTGCCTACCACATAGCTTCTGTTTGATTCTCTTGTTACTCCTGTTCTTAGGCACCATGCTGTGAGGAAGCACAAGCAGCTTTAATAGTCCCAGCTGAGTTCCCAGTCAACAACCAGTATCAACTTGCCAGCCTTGTTAGTGAATCATTTTGAAAGTGGATCTTCCAGTGTCAAGCTGAGCTGCCCCAGCTGGCCATGCATGGAGCAGATAAGTTGTCTCCATTGAGTCCCACCCAAATTGCAAATCTCTTAAGTAAAACAAAGGATTGTTGTTGTTCTAAGCCACTATGTTTTAGGGTGATTTGTTACACAGCAATAGGTAATCAAAATCAAGTAACAAGCTATGTGAGGCGATCTACAAGTACTGATAGCTTCTTGTGGACATTTCTTTTAGGACACTGGAGCATCTGGCAGGGTAGGCCTAAAATGTCAATTCATGCTTGCTGATTTATTAATTCAAATGTATACTTAACTGACTCACACCAGTATACCAGTCATCGATATTTGGAAGCCCAGTGCTTTAAAAGGGTTATATGAAAATGATGCTGCTTTCCTTTTGAACAATGGCTATACCGTATATTTTAAAGCTATATTTGTAAAACATCTGAGATGTAAATGAACATAGATAATGAATGTATTAATTTTTAAAGGTATAATGGGCTTGTTTATAAGTCACTACTTAAAAGTATTAATATTTCAATGTATACTTAATTACTTTTCAACACATTACTTTTACTGGAAAAGGTAGAAAACACTGGGAAAAGAGTCATCAGTTTTGTCATTAAGAATTTTCATCAATGGATATTAACTATTAGGTGAAAGACATCCATACACTCTCATAAGAGGCTCCCCTTGGATTACCTGTTGATTACATAGAGGAAAAGGTCCTTTACAATGGAGAAATCTGGCAGACAACTCAACTGAATGATCAAACTATCACCAATAATAGAACAAAGTGATATCACGTGCCTCCCACTGTGATGCACTAAGGACACAACCACACGTGTGTAGTATTCTCGCCAAAAAACATTTAACTTTAAAACAGACTAATCCAAATTAAGGACATTCTGAAAAAAACAGACTTGTACTTTTCAAAAATATCAATGTTACAAAAGACAAAAAAACGCTGGGGAACTCTTCTAGATTAATGTAAAAGAAATGATAACTAAATGTGAATCTTTTTTTTTTTTGCGGTACGCGGGCCTCTCACTGTTGGCCCTCTCCCGTTGCGGAGCACAGGCTCCGGACGCGCAGGCTCAGCGGCCATGGCTCACGGGCCCAGCCGCTCCGCGGCATGTGGGATCTATCCCGGACCGGGGCACGAACCCGTGTCCCCTGCATCGGCAGGCGGACTCTCAAACACTGCGCCACCAGGGAAGCCCTAAATGTGAATCTTGAGTGGATCCTGGATCTCCCCCTTCCAACAATAAAGAAAAAAAAAGCCATAAAACTATAACACTTAACTATGCACTGCATATTAGATGATAGTACTGTACTAAATGTTAAGTATCTGAGTGGATTATTGTACTGTGGTTTGTAGGAGAATGTCCTTGTGAAGAGCCAGATGCTGGAATATTTAGAGGTGAAATGTCACTTCGCAAGTAATACTCGGGCAAATTGTGCAAAGAAAAGTCTGTACCTGGCTGAAGAATTTTGTATCAACATCTAGTCAACGCTGTCCACAGCCTGGAGAGAACAGTTTCCCCCTGCGTAGCTGAGAAGCAGTGAGCAGGACCCTCGCCTCCCTGGGCGAGGAGCTTTCAGACGGCCACAGCACGACGGGGAGCAAAGGACGAGGCTGTGATCCCACCTTCACTGAGAAGCGCACGCATACACACTTTACGGCAGTCACGCGAAGGCACGAGGGCGAGGCTGCGCCTCACGTTCCCAAAGACAGGCACGACAGCTGTACGTGCCATCTAGTGCACTTTACGGCAGAAACGTGAAGGCACGAGGGCGAGGCCGCGCCTCCGCCCCCAAAGCTACGCAGGACAGCGGCACGTGCTGTCTAGCGCGCTTTACGGCAGCCGCACGAAGGCGGAGGTTCCGGGCCGACGCAGGGTAATCAACGGTTCCGGGCTCTGCGCTCCACCTCGTTGTCGGTAGGCTGTTCATCCGTTGGCGCTCCCACGGCTCGGCGATCATGGCGGCGGTGGCGGCACTGTGGCGGAGGGCGGTGGAGATCGTGAAGACCAAGGAGTTCCGGGATTACGTGACCAGCACGCACTTCTGGGGTCCAGTGGCCAACTGGGGCATCCCACTGGCTGCCATCAAGGACATGTGGGCGCCGCCGGACATCATCAGCGGCCGCATGACGACGGCGTTCATCTTATACTCGATGGTCTTGATGCGCTTCGCCTACCTCGTACGGCCTCGCAGCTTGCGAGCTTGCTGATAGCGTGTCACAGCACCAACGTGGTGGCGCAGTGTGCAGGGGGGGCCGCTATCTGATCTACCACTACGGCGGCGCCACGGCGGCCACAGCCGTTGCTGCCTCTGTCGCCTCTCCCGGCTCTACCGCCGCTACCCCCGCTACCACCCCCGCAGCTGAAGACCCTGTGACTGACGGCGACTGCCTGGAGGTCACCGACTACGATCCGCTGACCCCAGAACATGATTGAGAGGGCCCTATCAAATCTTTGCAGCTTGCAAGCACTGAACTGTTCTTCCTAAAGAAAAGATCAATACAAAGTCTGGTTTTGACTCTGAAACAGTGCGAATCTGATTGAAACCTGCAGTTCTGTTAATAAAAAATGGCAAATAGCACAGAACTGAAGCTGTTGAGTGTTGTTTATTTCGTGACAGGGAAATAAAATGGTTTTTAGAAGGTGAGGGTAGATTGGCTAGTCTTCCTCTCCACGGGACCTGCAACTCGAGGGTTAGTTTATGTAGCGGACGAAGGCTGAACGAAAGACACTTCAACTTAGCTAATTTATTTTTTTTTAAGCTCTCCTGGGAACATGCTTTTGTTACTTGTTTCGGGTGTCCGGGCCAGATAAGCCACGATGTTTGTACACCAAAAAATTCCAAGGGCTACTTCTACTGAGGGAAATATTTCCAAGGGCGTTTAAATGAATTCAGTGAAATCCAGCTCAGACTTTTAAGGAGTACTTAGCAAGAGAACCTAGAATCTGTTGGTGACCGGGAGCAATGACAGAACCTTCAATGGAATCAGGATAAATAACTCAGGTCAGTGGCTGTCAACCCTGAATTCTAGGTAAACAGAAAATAAAAACGACAAGATCATTATCCTTTCCTCTTTTCCTCATGCCTAAAAATGGGGGACCTGGCAGTTTGTAAAGGTGGTGAACCTATCACCCTGTGTTGCACTGTAGCTAGGGGTGAGGGTGAGGGTCAGTGGTAAACAGTATTAGCCCAGGGTATCCCCCCTAGGAATCCTATGGGTGCTAAAGGACTCTGTCTGCTTGGGAGCAGGAGGAGGGAAAAGAGAAGGGTGGGGCTTTGGGTGTAAGGCCATTACCTCTGCAGCAGAGGCTGCCCTCTAGGATTTGACCCCCAATCCCCCCTCCCTCTGGAGAATGCGGGAAGTTCCAGGGTGGTCTCCTGGGGAACCCCCATGTATGTGATCAAAACCCCTACTTTTGTTAAAGACTTCAAATGCAAAGATACTGAAAACAACTCTGAAATTTTCTGAGGACATCAGGTTTTGGACAAGACAGGCACAACTTTACCTTCTGTGGCATCTAAGCAGTAGTCCTCTTTGTAGGCAGTTTCTGCATTTCACGTTTTGCGTACAGGGGGAAAAACGAACTCTGGAAAGTGACAGTGTATGAGTTATCTATTGCTGTGTAACACATCACCCCCAAACTTAGCTTAAAAAAACTTAAAAACAAATATCTGGGACAATTTTGTAGGGCCAGGAATCTGGGAGGGGCCTAGTTGGGTGCTTCTGCCTTAGGGTCTCTCAGCTGTCTGCTGGGGCTGCAGTCTCTGAAGACTTGCTGGAGGATCCACTTCCAAGCTCACTCACACTGTTGTTTGCAGGAGGCTTCCTTGTCATGTGGGCCATAGGGCTGCTCACAACATGGCTTCCCCCAGAGGTGTTCCAAAAGAGAGAAAGCCCAAGATGGAAGCCATAGTCTTTTATAGCTTAATCTGGGGAGTGACATACCATCACTTCAGCTGTGTTCTCTTGGTCATATGGACCAACCTTGGTACGCTGTGGGAGGACAACACAAGGGTGGGCATAGCAGGAGGCAGGGATCATGGGGGGCCATCTTGGAGACTGGCTACCACACGTGGCTCTGAAATAAAAACTCTCCTGCCTTCCTGAAACTCAATAGAAAGTAATAAATCATGTAAGGTCATCGCCCACCTTCCCCAAGAGATGTCACAAAATGCTCAGTTTACAGTTTTGTGGTCATTACAAACATGCATATATTACAGAGGATGGGTTTGAGAAGCAGGAAAGAAGTCTCTGGAAGATAGGTGGTAGCTCATAATATTTTAGATAGTTCAGATTATCATATAATAAAAAGCAGTTCTGAAAGTTCTGAAATGAATCATAACCTCGTAGATTTTCCCCCTTTGCTCTTACCTGAGTGGAAATTAATGCATTTTTAAATTTGTTTCACAAAATGTATTTTGTAATTTGACTATTGTATTTCAGTAAAAGGCCACTGTCTGTTGAAGACATATCAGAGCGGGTACGTTTGTAATTAACCTGGTAAGGGGAAAATAGGTAATCCCTGCTGATAATTTCCTGTCACCCTACATTTTTAATTTAGAGGGCAAAACGATTAGAGCAAATATCCAAAAGATTGCAACACCTCCATTCTAATGCAATGCTCCACTTACAGGACCTAATTTGTAGCATGCCCACCCAGCTAAGAGCTCTAACCCTTTGTTGCCTAGGATATTAGTGTTTAAAGCCATGTAAGTGATTAATACTTTAATAAAAACACACCCTTCAAATCATTAGGGTAATAATCATTTCATAATCTCCCCAAACTCTCAAACATAATTCTTTCTGGCCTTGGCAATTTAACTTAAACTGCCTACAGGTCTCTACCACTACTTTATGAAGCCAAAAACATTTTCCAAATAGGCAGAGCTATTTTTTCAGAAGCTTTTGTCATTGACACACTTTTGTTACTTCCCAGAATTTGGGTTTTATACTGAGTTTAAAAAGTAACATCTTCCTCTTTAGGTCCTCTGACCTTCCTGGCAAAGCCCAGGCTAAAATCCAACGAACTGCCTTATGTTTGCAACTCTAATGCTACAACCATTTTTCTCCTCGAATTCTTTCAAAACTATGAGCCTCATACTGTGTCTCAGGGAGAGGCTGGGAACAAATCACATTGCTGGACAAAGACAAGGCACTTAGAGATGATGAAGCCCTGTGCGGGAAGGAAACCACTTCCTGGGCTTCTCCTGACCCTGATAACTCACGAGTGCCCCTGGAGGTGGAGCTGACCCCCGCAAAAGTGGAGGCTACAATATATTCCAGGAAACGTGACAGATAAGTCTTGCAGTTTGAATTTATGTCTATTATTTTGAAATGCAAAATTTGAATGAAAAGTTTTCAAACTACAGGAGTGCAGCTTTGTTGTAAAAATTTCACACGCGAGTGTGCAAAAAATAGAAAAGCCAAATTCGACCCCAATTCCTTTGGCAGTGGTAACATGGCAAAAAAGCTTGGGAAAAGTACACAACTTTTCAGACCTGTTATTTGAAAATACCATAGTTTTTTTTTTTTAATACCATAGTTTTATAGCATGCTATGCATTGTTACACATTCTGCTTTTCTATCTATAATGTCTTACACGTCACCCCCATCATGGCATTGCAGCCTTCTTTTTAACAGTTGCATAATACTCGGTAGCATGGATGTGCTGTGATTATTTAACCAGTCCTCTCTCGATGGCTGCCTGCCAAGGCTGCTGTGAACACCCTTTTGTCCATGCCCTGTGCCCACGGGCACAGATCTGTAGAAGAGAGTCCCACAGGGCTGATGTCCCCGGATCAACCTTTACAGCTATGTTTGCTATTTTTTTTAATTATAGTGTTTTTTAAAAAATTTATTATATTTTTGGTTGCATTGGGTCTTCGTTGCTGCACGCAGGCTTTTCTCTAGTTGTGGCAAGCAGGGGCTAGCTACTCTTTGTTGTGGTGTGCAGGCTTCTCATTGCAGCGGCTTCTTTTGTGGAGCACGGGCTCTAGGTGCTCCGGCTTCAGTAGTTGTGGCATGCGGGCTCACTAGTTGTGGCTTGCGGGCTCTAGAGCACAGGCTCAGTAGTTGTGGCACATGTGCTTAGTTGCTCTGCGGCATGTGGGATCTTCCCGGACCAGGGCTCGAACCCATCTCCCCTGCATTGGCAGGCGGATTCTTAACTACTGCGCCACCATGGAAGTCTTAAAGCTGTGTTTGCTTTAAAGCTATGTTTGCTTTAAAGCCCCCTCCAGGCATGTCTTCCTATCTTCGTTTCAATTTTAATGTAATTAAATGTTGCCAGAATAATGTTTTCTGAACAATATCTTTTTTTTTTTTTTTTTTTT